>NC_060181.1:99858501-100123501 GCF_021184085.1 Oncorhynchus gorbuscha | reverse complement strand
AAAAGTATTTAGTCAGCCACCAATTGTGCAAGTTCTCCCACTTTAAAAGATGAGAGGCCTGTATAATGTTCATCATATGTACACTTCAACTATGACAGACAAAATGAAAAAAATAAATCCAGAAAATCACATTGTAGGATTTTTAATGAATTTATCTGCAAATTATGGTGGAAAATAAGTATTTGGTCAACAACAAAAGTTTCTCAATACTTTGTTATATACCCTTTGTTGGTAATTTGAAGTCAACGACATTCAGAAAGACTGATATGAGGTAATAACAATGGATTGTTATTGATGTAAGAGATATTTATATCTTTAGAGTTTAAGTCGGGAGATAGTAACTTGTTAAATAACTTTTCCTGTGGTGCCCAAAGACTGCTAACGAGTTCATTGCTCCATGATTAACTAAATCACGTAAAAATTAAACATAATTAATTGATTTGATAAAATAAGTCATCACATTAATGGTAGTAAAGACAACATATTGGAGCCTCATGCGACGAATCTAAGATTGAATTCAACATGCAGGCCTCATTCTGTCTAAGAAATTGAAAAGCAGATTACGTAACACACCATTGGAGCTGTAGACAGGAATTGTTGGAAAAAGATATGGAGGTTGCAACCGTGTTGTTCTCTGACAGTGGGTTAATTATTACTTGTCTAGTGCAAGGACGTGATAGAGACATTTATAGAAATTGGAGAAATAAACTCGTTGGGCCAGACGTAGCAGTATTTTTGTCTCTCGCAATTCAGGAGCGAGTAGATTCGGTCATTATTCATTTCTTGAGCCGAGGACATAGGGCCAACCGATTGCAATTTGAGTAGATATTAGCTTGACCAAGAGCGTAATTCTCTCTCCATCTTTCGCGCTTCAGTAGTGCGAGTACAAAAACATGTTACCGCGCGTTCCGGTAAACATCACAAAAAATATCGGCGAAAGAGTTTGAATGTAAGACGTAATTAGTAAAACAGTTGCCTTGTTGAAGGGGGTCCTATGTTGTGCTTGAAAGTGAGGTTTCTGTACCAACAGGATTAGCTTGTACGAGATGCTACAGCTAACAAAGGGAGAGCAGCCATTTTTTATCCCTTTGTTCATAAGGCAACACAATGTGCCTTAGAAAGCGGAAGTTCCGCCACCTTTGGACTCCCGTTTGATTTCAGCATTCTGCGATCAGTGACCCCTAGTGGTGAAGAATCGTCAGTAATATTTTTTTATGGTAGGGTTAGGGTTATTGATAGATATAGTAGGGTTAATGATAGATATAGTAGGGTTAATGATAGATATAGTAGGGTTAGGGTTAATGATAGATGCAGTAGGGTTAGGGTTAATGATAGATGTAGTAAGGTTATTGATAGATATAGTAGGGTTAATGATAGATATAGTAGGGTTAATGATAGATATAGTAGGGTTAGGGTTAATGATAGATGTAGTAGGGTTTGGGTTAATGATAGATGTAGTAGGGTTATTGATAGATATAGTAGGGTTAATGATAGATATAGTAGGGTTAATGATAGATGTAGTAGGGTTAATGACAGATGTAGTAGGGTTAATGATAGATATAGTAGGGTTAATGACAAATGTAGTAGGGTTAATGATAGATATAGTATGGTTAGGGTTAATGATAGATATAGTAGGGTTAATGATAGATATAGTAGGGTTAATGATAGATATAGTAGGGTTATTGATAGATATAGTAGGGTTAATGATAGATGTAGTAGGGTTAATGATAGATGCAGTAGGGTTAGGGTTAATGATAGATGTAGTAGGGTTAAGGTTAATGATGTATATAGTAGGGTTAATGATAGATATAGTATGGTTAGGGTTAATGATAGATATAGTAGGGTTAATGACAGATGTAGTAGGGTTAATGATAGATATAGTAGGGTTAATGACAGATGTAGTAGGGTTAATGATAGATATAGTAGGGTTAATGACAGATGTAGTAGGGTTAATGATAGATATAGTAGGGTTAATGATAGATGTAGTAGGGTTAATGACAGATGTAGTAGGGTTAATGATAGATATAGTAGGGTTAATGACAAATGTAGTAGGGTTAATGATAGATATAGTATGGTTAGGGTTAATGATAGATATAGTAGGGTTAATGATAGATGTAGTAGGGTTAATGATAGATGCAGTAGGGTTAGGGTTAATGATAGATGTAGTAGGGTTAAGGTTAATGATGTATATAGTAGGGTTAATGATAGATATAGTATGGTTAGGGTTAATGATAGATATAGTAGGGTTATTGATAGATATAGTAGGGTTAATGATAGATATAGTAGGGTTAATGATAGATATAGTAGGGTTAATGATAGATATAGTAGGGTTAGGGTTAATGATAGATGTAGTAGGGTTAATGATAGACGTAGTAGGGTTAATGATAGATATAGTAGGGTTAATGATAGACGTAGTAGGGTTAATGATAGATATAGTAGGGTTAATGATAAATATAGTAGGGTTAATGATAAATATAGTAGGGTTAATGATAAATATAGTAGGGTTAATGATAGATGCAGTAGGGTTAATGATAGATATAGTAGGGTTAATGATAGATATAGTAGGGTTAATGATAGATATAGTAGGGTTAATGATAGATATAGTAGGGTTAATGATAGATGTAGTAGGGTTAATGATAGATGCAGTAGGGTTAGGGTTAATGATAGATGTAGTAGGGTTAAGGTTAATGATGTATATAGTAGGGTTAATGATAGATATAGTATGGTTAGGGTTAATGATAGATATAGTAGGGTTAATGACAGATGTAGTAGGGTTAATGATAGATATAGTAGGGTTAATGATAGATATAGTAGGGTTAATGATAGATATAGTAGGGTTAATGATAGATATAGTAGGGTTAATGATAGATATAGTAGGGTTAATGACAGATGTAGTAGGGTTAATGATAGATATAGTATGGTTAGGGTTAATGATAGATATAGTAGGGTTAATGATAGATGTAGTAGGGTTAATGATAGACGTAGTAGGGTTAATGATAGATATAGTAGGGTTAATGATAGATATAGTAGGGTTAATGATAGATATAGTAGGGTTAATGATAGATATAGTAGGGTTAATGATAGATATAGTAGGGTTAATGATAGATAGTAGTAGGGTTAATGATAAATATAGTAGGGTTTAATGAGTAGGGTTAATATAGTAGGGTTAATAGATAGATGATAGATGTAGTAGGGTTAATGATAGATATAGTAGGGTTAATGATAGATATAGTAGGGTTAATGATAGATATAGTAGGGTTAATGATAGATATAGTAGGGTTAATGATAGATGTAGTAGGGTTAATGATAGATATAGTAGGGTTAATGATATAGTAGGGTTAATGATAGATATAGTAGGGTTAATGATAGATATAGTAGGGTTAATGATAGATATAGTAGGGTTAATGATAGATATAGTAGGGTTAATGATAGATGTAGTAGGGTTAATGATAGATATAGTAGGGTTAATGATAGATGTAGTAGGGTTAATGATAGATATAGTAGGGTTAATGATAGTAGGGTTAATATAGTAGGGTTAATGATAGATGATAGATATAGTAGGGTAGATATAGTAGGGTTAATGATAGATATAGTAGGGTTAATGATAGATATAGTAGGGTTAATGATAGATATAGTAGGGTTAATGATAGATATAGTAATGATATAGTAGGGTTAATGATAGATATAGTAGGGTTAATGACAGATGTAGTAGGGTTAATGATAGATATAGTAGGGTTAATGATAGATATAGTAGGGTTAATGATAGATATAGTAGGGTTAATGACAGATGTAGTAGGGTTATTGATAGATATAGTAGGGTTAATGATAGATATAGTAGGGTTAATGATAGATATAGTAGGGTTAATGATAGATATAGTAGGGTTAATGATAGATGTAGTAGGGTTAATGATAGATATAGTAGGGTTAATGATAGATGCAGTAGGGTTAATGATAGATGCAGTAGGGTTAGGGTTAATGATAGATGTAGTAGGGTTATTGATAGATATAGTAGGGTTAATGATAGATGTAGTAGGGTTAATGACAGATGTAGTAGGGTTAATGATAGATATAGTAGGGTTAATGACAGATGTAGTAGGGTTAATGATAGATATATAGGGTTATGATAGTTAGGGTTAATGATAGATATAGTAGGGTTAATGATAGATATAGTAGGGTTAATGATAATGAGGGTTAGATATAGTAGGGTTATTAGTAGGGTTAATGATAGATAGTAGGGTTAATGATAGATGTAGTAGGGTTAATGATAGATGTAGTAGGGTTAAGGGTTAGGGTTAATGATAGATGTAGTAGGGTTAGTAGGTTAATGTTAATGATATATAGTAGGGTTAATGATAGATATAGTATGGTTAGGGTTAATGATAGATATAGTAGGGTTAATGATAGATGTAGTAGGGTTAATGATAGATATAGTAGGGTTAATGATAGATATAGTAGGGTTAATGATAGATGTAGTAGGGTTAATGGGTTAGGGTTAATGATAGATAGTAGTAGGGTTAATGATAGATGTAGTAGGGTTAATGATAGATATAGTAGGGTTAATGATAGATGTAGTAGGTTAATGATAGATGTAGTAGGGTTAATGATAGATGTAGTAGGGTTAATAGATATAGTAGGGTTAATGATAGATATAGTAGGGTTAATAGATAAGATAGATGTAGTAGGGTTAATGATAGATATAGTAGGGTTAATAGGGTTAATGATAGATGTAGTAGGGTTAATGATAGATGTAGTAGGTTAATGTAGATAATGATAGATATAGTAGGGTTAATGATAGATATAGTAGGGTTAATGATAGATGTAGTAGGGTTAATGACAGATGTAGTAGGGTTAATGATAGATGTAGAAGGGTTAATGATATATATAGTAGGGTTAATGATAGATATAGTAGGGTTAATGACAGATGTAGTAGGGATAATGACAGATGTAGTAGGGTTAATGATAGATATAGTAGGGTTAATGACAGATGTAGTAGGGTTAATGATAGATGATATATATAGTAGGGGTTAATGTTAATAGATGTAGTAGGGTTAATGATAGATGTAGTAGGGTTAATGATAGATATAGTAGGGTTAATGATAGATAGTAGTAGGGTTAATGATAGATGTAGTAGGGTTAATGATAGATATAGTAGGGTTAATGATAGATGTAGTAGGGTTAATGATAGATGCAGTAGGGTTAGGGTTAATGATAGATGTAGTAGGGTTAATGATAGATGTAGTAGGGTTAATGATAGATGTAGTAGGGTTAATGATAGATATAGTAGGGTTAATGATAGATGTAGTAGGGTTAATGATAGATATAGTATGGTTAGGGTTAATGATAGATATAGTAGGGTTATGGTTAATGATAGATATAGTAGGGTTAATGATAGATATAGTAGGGTTATTGATAGATATAGTAGGGTTAATGATAGATGTAGTAGGGTTAATGATAGATGCAGTAGGGTTAGGGTTAATGATAGATGTAGTAGGGTTAAGGTTAATGATGTATATAGTAGGGTTAATGATAGATATAGTATGGTTAGGGTTAATGATAGATATAGTAGGGTTAATGACAGATGTAGTAGGGTTAATGATAGATATAGTAGGGTTAATGATAGATATAGTAGGGTTAATGACAGATGTAGTAGGGTTAATGATAGATATAGTATGGTTAGGGTTAATGATAGATATAGTAGGGTTAATGATAGATGTAGTAGGGTTAATGATAGACGTAGTAGGGTTAATGATAGATATAGTAGGGTTAATGACAGATATAGTAGGGTTAGGGTTAATGATAGATATAGTAGGGTTAATGATAGATATAGTAGAGTTAATGATAGATATAGTAGGGTTAGGGTTAATGATAGATATAGTAGGGTTAATGATAGATATAGTAGGGTTAATGATAGATATAGTAGGGTTAGGGTTAATGATAGATATAGTAGATTTAATGATAGATATAGTAGGGTTAATCATACTTACATGGCATGGTACACGGCGGTAAGCATCTGGACCATGAACTCTGGGTCCAGGACCACACGGTTACACGGCTCTCTCCACACTTTCTGCTGCTGCTGCGGGAAACCACATACACACAACCTGGAGAGAGGAGACACAGAGTCAGGAAACCACACACAACCTGGACAGAGACAGGAAACCACACACAACCTGGACAGAGACAGGAAACCACACACAACCTGGACAGAGACAAGAAACCACACACAACCTGGAGAGAGACAGGAAACCACACACAACCTGGAGAGAGACAGGAAACCACACACAACCTGGACAGAGACAGGAAACCACACACAACCTGGACAGAGACAGGAAACCACACACAACCTGGACAGAGACAGGAAACCACACACAACCTGGAGAGAGGAGACACAGAGTCAGGAAACCACACACAACCTGGAGAGAGACAGGAAACCACACACAACCTGGACAGAGACAGGAAACCACACACAACCTGGACAGAGACAGGAAACCACACACAACCTGGACAGAGACAGGAAACCACACACAACCTGGAGAGAGACAGGAAACCACACACAACCTGGACAGAGAGACAGGAAACCACACACAACCTGGACAGAGACAGGAAACCACACACAACCTGGACAGAGACAGGAAACCACACACAACCTGGACAGATACAGGAAACCACACACAACCTGGAGAGAGACAGGAAACCACACACAACCTGGAGAGAGTCAGGAAACCACACACAACCTGGACAGAGACAGGAAACCACACACAACCTGGACAGAGACAGGAAACCACACACAACCTGGACAGAGACAGGAAACCACACACAACCTGGACAGAGACAGGAAACCACACACAACCTGGACAGAGACAGGAAACCACACACAACCTGGAGAGAGGAGACACAGAGTCAGGAAACCACACACAACCTGGAGAGAGACAGGAAACCACACACAACCTGGAGAGAGACAGGAAACCACACACAACCTGGACAGAGACAAGAAACCACACACAACCTGGAGAGAGGAGACACAGAGTCAGGAAACCACACACAACCTGGAGAGAGACAGGAAACCACACACAACCTGGACAGAGACAGGAAACCACACACAACCTGGAGAGAGACAGGAAACCACACACAACCTGGAGAGAGACAGGAAACCACACACAACCTGGACAGAGACAGGAAACCACACACAACCTGGAGAGAGACAGGAAACCACACACAACCTGGACAGAGACAAGAAACCACACACAACCTAGAGAGAGGAGACACAGAGTCAGGAAACCACACACAACCTGGACAGAGACAGGAAACCACACACAACCTGGACAGAGACAGGAAACCACACACAACCTGGACAGAGACAGGAAACCACACACAACCTGGACAGAGACAGGAAACCACACACAACCTGGACAGAGACAGGAAACCACACACAACCTGGACAGAGACAGGAAACCACACACAACCTGGAGAGAGACAGGAAACCACACACAACCTGGACAGAGACAGGAAACCACACACAACCTGGAGAGAGACAGGAAACCACACACAACCTGGAGAGAGACAGGAAACCACACACAACCTGGACAGAGACAGGAAACCACACACAACCTGGAGAGAGACAGGAAACCACACACAACCTGGACAGAGACAAGAAACCACACACAACCTGGAGGAGACACAGAGTCAGGAAACCACACACAACCTGGACAGAGAGACAGGAAACCACACACAACCTGGACAGAGACAGGAAACCACACACAACCTGGACAGAGACAGGAAACCACACACAACCTGGACAGAGACAGGAAACCACACACAACCTGGACAGAGACAGGAAACCACACACAACCTGGACAGAGACAGGAAACCACACACAACCTGGACAGAGACAGGAAACCACACACAACCTGGACAGAGACAGGAAACCACACACAACCTGGAGAGAGACAGGAAACCACACACAACCTGGACAGAGACAGGAAACCACACACAACCTGGACAGAGACAAGAAACCACACACAACCTGGAGAGAGACAGGAAACCACACACAACCTGGAGAGAGACAGGAAACCACACACAACCTGGAGAGAGACAGGAAACCACACACAACCTGGAGACAGGAAACCACACACAACCTGGAGAGAGACAGGAAACCACACACAACCTGGAGAGAGACAGGAAAAAACACACAACCTGGAGAGAGACAGGAAACCACACACAACCTGGAGAGAGACAGGCTAAGCGTCAGTACAGAGACAAACAAGCTAAGCGTCAAACAAGCTAAGCGTCAGTACAGAGACAAAGTGGAATCTCAATTCAATGGCTCAGACACAAGAGGCATGTGGCAGGGTCTACAGTCAATCACGGACTACAAGATGAAATCCAGCCCAGTCACGGACCAGGATGTCTTGCTCCCAGGCAGACTAAATAACTTTTTTGCCCGCTTTGAGGACAATACAGTGCCACTGACACGGCCTGCAACGGAAACATGCAGTCTCTCCTTCACTGCAGCCGAGGTGAGTAAGACATTTAAACGTGTTAACCCTCGCAAGGCTGCAGGCCCAGACGGCATCCCCAGCCGCGCCCTCCGAGCATGCGCAGACCAGCTGGCCGGTGTGTTTACGGACATATTCAATCAATCCCTATACCAGTCTGCTGTTCCCACATGCTTCAAGAGGGCCACCATTGTTCCTGTTCCCAAGAAAGCTAAGGTAACTGAGCTAAACGACTACCGCCCCGTAGCACTCACTTCCGTCATCATGAAGTGCTTTGAGAGACTAGTCAAGGACCATATCACCTCCACCCTACCTGACACCCTAGACCCACTCCAATTTGCTTACCGCCCAAATAGGTCCACAGACGATGCAATCTCAACCACACTGCACACTGCCCTAACCCACCTGGACAAGAGGAATACCTATGTGAGAATGCTGTTCATCGACTACAGCTCGGCATTCAACACCATAGTACCCTCCAAGCTCGTCATCAAGCTCGAGACCCTGGGTCTCGACCCCGCCCTGTGCAACTGGGTACTGGACTTCCTGACGGGCCGCCCCCAGGTGGTGAGGGTAGGCAACAACATCTCCTCCCCGCTGATCCTCAACACGGGGCCCCACAAGGGTGCGTTCTGAGCCCTCTCCTGTACTCCCTGTTCACCCACGACTGCGTGGCCACGCACGCCTCCAACTCAATCATCAAGTTTGCGGACGACACAACAGTGGTAGGCTTGATTACCAACAACGACGAGACGGCCTACAGGGAGGAGGTGAGGGCCCTTGGAGTGTGGTGTCAGGAAAATAACCTCACACTCAACGTCAACAAAACTAAGGAGATGATTGTGGACTTCAGGAAACAGCAGAGGGAACACCCCCTATCCACATCGATGGAACAGTAGTGGAGAGGGTAGCTAGTTTTAAGTTCCTCGGCATACACATCACAGACAAACTGAATTGGTCCACTCACACTGACAGCGTCGTGAAGAAGGCGCAGCAGCGCCTATTCAACCTCAGGAGGCTGAAAAATTCGGCTTGTCACCAAAAGCACTCACAAACTTCTACAGATGCACAATCGAGAGCATCCTGGCGGGCTGTATCACCGCCTGGTACGGCAACTGCTCCGCCCTCAACCGTAAGGCTCTCCAGAGGGTAGTGAGGACTGCACAACGCATCACCGGGGGCAAACTACCTGCCCTCCAGGACACCTACACCACCCGTTGTTACAGGAAGGCCATAAAGATCATCAAGGACATCAACCACCCGAACCACTGCCTGTTCACCCCGCTATCATCCAGAAGGCGAGGTCAGTACAGGTGCATCAAAGCTGGGACCGAGAGACTGAAAAACAGCTTCTATCTCAAGGCCATCAGACTGTTAAATAGCCACCACTAACATTGAGTGGCTGCTGCCAACACACTGTCATTGACACTGACCCAACTCCAGCCATTTTAATAATGGGAATTGATGGAAATGATGTAAATATAATATATATATATATATCACTAGCCACTTTAAACAATGCTACCTTATATAATGTTACTTACCCTACATTATTCATCTCATATGCATATGTATATACTGTACTCTACAACATCGACTGCATCCTTATGTAACACATGTATCACTAGCCACTTTAACTATGCCACTTTGTTTACTTTGTCTACACACTCATCTCATATGTATATACTGTACTCGATACCATCTACTGTATGCTGCTCTGTACCATCACTCATTCATATATCCTTATGTACATGTTCCTTATCCCCTTACACTGTGTATAATACAGTAGTTTTTTTTTGGAATTGTTAGGTTAGATTACTTGTTGGTTATCACTGCATTGTCGGAACTAGAAGCACAAGCATTTCGCTACACTCGCATTAACATCTGCTAACCATGTGTATGTGACAAATAAAATTTGATTTGATTTGATTTTTTGATTTGAGAGAGACAGGAAACCACACACAACCTGGAGAGAGACAGGAAACCACACACAACCTGGACAGAGACAAGAAACCACACACAACCTGGACAGAGAGACCGAGAGAGGAAACCACACACACAACATGGACAGAGAGACAGAGACAGGAAACCACACACACAACCTGGAGAGAGAGACAGAGACAGGAAACCACACACAACCTGGACAGAGACAGGAAACCACACACAACCTGGACAGAGACAGGAAACCACACACAACCTGGACAGAGACAGGAAACCACACACAACCTGGACAGAGACAGGAAACCACACACAACCTGGACAGAGAGACACCTGGAAACCACACACAACCTGGACAGAGAGACAGGAAACCACACACAACCTGGACAGAGACAGGAAACCACACACAACCTGGACAGAGACAGGAAACCACACACAACCTGGAGAGAGAGACAGAGACAGGAAACCACACACAACCTGGACAGAGACAGGAAACCACACACAACCTGGACAGAGACAGGAAACCACACACAACCTGGACAGAGACAGGAAACCACACACAACCTGGACAGAGACAGGAAACCACACACAACCTGGACAGAGACAGGAAACCACACACAACCTGGACAGAGAGACAGAGTCAGGAAACCACACACAACCTGGACAGAGACAAGAAACCACACACAACCTGGACAGAGACAAGAAACCACACACAACCTGGACAGAGACAAGAAACCACACACAACCTGGATGTGTATGTAAATGGATATATATATTTTTGGGGTAAATTATATATGGGGGATTGGAAATGATGCAGACAATTACATTGATGGAAGCAACAATCTGTCCACAACATTAAGCTGTTCCACCCTTTATTTATTTTTTTAGACCCGAACAAATCCAACACCACCACCACCCTCCAACACCACCACCACCCTCCAACACCACCACCCTCCAACACCACCACCACCCTCCAACACCACCACCACCCTCCAACACCACCACCACCCTCCAACACCACCACCACTCTCCAACACCACCACCACCCTCCAACACCACCACCACCCTCCAACACCACCACCACCCTCCAACACCACCACCACCCTCCAACACCACCACCACCCTCCAACACCACCACCACCCTCCAACACCACCACCACCCTCCAACACCACCACCACCCTCCACCACCACCACCACCCTCCAACACCACCACCACCCTCCAACACCACCACCACCCTCCAACACCACCACCACCCTCCAACACCACCACCACCCTCCAACACCACCACCACCCTCCAACACCACCACCACCCTCCAACACCACCACCACCCTCCAACACCACCACCACCCTCCAACACCACCACCACCCTCCAACACCACCACCACCCTCCAACACCACCACCACCCTCCAACACCACCACCCTCCAACACCACCACCACCCTCCACCACCACCACCACCCTCCAACAACAACACCACCCTCCAACACCACCACCACCCTCCAACACCACCACCACCCTCCAACAACACCACCACCCTCCAACACCACCACCACCCTCCAACACCACCACCACCCTCCACCAACAACACCACCCTCCAACAACACCACCACCCTCCAACAACACCACCACCCTCCACCAACACCACCACCCTCCAACACCTCCACCACCCTCCTACACCACCACCACCCTCCACCAACACCACCACCCTCCACCAACAACACCACCCTCCAACACCACCACCATCCTCCAACACCACCACCACCCTGCAACACCACCACCCTCCACCAACACCACCACCCTCCACCAACAACACCACCCTCCAACACCACCACCACCCTCCAACACCACCACCACCCTCCAACACCACCACCACCCTCCAACAACACCACCACCCTCCAACAACACCACCACCCTCCAACACCACCACCACCCTCCAACACCACCATCACCCTCCAACAACACCCCCACCACCCTCCAACAACACCCCCACCACCCTCCAACAACACCCCCACCACCCTCCAACAACACCACCACCCTCCAACAACACCCCCACCACCCTCCAACAATACCCCCACCACCCTCCAACAACAACACCCCCACCACCCTCCAACAACACCACCCCCTCCAACAACAACAACCCCACCACCCTCCAACAACAACCCCACCACCCTCCAACAACAACCCCACCACCCTCCAACAACAACCCCACCACCCTCCAACAACAACAACACCACCCTCCAACAACAACAACACCACCCTCCAACAACAACAACACCACCCTCCAACAACAACAACACCACCCTCCAACAACAACACCACCACCCTCCAACAACAACACCACCACCCTCCAACAACAACACCACCACCCTCCAACAACAACACCACCACCCTCCAACAACAACACCACCACCCTCCAACAACAACACCACCATCCTCCAACAACACCACCACCACCACCACCCTACACCACCACAACCACCCACCACACCCACCACCCACCACACCCACCACCCTCCAACACCACCACCACCACCACCCTCCAACAACACCACCACCACCCAACACCACCACCACCACCCTCCAACAACAACACCACCCTCCAACAACAACACCCCCACCACCCAACACCACCACCACCACCCTACACCACCACCACCACCCACCACACCCCAACAACACCACCACCACCACCCTCCAACAACACCACCACCCTCCAACAACACCACCACCCTCCAACAACACCACCACACTCCAACAACACCACCACCCTCCAACAACACCACCACACTCCAACAACACCACCACACTCCAACAACACCACCACCACCACCACCCTCCAACAACACCACCACCACCCAACACCACCACCACCACCCTCCAACACCACCACCACCACCACCACCCTCCAACAACACCACCACCCTCCAACAACAACACCACCCTCCAACACCACCACCACCACCACCCTACAACAACACCACCACCACCACCACCCTCCAACAACACCACCACCACCCTCCAACAACAACCCCACCACCCTCCCAACAACAACCACCACCCTCCAACAACAACCACCACCCTCCAACAACACCACCACCACCCTCCAACAACAACACCACCACCCTCCAACAACAACACCACCACCCTCCAACAACAACACCACCACCCTCCAACAACACCACCACCCTCCAACAACAACACCACCCTCCAACAACACCACCACCCTCCAACAACACCACCACCCTCAACAACAACAACACCACCACCACCCTCCAACAACAACAACCCCACCATCCTCCAACAACACCACCACCACCACCACCACCCTACACCACCACAACCACCCACCACACACCACCCACCACACCCACCACCCTCCAACACCACCACCACCACCACCCTCCAACAACACCACCACCACCCAACACCACCACCACCACCCTCCAACAACAACACCACCCTCCAACAACAACACCCCACCACCCAACACCACCACCACCCTACACCACCACCACCACCCCACCCCAACAACACCACCACCACCACCCTCCAACAACACCACCACCCTCCAACAACACCACCACCTCCAACAACACCACCACCACCACCACCCTCCAACAACACCACCACCCTCCAACAACACCACCACCACCACCAACAACACCACCACCACCACCACCCTCCAACAACACCACCACCACCCAACACCACCACCACCACCCTCCAACACCACCACCACCACCCTCCAACAACACCACCACCCTCCAACAACAACACCACCCTCCAACACCACCACCACCACCCTACAACAACACCACCACCACCACAACCACCCTCCAACAACACCACCACCACCCTCCAACAACACCACCACCACCACCCTCCACCACCACCCTCCAACAACACCACCACCACCACCCTCCAACAACACCACCACCACCCTCCAACAACACCACCACCACCCTCCCAACAACAACACCACCACCACCACCACCCAACAACACCACCACCACCACCACCCCCCAACACCACCACCACCACCCTCCAACAACACCACCACCACCACCCTCCAACACCACCACCACCCTCCAACACCACCCTCCAACACCACCACCACCCTCCAACCCCACCACCACCCTCCAACACCACCACCACCCTCCAACCACCACCACCACCACCACCACCACCACCACCACCCTCCAACACCACCACCACCCTCCAACACCACCACCACCACCCTCCAACAACACCACCACCACCACCACCACCCTCCAACACCACCACCCTTCAACAACACCACCCTTCAACAACACCACCACCACCCTCCAACAACACCACCACCACCACCCTCCAACAACACCACCACCACCTCCAACACCACCACCACCCTCCAACCACCACCACCACCACCACCACCACCACCACCCTCCCAACACCACCACCCTCCAACACCACCACCACCACCCTCCAACAACACCACCACCACCACCACCTCCAACACCACCACCCTTCAACAACACCACCCCACCACCACCACCCTCCAACAACACCACCACCACCCTCCAACAACACCACCACCACCCTCCAACACCACCACCACCCTCCAACACCACCCTCCAACACCTCCACCACCACCACCACCACCACCACCCTCCAATAACACCACCACCACCACCCCCCAACAACACCACCACCACCACCCTCCAACAACACCACCACCACCACCACCACCCTCCAACACCACCCTCCAACACCACCACCACCCTCCAACCCCACCACCACCCTCCAACACCACCACCACCCTCCAACAACACCACCACCCTCCAACAACACCACCACCACCACCACCACACCCACCACCACCACCACCACCACCACCACCCTCCAACACCACCACCACCACCCTCCAACAACACCACCACCACCACCACCCTCCAACACCACCACCCTCCAACAACACCACCACCACCACCCTCCAACACCACCACCACCCTCCACACCACCACCACAACACCACCACCACCCTCCAACACCACCACCACCCTCCAACACCACCCTCCAACACCACCACCACCACCACCACCCTCCAACACCACCACCACCCTCCAACACCACCACCACCCTCCAACACCACCACCACCCTCCAACACCACCACCACCCTCCAACAACACCACCACCCTCCAACAACACCACCACCCTCCAACAACAACACCACCCTCCAACAACACCACCACCCTCCAACCCCACCACCACCCTCCAACACCACCACCACCCTCCAACAACACCACCACCCTCCAACAACACCACCACAACACCACCACCACCCTCCAACACCACCACCACCACCACCACCACCACCCTCCAACACCACCACCACCACCCTCCAACAACACCACCACCACCACCACCCTCCAACACCACCACCCTCCAACAACACCACCACCACCACCCTCCAACACCACCACCACCCTCCAACACCACCACCACCCTCCAACACCACCACCACCCTCCAACACCACCACCACCCTCCAACACCACCCTCCAACACCACCACCACCACCACCACCCTCCAACACCACCACCACCCTCCAACACCACCACCACCCTCCAACACCACCACCACCCTCCAACACCACCACCACCCTCCAACAACACCACCACCCTCCAACAACACCACCACCCTCCAACAACAACACCACCCTCCAACAACACCACCACCCTCCAACAACACCACCACCACCCAACACCACCACCACCCAACACCACCACCACCCAACACCACCACCACCACCACCAACTCCACCACCACCACCCTCCAACACATTTACATTTACATTTAAGTCATTTAGCAGACGCTCTTATCCAGAGCGACTTACACCACCACCACCACCACCCTCCAACACCACCACCCTTCAACAACACCACCACCACCACCCTCCAACAACACCACCACCACCACCCTCCAACAACTCCACCACCACCACCCTCCAACAACACCACCACCCTCCAACAACACCACCACCCTCCAACAACACCACCACACCCATTATACCCTGAGGCATACCCATTATACCCTGAGGCATACCCATTATACCCTGATGCATACCCATTATACCCTGAAGCATACCCATTATACCCTGAAGCATACCCATTATACCCTGAAGCATACCCATTATACCCTGAGGCATACCCATTATACCCTGAGGCATACCCATTATACCATGACGAATACCCATTTAACTCTAATGTAGGACTATTTGCCTACTAGCCAAATAAAATGCATGCTGCTTGCAACTCACCATTCCAACATAAACATTTAATTCATCCTCCATTCAGTAGTCAGTCTATATCTCCTCCATTTAGTCAGTTGTCTGAAATCCATGTATGTATTATCACTTTAGTCATTAAAATGTTTAACTTCCAAATAAGAAATATAGGCATTGCAATTTAGCCTATCATTTTGGGTACTGGTGTCTTACGGAATGATTTAAAAACTCTGTTTTATAACTGTTTATTATAGGCCTCCCCATAAAAAGAGGCCCTAGCTCGCAGGCCTCTAAATTCATTCGACAAAATAGTTGAAGCAGCATGTACAGTGGCTGATAGGGAAAACAGATCTGGCAATAAGAACAGGCTATAGATAGTCTACTGCGCAAGTCACATAACAAATTGTTATTTACAATGACGGCCTACGAAAAGGCCTCATGCGGGGATGGGATAAATAATGAAATAGGACAAAACACATCGACAAGAGAGACAACAACTCTACATAAAGAGAAACCTAAGACAACAACACAGCATGACAGCAACACATGGCAACACAGCATGGTAGCAACACCACATGGCAGCAGCACAACATGGTACAAACATTATCGGGCACAGACAACAGCACAAAGGGCAAGAAGGTGGAGACAACAATACATCACACAAAGCAGCCACAATGGAGTCTTTCGATATTGAAGAGATGGAGATAAAACTGTCCAGTTGGAGTATTTGAGTGAAGAGATTGAGATAAAACTGTCCAGTTGGAGTATTTGAGTGAAGAGATGGAGATAAAACTGTCCAGTTTGAGTATTTGAGTGAAGAGATGGAGATAAAACTGTCCAGTTGGAGTATTTGAGTGAAGAGATGGAGATAAAACTGTCCAGTTGGAGTATTTGAGTGAAGAGATTGAGATAAAACTGTCCAGTTGGAGTATTTGAGTGAAGAGATTGAGATAAAACTGTCCAGTTGGAGTATTTGAGTGAAGAGATTGAGATAAAACTGTCCAGTTGGAGTATTTGAGTGAAGAGATTGAGATAAAACTGTCCAGTTTGAGTCTTTGAGTGAAGAGATGGAGATAAAACTGTCCAGTTTGAGTCTTTGAGTGAAGAGATGGAGATAAAACTGTCCAGTTTGAGTCTTTGAGTGAAGAGATGGAGATAAAACTGTCCAGTTTGAGTCTTTGAGTGAAGAGATGGAGATAAAACTGTCCAGTTGGAGTATTTGAGTGAAGAGATTGAGATAAAACTGTCCAGTTGGAGTATTTGAGTGAAGAGATTGAGATAAAACTGTCCAGTTTGAGTATTTGAGTGAAGAGATGGAGATAAAACTGTCCAGTTTGAGTGTTTGTTACAGCTTGTTTCAGTCGCTAGCTGCAGTGAACTGAAAAGAGGAGCGACCCAGGGATGTGTGGGCTTTAAGGACCTTTAACAGAATGTGACTGGCAGAACAGGTGTTGAATGTGGAGGATGAGGGCTGTAGTAGATATCTCACATAGGAGGGAGTGAACAGGTGTTGAATGTGGAGGATGAGGGCTGGTAGTAGGCATTGAGGCCTAAGAGGGTTTTATAAAAAAGCATCAACCAGTGGGTCTTGCGACGGGTATACAGAGATAACCAGTTTACAGAGGAGTATAGAGTGCAGTGATGTGTCCTATAAGAAACATTGGTGGCAAATCTGATGGCTGAATGCTAAAGAACATCTAGCCGCTCCAGAACACTCTACATTTTACATTACATTTAAGTCATTTAGCAGACGCTCTTATCCAGAGCGACTTACAAATTGGTGCATTCACCTTATGACATCCAGTGGGACAGTCACTTAACAATAGTGCATCTAAAACTTAGGGGGGGTGGGGTGAGAGGGATTACTTAACCTATCCTAGGTATTCCTTAAAGAGGTGGGGTTTCAGGTGTCTCCGGAAGGTGGTGATTGACTCCGCTGTCCTGGCATCGTGAGGGAGTTTGTTCCACCATTGGGGGGCCAGGGCAGCGAACAGTTTTGACTGGGCTGAGCGGGAGCTGTACTCTTACCTGCCGATCTATAAATTATATCTCCGTAAAGTAGCATGAGGAAAATGGTCATCTGAATCATTGTTAGTTTGGCAGCTGGGGTGAAAGAGGAGCGATTACGATAGAGGAAACCACGTCTAGATTGAACTTTAGCCTGCAGCTTTGATATGTGCTGAGAGAAGGACAGTGTACGGTCTAGCCATACACCCAAGTACTTGTTTGAGGGGACTACCTCAAGCCCACGAGAATGGAATGTTCTACCATATCAAAAGCTTTGGCCAAGTCAATACTAAAAGCAGCACAACATTGCTTAGAATCAAGGGCAATGATGACATCATTGAGGACCTTTAAGGTCGCAGTGACACATCCATAACCTGAGCGGAAACCAGATTGCAAACCAGAGAGAATAATATAGACTTCAAGAAAGCTAATCGGTTGAATATTGACAAGTTTTCCAACACTTTTGATAAACAGGGCAAAATAGAAATTGGCCTATAAGAGTTAGGATCAGCTTGATCTCCCCCTTTAAATAAAGGATGAACTGTGGCTGCCTTCCAAGCAATAGGAACCTCCCCAGAAAGGAGAGACGGGTTAAAAAGGTTGGAGATCGACTCAGTGATTATAGGGCCAGTAACCTTAAAGAAGAAAGCGGGTCAAATTTCAGTGTTTCAGGAGCTCCTTTAGCACCTCGGACTCAGTGTCCTACAGGGAGAAACTTTGAAACGGGGCAGAGGAGAAGGAGGAATGAGCGTCAGGGTTGGTCGCATTAGAAGGGGTGAGAGATGAGGAAATGTTGGATGGTTAAGAAGGCATGACTGAGTCAAATAGGAATCCTGAACGACAGAGACACAGCCAGAGCAAGAGAGACAGAGCAAGAGAGACAGAGCAAGAGAGCAACAGAGAGCGAGAGAGCCAGAGCGCGACAGAGAGAGACAGAGCCAGAGCAAGAGAGACAGAGCAAGAGAGACAGAGCCAGAGCGCGACAGAGCCAGAGCGCGACAGAGAGCGACAGAGCCAGAGCGCGACAGAGAGAGACAGAGCCAGAGCCAGAGAGACAGAGCAAGAGAGACAGAGCAAGAGAGAGAGCCAGAGCAAGAGAGACAGAGCAAGAGAGACAGAGA
This sequence comes from Oncorhynchus gorbuscha, assembly GCF_021184085.1. NCBI lineage: Eukaryota > Metazoa > Chordata > Actinopteri > Salmoniformes > Salmonidae > Oncorhynchus > Oncorhynchus gorbuscha. Next base: position 100,103,670 of record NC_060181.1, on the reverse strand, counting down.
GCGCGACAGAGCCAGAGCGCGAGAGACAGAGCCAGAGACAAGAGAGACAGAGCAAGAGAGACAGAGAGCCAGAGAGAGAGCCAGAGCGCGACAGAGCCAGAGCAGAGTAAGAGAGAGCAAGAGAAGCAAGAGACAGAGACAGAGCCAGAGACAGAGAGAGACAGAGCCAGAGCAAGAGAGACAGAGCAAGAGAGACAGAGCAAGAGAGCGACAGAGAGAGCCAGAGCAAGAGAGACAGAGACAGAGCCAGAGAGACAGAGACAGAGCCAGAGAGACAGAGACAGAGCCAGAGAGACAGAGACAGAGCGAGCGAGAGAGACAGAGCAAGAGAGACAGAGACAGAGCCAGAGAGACAGAGCCAGAGAGACAGAGCCAGAGAGACAGAGCCAGAGAGACAGAGACAGAGCCAGAGAGACAGAGACAGAGACAGAGCCAGAGAGACAGAGACAGAGCCAGAGAGACAGAGCGAGCCAGAGAGACAGAGACAGAGTGAGAGAGACAGAGCGACAGAGAGCGAGTCCTCACCGTGAGCTCATCCTGCAGACAGACTGGTAGGAGGAGAGAGGCATGTAGACCACAGCAGAGTTGTAGCACAACATGAGGAAACACAGCACTTCAAACCTGAAACAAAAACACAGGAACACTGTCAGACATCTGCCACCCCGTCCTCCACTACGCCCCCCCCAGTGTAGGCCTCCGGGGGTTAGGGGTCAGGAGTACCTGTTCTGGGCAGTGAAAGTTTCTCTCTGAGGGTGCAGCCCGCTGTAGACGACCCTGATGAGGTCATGATGACTCAGAGCTCCCTCGGTCAGACCCATGGAGCCCAGACTGGAGGGCTGGAAAGGAAGCCACACACACACACATCAACAACTAACAGCAACTAACTAACCATTTAGCAGAGGAGACCATTACATTCTGACACACAGCATTATTTAACTGATGAATGAGACCATTGCAGTCTGACACACAGCAGTATTTAACTGATGAATGAGACCATTGCAGTCTGACACACAGCAGTATTTAACTGATGAATGAGACCATTGCAGTCTGACACACAGCAGTATTTAACTGATGAATGAGACCATTGCAGTCTGACACACAGCAGTATTTAACTGATGAATGAGACCATTGCAGTCTGACACACAGCAGTATTTAACTGATGAATGAGACCATTGCAGTCTGACACACAGCAGTATTTAACTGATGAATGAGACCATTGCAGTCTGACACACAGCAGTATTTAACTGATGAATGAGACCATTGCAGTCTGACACACAGCAGTATTTAACTGATGAATGAGACCATTGCAGTCTGACACACAGCAGTATTTAACTGATGAATGAGACCATTGCAGTCTGACACACAGCAGTATTTAACTGATGAATGAGACCATTGCAGTCTGACACACAGCAGTATTTAACTGATGAATGAGACCATTGCAGTCTGACACACAGCAGTATTTAACTGATGAATATATGAGACCATTGCAGCCTGACACGGTCTGCCCATAATGTTTATTTTTATGCAACAACTAAAGAACTTTCTAGGCCAATGACAAGCATACCAATAACAAGATGTAGCCACTGCAGAAATTAAATTGGAAATATATATGGAGACTGTTTAATGCCCAAAATGATGGGGTTAAATCCACTCTTCTGGGAAGGTTTTACAGTAGATGTTGGAACATTGCTGCTATAACAGTCTCCACTCTTCTGGGAAGGCTTTCCACTAGATGTTGGAACATTGCTGCTATAACAGCCTCCACTCTTCTGGGAAGGCTTTCCTCTAGATGTTGGAACATTGCTGCTATAACAGCCTCCACTCTTCTGGGAAGGCTTTACAGTAGATGTTGGAACATTGCTGCAGGGACTTGTTTCCATTCAGCCACAAGAGCATTAGTGAGGTCGGGCGCTGATGTTGGGTGATTAGGCCTGGCTCGCAGTCGGCGTTCCAATTCATCCCAAAGGTGTCAGATGCGTTAGAGGTCAACCGGGTTCTGTGCGGCCAATCAAGTTCTTCCACACCGATCTCGACAAACCATTTCTGTATGGACCTTGCTTTGTGCGGGGGAATTGTCATGCAGAAACAGGAAAGAGACTTCCCAAAACTGTTGCTACACATTTGGAAGCACATAATCTTCTAGAATGTCATTGTATGCTGTAGCATTAAGATTTCCCTCGACTGGCCTAGCCAGAAACATGAAAAAAAGCCGCAGACCATTTTTCCTATTCCACCAAACTTTAGTCGGTACTATGCATTGGGGCAGGTAGCATTCTCCTGGCATCCGACAAACCCAGATTCATCCGTCGGACTGCCAGATGGTGAAGCGTGATTCATCACTCCAGAGAACACGTTTCCACTGCTCCAGAGTCCAATGGCAGCGAGATTTACACCACTCCATCCGATGCTTGGCATTGAGCATGGTGATCTTAAGCTTGCTTCAAGAGAAGAACTCTAACCTGGAAGCTTAAAAGAAATCTCGCTATGCCCTGCGACAAACCATCAAACAGGCAAAGCTTCAACACAGGACTAAGATCAAATCGGACTACATCGGCTCCGCTCGTCGGTTGTGGCAGGGCAAACCATTACAGACCACAAAGGGAAGCACAGCCGAGAGCTGCCCAGTGACACGAGTCTACCAGACCAGCTAAATAACTTCTATTCTCGCGTCGAGGCAAATAACACTGAAACATTCATGAGAGCATCAGCTGTTCCGGACGACTGTGTGATCACGCTCTCCGTAGCTGATGTTAGTAAAACGTTTAAAGAGGTCAGCATTCACAAGGCCGCAGACGGATTACCAGGACATGTACTCCGAGCATGCGCTGACCAACTGGAAAGTGTCTTCACTGACATGTTCAACCTCTCCCTGTCTGAGTCTGTAATACCCACATGTTTCAAGCAGACCACCATAGTCCCTGTGCCCAAGAACACTAAGGTAACCTGCCTAAATGAGTACAGACCTGTAGCACTCACGTCTGTAGCCATGAAATGCTTTGAAAGGCTGGTCATGGCTCACATCAACACCATTATCCCAGAAACCCTAGACCCACTCCAATTTGCATACCGTACGAACAGATCCACAGATGATGCAATCTCTTTTGCACTCCACACTGCCCTTTCCCACCTGGACTAGAGGAACACCTATGTGAGAATGCTATTCATTGACTACAGCTCAGCGTTCAACACCATAGTGCCCTCAAAGCTCATCACTAAGCTAAGGATCCTGGGACTAAACACCTCCCTCTGCAAATGGATCCTGGACTTCCTGACGGGCCGCACCCAGATGGTAAGGGTAGGTAACATCCGCGACACTGAGCCTCAACACCGGGGCCCCTCTGGGGTGTGTGCTCAGTCCACACCTCTACTCCATGTTCACTCATGACTGCATGGCCAGGCACGACTCCTACACAATCATTAAGTTTGCTGATGACACAACACTGGTAGGCCTGATCACCAACAACGAAGAAACGACCTATAGGGAGGTGGTCACAGATCTGGCCGTGTGGTGCCAGGATAACAACCTCTCCCTCAACGTGATCAAGACAAAGGAGATGATTGTGGACTACAGGAAAAGGAGGACCGAGCACGCCCCCATTCTCATCGATGGGGTTGTAGTGGAGCAGGTTGAGAGCTTCAAGATCCTTGGTGTCCACATCACCAACAAACTATCATGGTCCAAACACAACAAGACAGTCGTGGAGAGGGCACAACAAAACCCATTCCCCCTCAGGAGACTGAAAAGATTTGGCATGGGTCCTCAGATCCTCAAATGGTTCTACAGCTGCACCGCCGAGAGCATTCTGACTGGTTGCATCACTGCCTGGTACGGCAACTGCTCGCCCTCCGACCGCAAGGCACTACAGAGGGTAGTGCATACGGCCCAGTACATCACCGTTTCCGGCCATCCAGGACCTCTATATGTGTCAGAGAAAGGCCTAAAAATTGTCAAAGACTCCAGCCATGCAAGTCAAAGACTGTTCTCTCTGCTACCGCACGGCGAGTGGTACCGGAGCCCCAAGTCATAGACTGTTCTCTCTGCTACCGCACGGCGAGCGGTACCGGAGCCCCAAGTCATAGACTGTTCTCTCTGCTACTGCACGGCGAGCGGTACCGGAGCACCAAGTCTAGGTCCAAGAGGCTTCTGAAAACAACTTCTAACCCCAAGCCATAAGACTCAGCCAATCTAATTGCATTGCCCCCCTCCCTTCTACGCTGCTGCTACTCTGTTATCATCTATGCATAGTCACTTTAATAACTCTACCTACATGTACATAATACCTCAATTACCTTGAGACCGGTGCCCCCGTACATTGACTCTGTACTGTAATACCCTGTATATAGCCTCCACATTGACTCTGTACCGTAATACCCTGTATATAGACTCCACATTGACTCTGTACCGTAATACCCTGTATATAGCCTCCACATTGACTCTGTACCGTAATACCCTGTATATAGCCCCACTGTTGTTATTTACTGCTGCTCTTTAAGTATTTCTTATCTATTATTTTCTTAAAACTGCATTGTTGGAATATAGATTCACTACATATGCATTTAAATGTGTGAAAGCAACAGCGAACATTTGAAATCAAATTGTATTTGTCACATGAACTGAATACAACAGGAGACCTTAAAGTGAAATGCTTACAAGGCCTTAACCAATCCTGCAATAATAAACTCAGCAAAAAAATATACCTCCTTTTTCAGGACCCTGTCTCTCGACGACAACTAGTAAAAATCCAAATAACTTGACAGATCTTCATTGTAAAGGGTTTAAAAACTGTTTCCCATTCTTGTTCAATGAACCAAAAACAATTCATGAACATGCACCTGTGGAACGGTCAATAAGACACTCACAGCTTACAGACGGTAGGCAATTAAGGTCACAGTTATGAAAACTTAGGACACTAAAGAGGCCTTTCTACTGACTCTGAAAAACACCAAAAGAAAGATGCCCAGGGTCCCTGCTCATCTGCGTGAACATGCCTTAGGCATGCTGCAAGGAGGCTTGAGGACTGCAGATGTGGCCAGAGCAATAAATTACAATGTCCGTACTGTGAGACTGTAAGACAGCACTACAGGGAGACAGGACGGACAGCTGATCGTCCTCGCAGTGGCAGACTACGTGTAACACCTGCACAGGATCGGGACATCCGAACATCACACCTGTGTGACAGGTACAGGATGGCAACAACTGCCTGAGTTACACCAGAAATGCACAATCCCTCCATCAGTGCTCAGACTGTCCGCAATAGGCTGAGAGAGGCTGGACTGAGGGCATGTAGGCCTGTTGTAAGGCAGGCCCTCACCAGACATCACCGACAACAACGTTGCCCATGGGCACAAACCCACTGTCACTGGACCAGACAGGACTGGCGAAAAGTGCTCTTCACTGATGAGTCGCGGTTTTGTCTCATCAGGGGTGATGGTCAGATTCGTGTTTATCGTCAAAGGAATGAGCATTACACTGAGGCCTGTACTCTGGAGCGGGATCGATTTGGAGGTGGAGGGTCCGTCATGGTCTGGGGCGGTGTGTCACAGCATCATCGGACTGAGCTTGTTGTCATTGCAGGCAATCTCAACGCTGTGCGTTACAGGAAACAAATCCTCCTCCCTCATGTGGTACCCTTCCTGCAGGCTCATCCTGACATGACCCTCCAGCATGACAATGCCACCAGCCATACTGCTCGTTCTGTGTGTGATTTCCTGCAAGACAGAAATGTCAGTGTTCTGCCATGGCCAGCGAAGAGCCCGGATCTCAAACCCATTGAGCACGTCTGGGACCTGTTGGATTGGAGGGTGAGGGGTAGGGTCATTCACCCCAGAAATGTCCGGGAACTTGCAGGTGCCTTGGTGGAAGTGTGGGGTAACATCCGATCCTCGTTTGCTAAGTCAAACGACACCGCTGGTTCTGCTCACACTGCCCTACCCTATGCTCTGACCTCTTTCTCCCCTCTCTCTCCAGATGAAATCTCGCGTCTTGTGACGGCCGGCCGCCCAACAACCTGCCCGCTTGACCCTATCCCCTCCTCTCTTCTCCAGACCATTTCCGGAGACCTTCTCCCTTACCTCACCTCGCTCATCAACTCATCCCTGACCGTTGGCTACGTCCCTTCCGTCTTCAAGAGAGCGAGAGTTGCACCCCTTCTGAAAAAACCTACACTCGATCCCTCCGATGTCAACAATTACAGACCAGTATCCCTTCTTTCTTTTCTCTCCAAAACTCTTGAACGTGCCGTCCTTGGCCAGCTCTCCCGCTATCTCTCTCTGAATGACCTTCTTGATCCAAATCAGTCAGGTTTCAAGACTAGTCATTCAACTGAGACTGCTCTCCTCTGTATCACGGAGGCGCTCCGCACTGCTAAAGCTAACTCTCTCTCCTCTGCTCTCATCCTTCTAGATCTATCGGCTGCCTTCGATACTGTGAACCATCAGATCCTCCTCTCCACCCTCTCCGAGTTGGGCATCTCCGGCGCGGCCCACGCTTGGATTGCGTCCTACCTGACAGGTGTACCAGGTGGCGTGGCGAGAATCTGTCTCCTCACCACGCGCTCTCACCACTGGTGTCCCCCAGGGCTCTGTTCTTGGCCCTCTCCTATTCTCGCTATACACCAAGTCACTTGGCTCTGTCATAACCTCACATGGTCTCTCTTATCATTGCTATGACACACAATTAATCTTCTCCTTTCCCCTTCTGATGACCAATCGCATCTCTGCATGTCTGGCAGACATATCAGTGTGGATGACGGATCACCACCTCAAGCTGAACCTCGGCAAGACGGAGCTGCTCTTCCTCCCGGGAAGGACTGCCCGTTCCATGATCTCGCCATCACGGTTGACAACTCCACTGTGTCCTCCTCCCAGAGCGCCAAGAACCTTGGTGTGATCCTGGACAACACCCTGTCGTTCTCAACTAACATCAAGGCGGTGGCCCGTTCCTGTAGGTTCATGCTCTACAACATCCGCAGAGTACGACCCTGCCTCACACAGGAAGCGGCGCAGGTCCTAATCCAGGCACTTGTCATCTCCCGTCTGGATTACTGCAACTCGCTGTTGGCTGGGCTCCCTGCCTGTGCCATTAAACCCTTCAACTCATCCAGAACGCCGCAGCCCGTCTGGTGTTCAACCTTCCCAAGTTCTCTCACGTCACCCCGCTGCTCCGTTCTCTCCACTGGCTTCCAGTTGAAGCTCGCATCCGCTACAAGACCATGGTGCTTGCCTACGGAGCTGTGAGGGGAACGGCACCTCAGTACCTCCAGGCTCTGATCAGGCCCTACACCCAAACAAGGGCACTGCGTTCATCCACCTCTGGCCTGCTCGCCTCCCTACCACTGAGGAAGTACAGCTCCCGCTCAGCCCAGTCAAAACTGTTCGCTGCCCTGGCCCCCCAATGGTGGAACAAACTCCCTCACGACGCCAGGACAGCGGAGTCAATCACCACCTTCCGGAGACACCTGAAACCCCACCTCTTTAAGGAATACCTAGGATAGGTTAAGTAATCCCTCTCACCCCACCCCCCCCTAAGTTTTAGATGCACTATTGTTAAGTGACTGTCCCACTGGATGTCATAAGGTGAATGCACCAATTTGTAAGTCGCTCTGGATAAGAGCGTCTGCTAAATGACTTAAATGTAAATGTAAATGTATCTCACAGCAAGAACTAGCAAATCTAGTGCAGGCCATGAGGAGGAGATGCACTGCAGTACTTAATGCAGCTGGTCGCCACACCAGATACTGACTGTTACTTTTGATTTTGACCCCCCCTTTGTTCAGGGACACATTATTCCATTTCTGTTAGTCACATGTCTGTGGAACCTGTTCAGTTTATGTCTCAGTTGTTGAATCTTGTTTATGTTCATACAAATATTTACACATGTTAAGTTTGCTGAAAATAAACACAGTTGACAGTGAGAGGATGTTTCTTTTGTTGCTGGGTTTAGCTAGCCCTTCACGTTTGAAACAAGACATTTTCATTCATCATTTCTTACCCTCTGAGTGGGTGCCATGTTTATCGTACTTGTACAATGTATCGTTTCCTTGGTTCATATTGTTCATGTTCATATTGTTCATATTTCCTGGGTTATGTCAGAGTTCCGTGCGTCTGTCAGTCTGCTTGTGGGAGAGAATGCCTCAACGCACATAGAAATAGGCCCCATATGAGACTACACGCCACAGCACTGCAGTAAGGACAGGCAGCCTTCAAATAGGAACATTGGCCTGGGCTGAACTGGCACACTGTATTGTAGAATACAGCTCTCCTCTGAGGTGATGCAGAGCCAGAGACACTCAGTCAATGTGGCAGTGAGCAGAGACCTCCTTTCAGTGAACTGGTTTCTGGTATCAGGGGGAGAAAGCAGAGAGGGAATTCATTCTGGATGAGACTAGTAGTGTATGGAGGATATGGTAGTCCAGCATGCTGTGGGGTAAGACTGATGTCACGTAGAGCGCTGCCTCCTGTTGGAGGGGGGGGCCGCTTAGGGGTCGGCAGGGGGAGCAGGCTTTTATTAAGGAACTCAGTCCGGCTTTAGCCTCTAAAGTTGGAATAGCAGAACTCACAAAGTGACATTTCTAAATTGGGTAGTACATCATCAGTTCCTCTTGTCATGTCAGTCACTGCAGACCTTAGAGAGATATTTATAACTAGTGAGAAATGTCCTGATTAACTAGCCCATGTCAGCTAACGTTTAGCCCATAGAGTTAAAGAGTTAGTCATCAATCAAATATCACACGAATACACATTAGACATGGTACAATGTGTATAATTGCAAGAAAATAAGCTTTAAAGCTGCTAAATGTTTTCTCCGCCAACCAGGGTGGTGTGAACAGTTTGTGCCATAGAAACGGACGTAGCGGGTGTCAGAGGAACTGTAATGTTCCCCAACGCTGGAAAGGGAGCCTGAGTAAAAAGGGTCTTTGTATTACTTTTTACCCCCAATTTCATGATATCAAATTGTTAATTACAGTCTTGTCCCATCGCTGCAACTCCCGTATGAACTCGGGAGAGGCGAAGGTCGAGAGCCATGCATCCTTCGAAATACGACCCTGCCAAGCCGCACTGCTTCTTAACCCGAAAGCCAGCCGCACCATGTGTCGAGGAAACACCGTAGAGCTGGTGACCGTGTCAGCGCACAAGGATTCTTTAAAGCCGGCCAAACCCTTATCTAACCCGGATGACGTTGGGAAAATTGTGCACTGCCACAACGCCCTACTGTTGACCAGGGCCCACAGCGCTCTACAGAGGGAACGGGGTAGTGCTCTACAGAGGGAACAGGGTAGTGCTCTACAGAGGGAACGGGGTAGTGCTCTACAGAGGGAACGGGGTAGTGCTCTACAGAGGGAACGGGGTAGTGCTCTACAGAGGGAACGGGGTAGTGCTCTACAGAGGGAACGGGGTAGTGCCCTACAGAGGGAACGGGGTAGTGCTCTACAGAGGGAACGGGGTAGTGCTCTACAGAGGGAACGGGGTAGTGCTCTACTGTTGACCAGGGTAGTGCTCTACAGAGGGAACAGAGTAGTGCTCTACAGAGGGAACAGGGTAGTGCTCTACAGAGGGAACAGGGTAGTGCTCTACAGAGGGAAAAGGGTAGTGCTCTACAGAGGGAACGGGATAGTGCTCTACAGAGGGAACAGGGTAGTGCTCTACAGAGGGAACAGGGTAGTGCTCTACAGAGGGAACAGGGTAGTACTCTACAGAGGGAACAGGGTAGTGCTTACAGAGGGAACAGGGTAGTGCTCTACTGTTGACCAGGGCCCACAGCGCTCTACAGAGGGAACGGGGTAGTGCTCTACAGAGGGAACAGGGTAGTGCCCTACAGAGGGAACGGGGTGAACGGGGTAGTGCTCTACAGAGGGAACGGGGTAGTGCTCTACAGAGGGAACAGGGTAGTGCTCTACAGAGGGAACAGGGTAGTGCTCTACAGAGGGAACAGGGTAGTGCTCTACAGAGGGAACAGGGTAGTGCTCTACTGTTGACCAGGGTAGTGCTCTACAGAGGGAACGGGGTAGTGCTCTACAGAGGGAACGGGGTAGTGCTCTACAGAGGGAACAGGGTAGTGCTCTACAGAGGGAACAGGGTAGTGCTCTACTGTTGACCGGGGTAGTGCTCTACAGAGGGAACAGGGTAGTGCTCTACAGAGGGAAAAGGGTAGTGCTCTACAGAGGGAACGGGGTAGTGCTCTACAGAGGGAACAGGGTAGTGCTCTACTGTTGACCGGGGTAGTGCTCTACAGAGGGAACGGGGTAGTGCTCTACAGAGGGAACGGGGTAGTGCTCTACAGAGGGAACGGGGTAGTGCTCTACAGAGGGAACAGGGTAGTGCTCTACAGAGGGAACGGGGTAGTGCTCTACAAAGGGAACGGGGTAGTGCTCTACAGAGGGAACGGGGTAGTGCTCTACAGAGGGAACGGGGTAGTGCTCTACTGTTGACCGGGGTAGTGCTCTACAGAGGGAACAGGGTAGTGCTCTACAGAGGGAACAGGGTAGTGCTCTACAGAGGGAACGGGGTAGTGCTCTACAGAGGGAACAGGGTAGTGCTCTACAGAGGGAACAGGGTGCCATTAGACTCAGTGGTTAATGTAATACACCAGACCATAAACACTTCCATTTGGCCTGGTAGAAAGCATCGCTCTCTCCATTCAATAGTAGCTAACAGATTGGTGTGTTCCTGTAAACATCTCCTGGCTAATCAAATGCATTTATAAAGCCCTTCGTACATCAGCTGATATCTCAAAGTGCTGTACAGAAACCCAGCCTAAAACCCCAAACAGCAAGCAATGCAGGTGTAGAAGTACGGTGGCTAGGAAAATGAGCACAGTTCATTGATTCATTGAGTGGCTGCTGCCAACACACTGACTCAACTCCAGCCACTTTAATAATGGGAAATGTAAAATATATCACTAGCCACTTTAAACAATGCTACCTAATATAATGTTTACATACCCTACATTATTCATCTCATATGCATATGTATATACTGTACTCTACAACATCTACTGCATCCTTATGTAATACATGTATCACTAGCCACTTTAACTATGCCACTTTGTTTACATACTCATCTCATATGTATATACTGTACTCAATACCATCTACTGTATAATAATAATAAATAATGTATCTTGCCTATGCCGCTCTGTACCATCACTCATTCATATATGTACATATTTATGTACATATTCGTTATCCCTTTACACTTGTGTCTATAAGGTAGTAGTTTTGGAATTATTAGGTTAGATTACTCGTTGGTTATTACTGCATTGTCGGAACTAGAAGCACAAGCATTTCGCTACACTCGCATTAACATCTGCTAACCATGTGTATGTGACAAATAACATTTGATTTGATTTGATTTGAACACTGCTCCAGATCCAGACATATAGTATCACTAGAGGTGAACAATGAGAGCTAGATAAACCACCGTTACCCCTAGAGGTGAACAATGAGAGCTAGATAAACCACCGTTACCCCTAGAGGTGAACAATGAGAGCTAGATAAACCACCGTTACCCCTAGAGGTGAACAATGAGCTAGATAAACCACCGTTACCCCTAGAGGTGAACAATGAGAGCTAGATAAACCACCGTTACCCCTAGAGGTGACCAATGAGCTAGATAAACCACCGTTACCCCTAGAGGTGAACAATGAGAGCTAGATAAACCACCGTTACCCCTAGAGGTGAACAATGAGAGCTAGATAAACCACCGTTACCCCTAGAGGTGAACAATGAGAGCTAGATAAACCACCGTTACCCCTAGAGGTGAACAATGAGCTAGATAAACCACTGTTACCCCTAGAGGTGACCAATGAGCTAGATAAACCACCGTTACCCCTAGAGGTGACCAATGAGCTAGATAAACCACCGTTACCCCTAGAGGTGAACAATGAGAGCTAGATAAACCACCGTTACCCCTAGAGGTGACCAATGAGAGCTAGATAAACCACCGTTACCCCTAGAGGTGACCAATGAGCTAGATAAACCACCGTTACCCCTAGAGGTGAACAATGAGCTAGATAAACCACCGTTACCCCTAGAGGTGAACAATGAGCTAGATAAACCACCGTTACCCCTAGAGGTGAACAATGAGAGCTAGATAAACCACCGTTACCCCTAGAGGTGAACAATGAGAGCTAGATAAACCACCGTTACCCCTAGAGGTGAACAATGAGAGCTAGATAAACCACCGTTACCCCTAGAGGTGAACAATGAGCTAGATAAACCACCGTTACCCCTAGAGGTGAACAATGAGAGCTAGATAAATCACCGTTACCCCTAGAGGTGACCAATGAGCTAGATAAACCACCGTTACCCCTAGAGGTGAACAATGAGCTAGATAAACCACCGTTACCCCTAGAGGTGAACAATGAGAGCTAGATAAACCACCGTTACCCCTAGAGGTGACCAATGAGCTAGATAAACCACCGTTACCCCTAGAGGTGAACAATGAGCTAGATAAACCACCGTTACCCCTAGAGGTGAACAATGAGCTAGATAAACCACCGTTACCCCTAGAGGTGAACAATGAGCTAGATAAACCACCGTTACCCCTAGAGGTGAACAATGAGCTAGATAAACCACCGTTACCCCTAGAGGTGAACAATGAGCTAGATAAACCACCGTTACCCCTAGAGGTGAACAATGAGAGCTAGATAAACCACCGTTACCCCTAGAGGTGACCAATGAGAGCTAGATAAACCACCGTTACCCCTAGAGGTGAACAATGAGAGCTAGATAAACCACCGTTACCCCTAGAGGTGAACAATGAGAGCTAGATAAACCACCGTTACCCCTAGAGGTGAACAATGAGAGCTAGATAAACCACCGTTACCCCTAGAGGTGAACAATGAGCTAGATAAACCACCGTTACCCCTAGAGGTGAACAATGAGAGCTAGATAAACCACCGTTACCCCTAGAGGTGAACAATGAGAGCTAGATAAACCACCGTTACCCCTAGAGGTGACCAATGAGCTAGATAAACCACCGTTACCCCTAGAGGTGAACAATGAGCTAGATAAACCACCGTTACCCCTAGAGGTGAATAATGAGCTAGATAAACCACCGTTACCCCTAGAGGTGAACAATGAGCTAGATAAACCACCGTTACCCCTAGAGGTGAACAATGAGAGCTAGATAAACCACCGTTACCCCTAGAGGTGACCAATGAGAGCTAGATAAACCACCGTTACCCCTAGAGGTGAACAATGAGAGCTAGATAAACCACCGTTACCCCTAGAGGTGAACAATGAGAGCTAGATAAACCACCGTTACCCCTAGAGGTGAACAATGAGCTAGATAAACCACCGTTACCCCTAGAGGTGAACAATGAGCTAGATAAACCACCGTTACCCCTAGAGGTGAACAATGAGAGCTAGATAAACCACCGTTACCCCTAGAGGTGAACAATGAGAGCTAGATAAACCACCGTTACCCCTAGAGGTGAACAATGAGCTAGATAAACCACCGTTACCCCTAGAGGTGAACAATGAGCAAGATAAACCACCGTTACCCCTAGAGGTGAACAATGAGAGCTAGATAAACCACCGTTAACCCTAGAGGTGAACAATGAGCAAGATAAACCACCGTTACCCCTGGAGGTGAACATAATATCACAGAGCCTCCATTCTTCACCCTCCAGACGGTCAGATAATAAGCCTGTTTTACAGGCAGGAGAGATGGGTGAAGGCGATTAATGTCTCAAATGACCCAATATTCCCTATATAGTGTACTGGAATACGGTACCCTGTGGGATGTGCCAGAGGGCAACAAAACACACATAGAAAAGCCGTTTAATTTTCATAGGTGCAGTGAAATGTGTTGTTTTCCAGAGTCAAGCTTAGTAGTACAGTGCCCCTGGAGCATATCAGCACATTTCCCAAAGGCACAGACAGATTTTTCACCTTGTTGGCTCGGGCATTCGAACCAGCGACCTTTCGGTTACTGGCCCAACACTAAACGCTAGGCTACCAGTCTTACCTCGTGATACACAGAGGGCTTGGACAGGGAGGGGATGGTGAACGACAGGAGCTTGCTGTTCCCATCTTTGTCCACAATCTCCTGAAAAACCAGAGCGAGAAAGTAATGTTGGAGAGCTTTTTGGCCGGGTTGGTTAGTTTGAACAGTCTGGTTGATAGTGTGTGTGTGTGTGTGTGTGTGTGTGTGTGTGTGTGTGTGTGTGTGTGTGTGTGTGTGTGTGTGTGTGTGTGTGTGTGTGTGTGTGTGTGTGTGTGTGTGTGTGTGTGTGTGTGTGTGTGTGTGTGTGTGTGTGTGTGTGTGTGTGTGTGTGTGTGTGTGTGTGCGCTTGTGTGCGCTTGTGTGCGCTTGTGTGTGCGTGAATAAACGTCAGGAAAACGATGAGCTTCAACGGGGCCAAAGGCCGTGTGTTGTGATTCTGGACGGCCAGACCTTTATTTAACTAGGCAAGTCAGTTAGGAACAAATTCTTATTTCCAATGACAGCCTAGGAACAGTGGGTTAACTGCCTGTTCAGGGGCAGAACAACAGATTTGTACCTTGTCAGCTCAGGGATTTGAACTTGCAAACTTCCGGTTACTAGTCCAACGCTCTTACCACTAGGCTACCCTGCAGAGGTCAACGAAATAAGCCCTTCAATGCAGAGGTCAACGAAACAAGCCCTTCAATGCAGAGGTCAACGAAACAAGCCCTTCAATGCAGAGGTCAACGAAACAAGCTTCTTTGGCTGGGTTGGTTGATTTTAACAGTCTGGTGGACAGTGTTTGTGTGTGCTTTGAGAGTAAGCTTAGTGACCTCTGCTCTGTGTCGTAATGGACTGCATGCCCTTAGTTTCTCCTATCCTCTGTCATCCTCTGGGAGAGTTACTCACTGGGCCTGTCTGTACCCCAACACTAATCCTTCATGAGATCAGCACTGTTAATGCCAACCTGCCATTCACTAATGTGCTAACCATGCTATTGCTAAACATGCTATTTGCTTATCATGAACATTTATGAAAATTGCTTATCGTGCTAACCATACCCCTCACAGCTGTGATCATGCTAACCCTGCTACCATGCTAACCATGTCCTTGAATGCTATGCTAATTGCTAACCACACCCTTCACTGCCTGACTGCCTGCCCAGAGCCAGGTTCTCTCTGTATATCCAATGTCTGTCTGCAGAGAGCCGTGCTGTGTAACTGATGAGAGTAGTCTACAGCAGTGGTAGATGAGAGAAGACCGAGGATCGTAAATTATGCATCACACACACACAGACGGAGCCCTCTACAACGATATCTGCAGCAGTTACTAGATAGACCCAGGGATCTGTCCTTTCCACAGGTCCTGACAAAGCTTTAGTAGCCTCTTCCAGTAATGACAGCAGACCTTCATCTGACCTTCAGCACCAGCTGTCCAAGCCTCTTCCATAGAGACTAAAGCCCTATCCACCCCTAACATCCAGCCTCTTCCATAGAGACTAAAGCCCTATCCACCCCTAACATCCAGCCTCTTCCATAGAGACTAAAGCCCTATCCCACCCCTAACATCCAGCCTCTTCCATAGAGACTAAAGCCCTATCCCACCCCTAACATCCAGCCTCTTCCATAGAGACTAAAGCCCTATCCCACCCCTAACATCCAGCCTCTTCCATAGAGACTAAAGCCCTATCCCACCCCTAACATCCAGCCTCTTCCATAGAGACTAAAGCCCTATCCCACCCCTAACATCCAGCCTCTTCCATAGAGACTAAAGCCCTATCCCACCCCTAACATCCAGCCTCTTCCATAGAGACTAAAGCCCTATCCCACCCCTAACATTCGGCCTCTTCCATAGAGACTAAAGCCCTATCCCACCCCTAACATTCAGCCTCTTCCATAGAGACTAAAGCCCTATCCCACCCCTAACATCCAGCCTCTTCCATAGAGACTAAAGCCCTATCCCACCCCTAACATCCAGCCTCTTCCATAGAGACTAAAGCCCTATCCCACCCCTAATATCCAGCCTCTTCCATAGAGACTAAAGCCATATCCCCCACCCCTAATATCCAGCCTATTCCATAGACATTAAATCCCTGTTCCACCCCTAACATACTTCCTCCCCCAGAGACTAAAGCCCTATCCCACCCCTAACATATTCCCTCCCCCAGAGACTAAAGCCCTATCCCACCCCTAACATCCAACCTCATCCAGAGACTAAAGCCTTATCCCACCCCTAACATCCAGGCTCTTCCATAGACACAAAAGCCCCACTGCTAACATCCAGCCTATTCCATAGAGACTAAAGCCCAATACCACCCCTAACATCCAGCCTCTTCCACAGAGACTAAAGCCCTATTCCACCCCTAACATCCAGCCTAATCCATAGAGACTAAAGCCCAATACCACGCCTAACATTCAGCCTATTTCATAGAGACTAAAGCCCTATCCCACCCCTAACATCCAGGCTCTTTCATAGAGACTAAAGCCCTATCTCCTAACCCCTCACAGTCTGTACATATGCCTAGCATGAGGGGAAGGATTATAACTAGGTTAGTTCTGTAGGTTTAGGTAGGTAGTAGTAGTTACCAGGTTGTATATGCCCAGCAGCAAGGCCTCTATGCAGCCGTTGCTCTGGCGGTCCCTGCTGGCGGTGATGCGGAGGTACACCCAGACCAGCTCTGGAAGGAACTGCAGTGTGAAGCGTCTCAGGCGGTCCTCAGAGCTCCGGTACATCTCAAACAGCTGGTGACAGACAGGCTCAAGGAGCTACAGGGATAGAGTAACATAATATAACCATTAGACTACAGGGTAATATAATACAACCATTAGACTACAGGGTAATATAATACAACCATTAGACTACAGGGTAATATAATACAACCATTAGACTACAGGGTAATATAATACAACCATTAGACTACAGGGTAATATAATACAACCATTAGACTACAGGGTAATATAATACAACCATTAGACTACAGGCTAATATAATACAACCATTAGACTACAGGGTAATATAATACAACCATTAGACTACAGGGTAATATAATACAACCATTAGACTACAGGGTAATATAATACAACCATTAGACTACAGGGTAATATAATACAACCATTAGACTACAGGGTAATATAATACAACCATTAGACTACAGGGATAGAGTAACATAATACAACCATTAGACTACAGGGTAATATAATACAACCATTAGACTACAGGGTAATATAATACAACCATTAGACTACAGGGTAATATAATACAACCATTAGACTACAGGGTAATATAATACAACCATTAGACTACAGGGTAATATAATACAACCATTAGACTACAGGGTAATATAATACAACCATTAGACTACAGGGGGTAATACAACCATTAGACTACAGGGTAATATAATACAACCATTAGACTCAAAGAGCTACAGGGACAACAGGACAAAATGTTTCCATGAAGCTGCTCGGGGACAGGCAGATCTATCTTAGACAGAAAGGTGCTGAACAAAGCAACATACATCATGGTCACAGAAATGATGGCAAGTGTGCCAGGTGTCTTGGAGGCAGTATCGGTCTGTCCCCACCAGTGTGTTTGAAAATGAATGCTTTAGTCTGACAGATGGATTATCACTCAGGAAAAGGTGAGGTCTACACACCAGACTGCCTGGCCATCACCTACAGGGAGACAAAACAAACTAAACATGGAGGGAGATGAATGAGGAGATAACATGTGGGCCAGAAGAGTGCTGCAGTGTGTTACGCCCTACCCTGACATGGCCGGCCTGTGAGTCTGTAATAACTAACCTACCAAGATTTTGGGAGACTGGGGTTTGCTCCTCCACCTAATTTGTCACAAAGCGACACAGCAGCAGCCTCCTGGGTCATATTCACTGAGAACCAGATGGAAGAAAACCAACTGAAACAGGGAGGGAGAGAAAGATGGCGCCGAAAGACATGGCAGCTCTGCTTTCAGCTCCTAAGCAACTCTGCAGTATCTTGTTGTTGTTATTTCTTGCATTAGTAACCCATATTTATTTTTGTGCTATTAAATACAGCCGGAAATATCTTTTGGATATCAGAGCGGCTGTAACTCACTAGCACAATACGACCAGGAATACGACTTTCCCGAATGCTCAGTGCAATACCCTCGAATGCTCAGTGCAATACCCTCGAATGCTCAGTGCAATACCCTCGAATGCTCAGTGCAATACTCTCGAATGCTCAGTGCAATACTCTCGAATGCTCAGTGCAATACCCTCGAATGCTCAGTGAATGCTCAGTGCAATACCCTCGAATGCTCAGTGCAATACCCTCGAATGCTCAGTGCAATACCCTCGAATGCTCAGTGCAATGCTCAGTGCAATACTCGAATGCTCAGTGCAATACTCTCGAATGCTCAGTGTATTACCCTCGAATGCTCAGTGCAATACTCTCGAATGCTCAGTGTATTACTCTCGAATGTTCAGTGCTTCTACACCTGCATTGCTTGCTGTTTGGGGTTTTAGACTGGGTTTCTATACAGCACTTTGAGATATCAGCTGATGTACGAAGGGCTATATAAATACATTTTATTTGATTTATTACTCTCGAATGTTCAGTGT
This sequence comes from Oncorhynchus gorbuscha, assembly GCF_021184085.1. NCBI lineage: Eukaryota > Metazoa > Chordata > Actinopteri > Salmoniformes > Salmonidae > Oncorhynchus > Oncorhynchus gorbuscha. The sequence continues at coordinate 100,085,144 of NC_060181.1, read as the reverse complement.
ATTACTCCCGAATGTTCAGTCCCTGGACAATACAGTAGACGAGCTCAGGGCGAGGATCTCCTTCCAGAGAGACAACAGGGACAGTAACATAATCAGTTTCAAGGAATCATGGCTCTCTCCGGGTATACTGTCCCCGTCTATACAGCCAGCTGGGTTCTCAGTACATCGCGCAGACAGGAATAAAGAACTCCCGAGAAGAAGGAAGGCAGAGGTCTATGATGCGTGATTATACTAACAATCACGGTGTGATTGTGTTAACATTCAGGAACTCAAGTCCTTTTGTTCACCAGACCAAGAATACCTCACAATAAAATGCCGATCGTATTAGAGAATTGGCTTCGGTTATAGTCACAGGCGTGTATTCTCCCCCTTAAGCCAATACCACAACGGCACTCAAGTAACTACACTGGAATTTGTGCAAATTGGAAACCACATAACCTGAGGCCGCATTTATTGTACCTGGGGACTTAAAACAAAGCAAATTTGAGGAAAAAGCTACCGAAGCTCTAACACATTGCCTGTAGTACTCGTGCTTTAAATACTCTGGACAGGGATGGCTACAAGGCCCTCCCTAGGCCTCCCTGCAGTAGATCATATCACGACTCCATTCTGCATCTCCCTTCCTAAAAGCAACACATCTAAAAGGAAGTACCGATGCTAAGGGCTAATCAACGTGGTCTGACCAATTGGAATCCATGCTTCAAGATTGTATTGATCAAGCAGACAGGGCTATGTTCCGGGTTGCCTGATCAAGCAGACAGGGCTATGTTCCGGGTTGCCTGATCAAGCAGACAGGGCTATGTTCCGGGTTGCCTGATCAAGCAGACAGGGCTATGTTCCGGGTTGCCTGATCAAGCAGACAGGGCTATGTTCCGGGTTGCCTGATCAAGCAGACAGGGCTATGTTCCGGGTTGCCTGATCAAGTAGACAGGGCTATGTTCCGGGTTGCCACAGAATAAATGACTTAAATGTAAATGAATAACATCAATGTCAAATGCCAACTGACAAACCAACTAGTGTGGACTTTACCGTGAAATGCTTTACTGACAAGAAATGCTTTACTTTAACCAACAGTGTAGACTTTACCGTGAAATGCTTTTGCCACATGCAAGCCCTTAACCAAATGTCGAAACTTTACTTTACTGACAAGCCCTTAACCAACAGTGAAATGCTTTACTGACAAGCCCTTAACCAACAGAACCAAGTTCAGGGAGAAAATATTTACCAAGTAGACTAAAATAAAAGCAATAATAAATAGTAAGAAAAACGAGATAAATAACACAATAAGACAAAAATGAGGCTTTACAGTATATATATATATATAGTTTTTTTTACCAGTGAAATGCTTTTTTAACCAGGCAAGTCAGTTAATAACAAATTCTTATTTTCAATGACGTGAAATGCTTTACTGACAAGGAACAGTGCCCCTGAACAACAGCCTGTTCAGGGGCAGAACTAAAATAAAAAGCAGATTTGTACCTTGTCAGCTAGGAACAGTGGGGCCTTTGAACTCGCAACCTTCCGGTTACTAGTCCAACGCCCTAACCACTAGGCTACCCTGCCGCCCCGGGGGTACAGGGGGTACCGATACCGAGTCATTGTGCAGGGGTACAGGCTAGCTGAGGTAATCTGTACATCTAGGTGGGGGCGAAGGAAGTGACTATGCATAGGTAACAAACAGCAAGCAGCAGCAGCAGTGTACAAAACAAATGGGGGGGGGGGGGGGGGGTCAATGTAAATAGTCCGGGTGGCCATTTGATTAGGTGTTCAGGAGTCTTATGGCTTGGGGGTAAAAACAGTTGAGAAGCATTTTGTCATTAACTTGGCACTCCGGTGTAGGGCAGGAGACTTGGAGATAGGTCCCCAGATCCTCAAAATGTTCTACAGCTGCATCAACAAGAGCATCCTGACACGGTGCGAGTCTCCTGTACTCGACACGGTGCGAGTCTCCTGTACTCGACACGGTGCGAGTCTCCTGTAGTCTCCTGTACTCGACACGGACACGGACACGGTGCGAGTCTCCTGTACTCGACACGGTGCGAGTCTCCTGTACTCTCGACACGGTGCGAGTCTCCTGTACTCGACACGGTGCGAGTCTCCTGTACTCGACACGGGTGTACTCGACACGGTGCGAGTCTCCTGTACTCGACACGGTGCGAGTCTCCTGTACTCGACACGGTGCGAGTCTCCTGTACTCGACACGGTGCGAGTCTCCTGTACTCGACACGGTGCGAGTCTCCTGTACTCGACACGGTGCGAGTCTCCTGTGCTCGACACGGTGCGAGTCTCCTGTGCGAGTCTCCTGTGCTCGACACGGTGCGAGTCTCCTGTGCTCGACACGGTGCGAGTCTCCTGTGCTCGACACGGTGCGAGTCTCCTGTACTCGACACGGTGCGAGTCTCCTGTACTCGACACGGTGCGAGTCTCCTGTACTCGACACGTGCGAGTGCGAGTCTCCTGTACTCGACACGACACGGTGACACGGTGAGTCTCCTGTACTCGACACGGTGCGAGTCTCCTGTACTCGACACGGTGCGAGTCTCCTGTACTCGACACGGTGCGAGTCTCCTGTACTCGACACGGTGCGAGTCTCCTGTACTCTAGTTAACCACCTGATGCTCCTGCATGGAGTGGTGATGGCAGGGCAGTGACAGGTACATGGTGGTTACCAGGTAACAAGGCTGGCACTGCCACACTGATGTCAATCATGTCCTGAGTCCTCCACAGACAGAGCAGACCAGCTGGTGTGGGGGAGGGGTATGCAGATTCCCAGCTCTCTGCCAGCTACGCCCACCTCGTCACAACAGATAAGTCATTCAGCAGACACTTATGTCATACTATTGATACTGGTCCTCCGTGGGAATCGACTGAGTCAGATGGGACATACAGTCGTCAAGTTTCCTGTCCTGATATAGCATGCTGCTACCTAGGTGGGGTGGAAACAGTCTATCAGTCTCACCTCACTGCTGCTGTCCTGGATGACTCTGTAGAGAGCTGGCACCAGAGACTTCTTCAGGTGAAGGCTGCCTGCATAGGTGGAGATGTGGGTTTCTGGTAGAGTCTGGAGAAACAGAAACAGACAGTTAGGGTTTCTGGTAGAGTCTGGAGAAATAGAAACAGACAGTTAGGGTTTCTGGTAGAGTCTGGAGAACTAGAAACAGACAGTTAGGGTTTCTGGTAGAGTCTGGAGAACTAGAAACAGACAGGGTTTCTGGTAGAGTCTGGAGAAACAGAAACAGACAGGGTTTCTGGTAGAGTCTGCAGAACTAGAAACAGACAGGATTTCTGGTAGAGTCTGGAGAACTAGAAACAGACAGGATTTCTGGTAGAGTCTGCAGAACTAGAAACAGACAGGATTTCTGGTAGAGTCTGGAGAACTAGAAACAGACAGGATTTCTGGTAGAGTCTGGAGAACTAGAAACAGACAGGATTTCTGGTAGAGTCTGGAGAAATAGAAACAGACAGTTGGGGTTTCTGGTAGATCTGGAGAAATAGAAACAGACAGTTGGGGTTTCTGGTAGATCTGGAGAAATAGAAACAGACAGTTGGGGTTTCTGGTAGATCTGGAGAAATAGAAACAGACAGTTGGGGTTTCTGGTAGATATGGAGAAATAGAAACAGACAGTTGGGGTTTCTGGTAGATATGGAGAAATAGAAACAGGCAGGGTTTCTGGTAGATCTGGAGAAATAGAAACAGACAGGGTTTCTGGTAGAGTCTGGAGAAATAGAAACAGACAGGGTTTCTGGTAGATCTGGAGAAATAGAAACAGACAGGATTTCTGGTAGAGTCTGGAGAACTAGAAACAGACAGGGTTTCTGGTAGAGTCTGGAGAAATAGAAACAGACAGGGTTTCTGGTAGATCTGGAGAAATAGAAACAGACAGGGTATAAACATCCCTTCACAGTATAAGTGTAGTCCAGTTGTCACGAGTTACTTTTCATTCTAGCGTAATCATGCCGAAAGAGCGGCAGCCTTTAAAAAGCAACAAGTCCTTTTGAAAACGACCGACGTGTCATCAATAAGAGCCAGAAAGTTATTCTAGTGTCAAATGTGAGTGTAAGTATAGCAACAGGATAATTCTGGTCATAAAGGCTGGTCTAAAACAGAGAATGGAACATCTGTGTATCACAACAGGTAAATGAAGGTTGGGTTTTTTGCCCACTAACATGGAGTGAACAGCTGTGGTGATCGCTCTCTATCCAATATCAGACATTGAGACAGACATGCTCAGCAGCTCCAACTGTCACGCCTTGGTCTTAGTGTTTTGTGTTTTCGTTGATTGTTTGGTCAGGCCAGGGTGTGACATGGGTTTGTTTTGTTGTATTTCGTATTGGGGTTTTGTGGTTATTGGGATTGCGGCTGATTAGGGGTGTTGTATAGGCTTGGCTGCCTGAGGCGGTTCTCAATCAGAGTCAGGTGATTCTCGTTGTCTCTGATTGGGAACCGTATTTAGGTAGCCTGGGTTTCACTTTGTATTTCGTGGGTGATTGTTCCTGTCTCTGTGTAGTGTTCACCAGATAGGCTGTAATAGGTTTAACGTTCCGTTTGTTGTTTTTGTATTTGTATAGTTATTTCATGTATCGCTTTTTTCATTAAAGTCATGAGTAACCACCACGCTGCATTTCGGTCCGACTCTCTTTCTACAAACGAACAACGCCGTTACACCAACTGTTTCCATAAGACAACACATCACACATGTTTTAACTTGAGAAATACTGCATCAAACACCTTAGATGTCAAACTGCTCAACTAAAACATCCAAAAATTAATGACACATTTCTTGAGTTATCTCCGATTGATTCTGTGGATTTTGAGGAAGTGAAATAGGCTTTATAATAGGCTGTACTGCCAGACCAGTAAGGGTCAGTAGAGGGAGAGGAGGCAGCCTCCACCCTCTGTACTGCCAGACCAGTAGTTTGTGTCTGTAGTTCAGGGTCCTCAGCTTGCAGCAATAACACTACTTCCTCCCTGACGTCACTCACAGCGCTGTCTGGACTCGAGACCCCTCCCCTCAGCCCTCGCAGAGACAGAGAGTCAGAGATACAGCGAGACAGAGAGAGAGACAAAGAGAGAGAGAGAGAGACAAAGACAAGAGAGAGACAAAGAGAGACAAAGAGAGAGAGACAAGAGAAAGAGAGAGAGAGAGAGACAAAGAGACAAAGAGAGACAAAGAAGAGACAAAGAGAGAGAGAGAGACAAAAAGAGAGAGAGAGAGAGAGAGAGACAAAGAGAGAGAGACAAAAGAGAGAGAGAGACAAAGAGAGAGAGAGAGACAAAGAGAGAGAGAGACAAAGAGAGAGAGAGACAAGAGAGAGAGAGAGAGACAAAAGAGAGAGAGAGAGAAGAGAGAGAGAGAGACAAAGAGAGAGAGACAAAGAGAGAGAGACAAAGAGAGAGAGACAAAGAGAGAGCAACAGAGAGAGACAAAGAGAGAGACAGAGAGAGACAAAGAGAGAGACAGAGAGAGAGACAAAGAGAGACAACGAGAGAGACAAAGAGAGACAACGAGAGAGAGAGACAAAGAGAGACAATGAGAGAGAGAGACAAAGAGAGACAAGAGAGAGAGAGAGACAAAGAGAGACAACAAAGAGAGAGAGAGAGAGACAAAGAGAGACAACGAGAGAGAGACAAAGAGACAGAAAGAGACAAAGAGAGACAAAGAGAGACAAAGAGAGAGAGACAAAAGAGAGAGAGAGAGACAAAAGAGAGAGACAAAGAGAGACAAAAGAGAGAGACAAAGAGAGAGAGAGAGACAAAGAGAGAAAAAGAGAGAGAGAGACAAAGAGAGAGAGAGAGACAAAGAGAGAGAGAGAGACAAAGAGAGAGAGAGAGACAAAGAGAGAGAGAGACAAAGAGAGAGACAAAGAGAGAGACAAAGAGAGAGACAAAGAGAGACAGAGAGCAACAGAGAGAGAAAGAGAGACAAAGAGAGAGCAACAGAGAGAAACAAAGAGAGAGACAAAGACAGAAACAGAGAGACAGTGTGTGTGTGTGTGTGTGTGTGTGTGTGTGTGTGTGTGTGTGTGTGTGTGTGTGTGTGTGTGTGTGTGTGTGTGTGTGTGTGTGTGTGTGTGTGTGTGTGTGTGTGTGTGTGTGTGTGTGTGTGTGTGTGTGTGTGTAAGAGAGAAGGGTCTGTAACCTGATGACAAACAGCACAGACACCAGTTGGGGAGACAGATGGACATATCAACAGGGGTATGCCACTCTGCTTACATACTCATCTCATATGTATATACTGTCTGGATAAGAGCGTCTGCTAAATGACTTAAATGTAAATGTACTCAATACCATCTACTGTATCTTGCCTATGCTGCTCTGTACCATCACTCATTCATATATCTTTATGTACATATTCTTTATACCCTTACACTTGTGTCTATAAGGTAGTAGTTTTTGAATTGTTAGTTAGATTACTTGTTGGTTATCACTGCATTGTCGGAACTAGAAGCACAAGCATTTCACTACACTCGCATTAACATCTGTTAACCATGTGTATGTGACAAATAAAACTTGATTTGGGGTGGGAATTAACCTCACCATACGACATTATCACCATACTTAGGTGTCGATACGATATGTATTGTGATTCTATATGTTTGCTCACTGTATGTCTGCTGCAGAGAGATGAGATCATGACTCAAATGAGTTCAGTCAGGGAAATAAAACTGTGCTGAAAACATGTTGTCTGAGTCATGACTGTGACCCACCTTGAATTCTGACAACCATTCCTCCACCACTCCTCCCTGCTCTGAGCCCAGCATCTTCCTCACACACCTAGAGAGGAGAGGGGAGAGAGACAGGAGAGGAGAGAGACGGGAGAGGAGAGAGAGGGGAGAGGAGAGAGGGGAGACAGGAGAGAGAAGGGAGAGGAGAGAGAGGGGAGACAGGAGAGAGACAGGAGAGGAGAGAGAGGGGAGACAGGAGAGAGACAGGAGAGGAGAGAAAGGGGAGATAGATAGGAGAGAGACAGGAGAGAGAGGAGAGAGACAGGAGAGGAGAGATAGGGGTGAGAGAGAGGAGAGAGAGACAGAGAGAGGAGAGAGACGGGAGAGGAGAGACGGAGAGAGAGAGGGGGAGAGAGAGAGGCGGGAGAGGAGAGAGGCAGGAGAGGAGAGAGGAGAGAGGAGAGAGGCAGGAGAGAGAGAGACAGGAGAGACAGGAGAGGAGAGAGACAGGAGGAGAGAGACATGAGAGGAGAGAGACAGGAGAGGAGAGACATGGGAGAGAGAGACAGGAGGAGAGAGAGAGAGGAGAGAGACAGGAGAGGAGAGAGACAGGAGAGACAGGAGAGGAGAGAGAGGCAGAGAGAGGAGGAGAGGAGAGAGGCAGGAGAGGAGAGAGACAGGAGAGACAGGAGAGGAGAGAGACAGGAGAGGAGAGAGACATGAGAGGAGAGAGACAGGAGAGGAGAGACATGAGAGGAGAGAGACAGGAGAGGAGAGAGAGGAGAGGAGAGAGAGGAGAGGAGAGAGACAGGAGAGGAGAGAGAACATGTTAACTCATTAGACATGTTAACAGACTTGTTTTACTAACAATATCTGTGTCAATATCACATAATCAACTTGCTTACAACCTGTTGTGGTATTCGCCTGACTATTGTCATCAACGAGAAACTGTGTGTGTTGTCATTTGACTTCATTACTCAAAATGACATCGCCGAAGCAGACATTTTCACAGTGAAAGAGGCTTTATCTATGTTGGTTGGTTGTTTTGTCTCGTTTCTACGGATGTAATTCATATGGAAATGGCCCAAGCTGCTTGCTATATTTTACAGAAGGAATCGTTGTCAATCCAATAGCCTTCTTTGTGAATATTGTCCTCTGGACATATTTTGGAGAATTGCTTTATTTATATGTAAATAATATTTTTAAGTATATTATACTTGGTACATTTTGTGTGAGTAATTTGTTCAAATTTACTACAATTTAAATACTCATGTTGTTGTATTGAGTGTTAGTGAGTGTCTTTACACACAAAGACAAAATGAGTGTTATTCATTTTTACATGAATGTGGTGTCATATTAAGGAAGAGCTTAACCCTAACCCTAACCCTTGTTTACAACTAAGTTAATTTGTCGTTGTTCTTTGTTTTTGAGCTATGTCTGTTTGAAATGTGAGAAAATGAGCTTCATCTTCAAAATTCTCAGTAATCTACAACAGCATTGTAGAATTCTATTGGGCCTAAAGGTTTAAAGAATGCAGCACAGCAACATGACAGTTTCCCATGATGCTCTGTCCTGATGTAAAGACTATCAACTGTGTCTGGGTAGTATTAGCAGGTTCAAGGTGAGGTTTATTCAAGGTGATGGCTAACAAATCATTACACAATAACTGACAGTCAGATGCCCGTGAGAAGACGGGAGATTCGCCACCTCTCCTCTACTCACACAAGGCTGGTGTATTACATAAGCAGGCCCTCACCTGTCACAATGAATCTATCAATATGAATCCACTGTACACCAACCGTTAAAGCCTGCTGCCCTTGATCAGAGACAGTAGCGTGCCTGACCAAATAACTGAACATACCAGAACAAAAAGTTTAGGTTTATCATTACGATTGATAACATGTTTTTGATAGATCTTTATTTTATAATTTGGTATCCTTGGACTGTTCTAACATTTACTAACTAGCCTGTAAGTAAGCATTTCACTGCAAGGTCTACACCTGTAGTATTCGGCGCGTGTCTGATTTGATTTGCAACTCCGCAAAATAGTAGAAATTGTTGCATGTTGCGTTTGTATTTGTGATCAGAATAATAAACACAATGTACCAGTAATGCTTTCCCAGCAAACCAAAATTGGCTGTGCGCAAGATCCCAGAACATTGAGGTTGCAGCAAATATTCTCACAAGACAAAAACTGTCCAGTCATGCGGAGGATTATAGATGGGTTAGCTGGCAACGTGATTATAGTTAGCTGGCAACGTGATTATAGTTAGCTGGCAACGTGATTATAGTTAGCTGACAACGTGATTATAGTTAGCTGGCAACGTGATTATAGTTAGCTGACAACGTGATTATAGTTAGCTGACAACGTGATTATGAGTTTGGCAACGTGATTATAGTTAGCTGGCAAGCGATTATAGTTAGCTGGCAACGTGATTATAGTTAGCTGGCAACGTGATTATAGTTAGCTGACAACGTGATTATAGTTAGCTGGCAACGTGATTATAGTTAGCTGACAACGTGATTATAGTTAGCTGACAACGTGATTATAGTTAGCTGGCAACGTGATTATAGTTAGCTGACAACGTGATTATAGTTAGCTGACAACGTGATTATAGTTAGCTGACGTCACCAAAACAATGTGCTTCCATTGGGCAGAGGTCAGCGTGTTGTGATTCTGGAAGGCCAAACTGCTAGCAAGAATGACAAGAAATTCGCTAACCGTAACAATGTTTTTTTTTGAGAGAGAGACAATTGCTCATTGTGCACACTTATTTATGTCGTTTTCAATAAACATTGGAGACGAAAAATAGGTTACATGTTGCCGACAGTGTAAGCCAACCCAGTCACCCAGTCATTTTGACTGTTCTTTAAAAAGGTTGTGGGGACATTGTGGAGACAAATGTTACTAAAACATTCACCTGATTTAACAAGAACGTTCCCAGAACACATTTGTTCTATAAGAGTTCCTAAACCATTTAAGGTTGGGAACATTGTGGCATATGACAGGAGAAGGGTTCCTAAACCCTTTAAGGTTGTGGGCATATGACACTCTGCACCGGTTATTGACTGAAGACTTGGGGCGGCAGGGTAGCCTAGTGGTTAGAGCGTTGGACTTTGAAAGGTTCGAATCCCCGAGCTGACACGGTACAAATCTGTCGTTCTGCCCCTGAACAGGCAGCTAACCCACTGTTCCTAGGCCGTCATTGAAAATAAGAATTTGTTCTTAACTGGCTTGGCTAATTAAATAAAGGTAAAATTAAAATTAAAATAAATCAACTTAATACGCTGAAAATTGGTCCCTAACATGGCTGCTTGTTAAAGAAGAGCTGGAGAGAGAGAGGGACAGAGATACTTAACATTGGTACATTCAGAAACTACTCTCACCTACAGTAACCATATACTTTGCACACGAACCACTGCCCGCTTTGAGTAAGAAATCATGAATGTATTTACGTGAAATGCTTGGGATCTCTCAGTGAATAAGGCAGCCTTGGAAAGGGGGTTGGGCCTTTACGCGGCACACATGGAAGTCTGTGATTGTCTGAAATGGTTCTAACAAGTGTTCTACTGTTGTCCTTCTTTGTAGTTGTGACCTGAACAGAACTAGAGTTGATTTTCCTTCTATTCACTCTTGAACATGCTCCTTTGAAGATAGGGGAACCATCGATACGGCTGGCTAGCCTAGTGGGGTGATGAGAGTAGCATAAAACGATGGTTTGAGCAGAGTAACAGGATGGGCCTACTTGAAGATACTTTACTTAGGACAGCTAATCAGCCATATCAGTGATAGTCAGTCACCTCCCGGACAATTTTACCCACCTCGTGTTGAGATTCAAACCATTTTAAACATGCAGCTGCTGTTTCACGCTTTTCTGGTCTAATGTGGGGTTTTTTCAAACCCCATCATTTATTCCTTTTGGACAGAGGCGGTTCTGGAATGGTTCTGGAATGCTGATGGAAAACACTGTCTGACCTCACTTCAGGGCGGTGACTACTCACGGTGCAAAGTTATGGAAAACACTGTCTGACCTCACTTCAGGGCGGTGACTACTCACGGTGCAAAGTTATGGAAAACACTGTCTGACCTCACTTCAGGGCGGTGCAAAGTTATGGAAAACAATTCTCAGCTTCTCACAGCACATCCCTCTCGAAACAAAAATATTAATATTTTTCATATTACATGCACAACGCATAGTACTGAAACGTCATATGACCCGATTCAGTAAACTAAGAGTATGTCGCAAGTCACGACTTCACAGGAGAGCTGTTTCAAAGTAAAAAATGCGTTTTGGCAGAAATACCTTCTTGAACACGTGAATTTTCATGTGCCTTAATATCAAACTAGTATGCAATCTGTAAATACGAATACATTTTAACTACGAGCCCAGTTGGTTTAGCCACAGAAAAAGTGAGCAACCTTCACGCTAGCCATGATTGGCTGAGATAAGTGGGCTGGACATGCCGAGAGATGAGTTTGGATTGGTCAGCCATGCACACATGACCAGCTCTGAAACCAGATTGCATAGTGGAGAAGGTACGGTGGAATTCGAAATGGTCGGTGATCTGTTTGTTAACTTGGCTTTCGAAGACCTTAGAAAGGCAGGGTAGGATAGATATAGGTCTGTAACAGTTTGGGTCTAGAGTGTCTCCCCCTTTGAAGAGGGGGATGACCGCAGCAGCTTTCCAATCTTTGGGAATCTCAGACGATACGAAAGAGAGGTTGAACAAGCTAGTAATTGGGGTTGCAACCATTTCTGCAGATAATTTGATTTGGTTAGAGAAGCCTGGTTCTGAACAAGGCATATATGAGGCTCTCCTATTTCTCTTCTTTCTGTGCCACCTACCTCTGACCCCATTTACTTGACCGATCGATTGTTTGGTTGATATCTGTCGACCGACAGACTTTAAGTCGAGTGGTTGCACATTTATTACATTCTTTTAATTACGTTTGGGGATGTCCAACTGCATTTCTGATTATGTTAATGAGCTGTGGAGCTTCTCAGTCATTTTTTTCTTCACCTCAAACAGCAAGTAAACAAAGTAATTGAGAATGACAACATATTTTCAGCTCTGTCCCTTTCGATAACCACAAGCCTCAATATAAAAAAGGGGTAAATGTCATCATCTGATCCAGTGTTAACATCATAAAATACTGGATGACTTCTTATCCCAAATACAAGTATCTGTCCGGAGCTCACTGGAATTGGAAACGGAGGGCCCAGAATAGTTAATAATAGCTATAATAAATAATAATAATAATAAATAATAATAGCAAGCTTCTGGCCAGACCCAGTTGATACAATGTTTCAAGTTCTTTGCAGATGGGATTGATAACAGTTTAAGTTCAATTATAACAACATTTTCGTATATCAAAATAGTAGATTTTATTAAAACACATCGGGTGTGTCTGGTCAATTTTTAAACATGTATTTCTCCAATCGATTAATCGAAAGAACAACCCACTCTAGATTGACAAAGATGAATAAAAAAATTGGGTCGGGACAGCCCTAGTGCCCCCTACAGAGGCTATGAGACAGTGAAGAAATCAGTACAACACAGGCCCCCAAAATGGACTAACAGTGAAAGATCATTGGACAAATGACTGAGAAACTAAGTTTTTTTTTTTTTTTTTTTACTGAGTGGAGTGAGAAAAATATCAGACTGGCCGTTCACCCCTGACCTTACCTCACTCTTCCAGAGTTCAGATGTCCACCAGGTGAAAAAGCTGGGTGTCTGTGCGGTCACTCATCTGTCGCTCGCTCAGTCACCTAGAAAATGAGAGAACAATCAGTCAGGTTGGTTGGTATTTTTATTTATTTTTTTCATCTTTATTTACCCAGGTAGGCTAGTTGAGAACACCTTTATTTACCCAGGTAGGCTAGTTGAGAACACCTTTATTTACCCAGGTAGGCTAGTTGAGAACACCTTTATTTACCCAGGTAGGCTAGTTGAGAACACCTTTATTTAACCAGGTAGGCTAGTTGAGAACACCTTTATTTAACCAGGTAGGCTAGTTGAGAACACCTTTATTTACCCAGGTAGGCTATTTGAGAACACCTTTATTTACCCAGGTAGGCTAGTTGAGAACACCTTTATTTAACCAGGTAGGCTAGTTGAGAACACCTTTATTTACCCAGGTAGGCTAGTTGAGAACACCTTTATTTAGCCAGGTAGGCTAGTTGAGAACACCTTTATTTAACCAGGTAGGCTAGTTGAGAACACCTTTATTTAACCAGGTAGGCTAGTTGAGAACACCTTTATTTAACCAGGTAGGCTAGTTGAGAACACCTTTATTTACCCAGGTAGGCTAGTTGAGAACACCTTTATTTAACCAGGTAGGCTAGTTGAGAACACCTTTATTTAACCAGGTAGGCTAGTTGAGAACACCTTTATTTAACCAGGTAGGCTAGTTGAGAACACCTTTATTTACCCAGGTAGGCTAGTTGAGAACACCTTTATTTAGCCAGGTAGGCTAGTTGAGAACACCTTTATTTAGCCAGGTAGGCTAGTTGAGAACACCTTTATTTACCCAGGTAGGCTAGTTGAGAACACCTTTATTTAGCCAGGTAGGCTAGTTGAGAACACCTTTATTTAACCAGGTAGGCTAGTTGAGAACACCTTTATTTAACCAGGTAGGCTAGTTGAGAACACCTTTATTTACCCAGGTAGGCTAGTTGAGAACACCTTTATTTAACCAGGTAGGCTAGTTGAGAACACCTTTATTTAACCAGGTAGGCTAGTTGAGAACACCTTTATTTAACCAGGTAGGCTAGTTGAGAACACCTTTATGTAACCAGGTAGGCTAGTTGAGAACACCTTTATTTAACCAGGTAGGCTAGTTGAGAACACCTTTATTTAACCAGGTAGGCTAGTTGAGAACACCTTTATTTACCCAGGTAGGCTAGTTGAGAACACCTTTATTTACCCAGGTAGGCTAGTTGAGAACACCTTTATTTACCCAGGTAGGCTAGTTGATAACACCTTTATTTACCCAGGTAGGCTAGTTGAGAACAAGTTCTCATTTGCAACTGCGACCTGGCCAAGATAAAGCATAGCAGTGTGAACAGACAACAGAGTTACACATGGAGTAAACAATTAACAAGTCAATAACACAGTAGAAAAAAGGGGGAGTCTATATACAATGTGTGCAAAAGGCATGAGGAGGTAGGCGAATAATTACAATTTTGCAGATTAGCACTGGAGTGATAAATGATCAGATGGTCATGTACAGGTAGAGATATTGGTGTGCAAAAGAGCAGAAAAGTACATCAATAAAAACAGTATGGGGATGAGGTAGGTAAAAATGGGTGGGCTATTTACCGATAGACTATGTACAGCTGCAGCGATCGGTTAGCTGCTCAGATAGCAGATGTTTGAAGTTGGTGAGGGAGATAAAAGTCTCCAACTTCAGCGATTTTTGCAGTTCGTTCCAGTCACAGGCAGCAGAGTACTGGAACGAAAGGCGGCCAAATGAGGTGTTGGCTTTAGGGATGATCAGTGAGATACACCTGCTGGAGCGCGTGCTACAGATGGGTGTTGCCATCGTGACCAGTGAACTGAGATAAGGCGGAGCTTTACCTAGCATGGACTTGTAGATGACCTGGAGCCAGTGGGTCTGGCGACGAATATGTAGCGAGGGCCAGCCAACTAGAGCATACAAGTCACAGTGGTGGGTGGTATAAGGTGCTTTAGTGACAAAACGGACGGCACTGTGATAGACTGCATCCAGTTTGCTGAGTAGAGTGTTGGAAGCCATTTTGTAGATGACATCGCCGAAGTTGAGGATCGGTAGGATAGTCAGTTTTACTAGGGTAAGTTTGGCGGTGTGAGTGAAGGAGGCTTTGTTGCGGAATAGAAAGCCGACTCTTGATTTGATTTTCAATTGGAGATGTTTGATATAAGTCTGGAAGGAGAGTTTGCAGTCTAGCCAGACCCCTAGGTACTTATAGATGTCCACATATTCAAGGTCGGAACCATCCAGGGTGGTGATGCTAGTCGGGCGTGCGGGTGCAGGCAGCGATCGGTTGAAAAGCATGCATTTGGTTTTACTAGCGTTTAAGAGCAGTTGGAGGCCACGGAAGGAGTGCTGTATGGCATTGAAGCTCGTTTGGAGGTTAGATAGCACAGTGTCCAATGACGGGCCGGAAGTATATAGAATGGTGTCGTCTGCGTAGAGGTGGATCAGGGAATCGCCCGCAGCAAGTGCAACATCATTGATATATACAGAGAAAAGAGTCGGCCCGAGAATTGAACCCTGTGGCACCCCCATAGAGACTGACAGAGGACCGGACAGCATGCCCTCCGATTTGACACACTGAACTCTGTCTGCAAAGTAATTGGTGAACCAGGCAAGGCAGTCATCCGAAAAAGCGAGGCTACTGAATCTGCCGATAAGGATATGGTGATTGACAGAGTCGAAGGCCTTGGCAAAGTCGATGAAGACGGCTGCACAGTACTGTCTTTTATCGATGGCGGTTATGATATCGTTTAGTACCTTGAGTGTGGCTGAGGTGCACCCGTGACCGGCTCGGAAACCAGATTGCACAGCGGAGAAGGTACGGTGGGATTCGAGATGGTCAGTGACCTGTTTGTTGACTTGGCTTTCGAAGACCTTAGATAGGCAGGGCAGGATGGAAATAGGTCTGTAACAGTTTGGGTCCAGGGTGTCTCCCCCTTTGAAGAGGGGGATGACTGCGGCAGCTTTCCAATCCTTCGGGATCTCAGACGATATGACAGAGAGGTTGAACAGGCTGGTAATAGGGGTTGCGACAATGGCGGCGGATAGTTTCAGACATAGAGGGTCCAGATTGTCAAGCCCAGCTGATTTGTACGGGTCCAGGTTTTGCAGCTCTTTCAGAACATCTGCCATCTGGATTTGGGTAAAGGAGAACCTGGAGAGGCTTGGGCAAGGAGCTGCGGGGGGCGGAGCTGTTGGCCGATGTTGGAGTAGCCAGGCGGAAGGCATGGCCAGCCGTTGAGAAGTGCTTATTAAAGTTTGATAATCATGGATTTATCGGTGGTGACCGTGTTACCTAGCCTCAGTGCAGTGGGCAGCTGGGAGGAGGTGCTCTTGTTCTCCATGGACTTCACAGTGTCCCAGAACTTTTTGGAGTTGGAGCTACAGGATGCAAACTTCTGCCTGAAGTAGCTGGCCTTAGCTTTCCTGACTGACTGCGTGTATTGGTTCCTGACTTCCCTGAACAGTTGCATATCGCGGGGACTATTCGATGCTATTGCAGTCCGCCCTAGGATGTTTTTGTGCTGGTCGAGGGCAGTCAGGTCTGGAGTGAACCAAGGGCTGTATCTGTTCTTGGTTCTGCATTTTTGAACGGAGCATGCTTATCTAAAATGGTGAGGAAGTTACTTTTAAAGAATGACCAGGCATCCTCAACTGACGGGATGAGGTCAATGTCCTTCCAGGATACCCGGGCCAGGTCGATTAGAAAGGCCTGCTCACAGAAGTGTTTTAGGGAGCGTTTGACAGTGATGAGGGGTGGTCGTTTGACTGCGGCTCCGTGGCGGATACAGGCAATGAGGCAGTGATCGCTGAGATCCTGGTTGAAGACAGTGGAGGTGTATTTGGAGGGCCAGTTGGTCAGGATGGCGTCTATGAGGGTATTGAGAGGATCTATGGTGTAACTGGATGCCAGTTGGCTTGTTCGGGTCTAGTAAAGCTAGACCAATTTTGTCGACAATTATGACACCTTCTGGATTAGGCCTGGCTACTTTGTGGAAGATGGAATTCACCTGGGTGAAAATGGCTCCCCGCTGTTGTCATCAAACATTGGAAAGGTTCTTGGTCAACTAAATTGATATGAGGACAATATTATCATTACATGTAAAGTCACTTTTTACCATCTCCTCTTTAGTCTCTATGAGAGTTGTACATGTTGTATCTGAAGGTGGTGATATAATGGTTGTATCTGAAGGTGGTGATATAATGGTGCTAACCAGAGAAACGTTCTTTAGTCTCTATGAGAGTTCTACATGTTGTATCTGAAGGTGGTGATATAATGGTTGTATCTGAAGGTGGTGATATAATGGTGCTAACCAGAGAAACGTTCTTTAGTCTCTATGAGAGTTGTACATGTTGTATCTGAAGGTGGTGATATAATGGTTGTATCTGAAGGTGGTGACATAATGGTGCTAACCAGAGAAACGTCATTGCTATTGCTTTGTTTTCTTTTCCTAATAGGTATAATCCAATCTGAGTTATTGGTTGGAAAAACACGTTTATAAATTGACCAGACACACCCTGTGTTTTAATAAACTATCGACTATATTTTGAAATACGAAGTAATTATAATTGAAATTAAACTGTTACTCGGTCCTGTCTGCAAAGTACTTGAAACATTGTATCAACTGGGTCTGGTTAGAAACGTCCTATTATTAACAATTCTGGGCCCTCCGTTTCCAACACCAGAGAGCTCCGGACAGACACGGATGTATTTGCCCTAGGGATAATTAGTAAATCAGGTATTTTATGACATTTCCATGACATTTATCCCTTTCACATCATCCAAACTTAAAAGAACACTACGAAATTGACATTGATTGACCTATAAATACTCCAGAGAAATACGCTGGGAGTGCATTGGATATTAGTGACCGCTGTCCCATTGTATGTGTCAGGGATTTACAGATGCCTCTATCTAAAATGTGTTATTATCAACGAGCAATTTTAAACATTAAAATGAACATGCCTTTTGTGACTGATTGTATTGCATCTATACCTGACCCAGAGCTGGCTCTGAACCACTTCTCTAACGTATTGTAGATAAACATGACAAACAGTTGTTTTTTTTTAAAGAGAGAAATCGGTCTTTCCCTTGGTTCAGTCCAGAGCTATCTGAAGTCACACACACAACAGAGATGCTGCCTGGGCCAAAGCTAGATTCAACCTCGGGGCCCAGACTGGCAGTCTTTCAGGTGATTTGAGAAATCTGTGTAAAACAAGTTTAAAACAGCTAAATCAGATGTTTATGTTAATACATAAATGTACAGGGAACACAGCTAAATCAGGTGTTTATGTTAATACATAAATGTACAGGGAACACAGCTACATCAGGTGTTTATGTTAATACACTCTCTGAATGTACAGGGAACACAGCTACATCAGGTGTTTATGTTAATACATAAATGTACAGGGAACACAGCTAAATCAGGTGTTTATGTTAATACACCCTCTGAATGTACAGGGAACACAGCTACATCAGGTGTTTATGTTAATACATAAATGTACAGGGAACACAGCTACATCAGGTGTTTATGTTAATACATAAATGTACAGGGAACACAGCTAAATCAGATGTTTATGTTAATACACTCTCTGAATGTACAGGGAACACAGCTAAATCAGATGTTTATGTTAATACACTCTCTGAATGTACAGGGAACACAGCTAAATGTTGGAAAGCTGTTAAATCCCAGAAGGCTTGTGTCTCCTCTTCTCTCCCAAGAAATCAATTTAGATTCTGGCCCTATTACTGACAAAATGGATATCATGAATGCATTTCAATCACCATTTGATCTCTGCAGGCTTTATATTTGAATGTATTTCAAAGCCAGCTCTTGAAAAGAGTATTTTTGATGTAGATGGTGAAAATCTATTGAATGATACAGAAAATGCCGGTCATAAGTTCTCTATTTGGAAATTCACTGAAAGAAGTCCTGGATTCTTTGCTAACAGACAAAGAAAAACATCCCCAGGGGCTGATCATTTGGAGCCTGGTCTGCTGAAGTGTGCAGAACCCCTTATTACTGGCTCAGTGGCCCACATTTTAATTTAACATAGTTATCAGGAAGTATTCCAAAAGCATGGACATCTGCAAATGACCTGTCACTCCATTAGGGTGGGGATACAAATGACCTGGACATCTATCACTCCATTAGGGTGGGGATACAAATGACGTAGACATCTATCACTCCATTAGGGTGGGGATACAAATTATGTAGACATCTATCACTCCATTAGGGTGGGGATACAAATGATGTAGACATCTATCACTCCATTAGGGTGGGGATACAAATGACCTGGACATCTATCACTCCATTAGGGTGTGGATACAAATGACGTAGACATCTATCACTCCATTAGGGTGGGGATACAAATGATGTAGACATATATCACTATTAGGTTGGGGATACAAATAATATAGACATCTATCACTCCATTAGGGTGGGGATACAAATGACCTGGACATCTATCACTCCATTAGGGTGGGGATACAAATGACCTGGACATCTATCACTCCATTAGGGTGGGGATACAAATGATGTAGACATCTATCACCCCATTTCAAGACTACCTTATTTACTGAAGAAATTATCAAGAGTAGGCCTGGAATATACAGCCTGTTCATGGTTTCAGAATTATCTCAGCGACTGAACTCAGGCCATCTTGATAGATGGGGTTGAATCAGAATTTCTTGAGATTCAAAAAGGTGTTCCTCAGGGTTCTATTTTGGGTCCATTCTTGACTCACTTTGTATATTAAATGACATAGGAAACACTGTTAATACTTATAACATTCATCTCTATGCAGATGACAGTTTTTTTTATTCCTGTGCCACCTCAGTGCAGCAGGCCATTCGTAACCTTCAGCATGACCTTGATTAAATTCAGAAATCACTTAAAGATCTTTAATTAGTGTTAAACACAAGTAAAACCAAGCTCATGCTTATCTCTAGGTCACAATGTTGATATATATATTTGTGTTATAAATGGAAGCCAAATTGAGCTTGTTCCCCAATGTAAGTACCTGGGTGTCTGGATTGATGAGAAGTTGTCCTTCGTCACGCATATATAAAATCTGACGAAGAAGCTAAGATCCAAGATTGTTTTTTTACATCAAAATAAATCATGCTTTAGTTTTAAAAATATGAAAGACTGTTCAAACAACGTTTCTCCCTGTATATTGTTTACATGCACTAGGAAACCCATAAACTAAAGTCTATCATTCAGCAATATGTTTTATCACAGGGGACAGTTAGGACTCATCATTGTAGTCTGTATAAAATGATGGATGGACCTATGTCTGTAAGAAATCTGCATTCTTTTTTATTTATCTACAAAGCAATCTGACAAACTCCCTCGATATGCAACATCATTAACGAAGATAAGAATCATAAGTTACCAAACCTGTTCACAGGAATGGATAATACTAGAGACCCCTTCAGTCTCCACAGATTTGGGCGATCTGCAGAATTCCCTGCAGTTAGATGTGCTGGTGCAACTCAGGACGTTTTTACATTATTGATTGAGGACCTCTATGTAGTTGAATGGGATTGCTTTTATTAAATAATGTTTATTTTTGTATATTGTGCTGAATGATATTGTTTTATACACATGTATGTTGTTTTAATATTCTGTTTAATCTCTTGTAAGAGTTTATTAACCTCAATATGACTCCTTGTTTAAATAAAAGGTTAAATAAGAAAATACCCACACCCCCTTTGCTGCTATAACAGCCTCCACTCTTCTGGGAAGGCTTTCCACTAGATGTAGGAACATTGCTGCTATAACAGCCTCCACACTTCTGGGAAGACTTTCCACTAGATGTAGGAACATTGCTGCTATAACAGCCTCTACTCTTCTGGGAAGACTTTCTACTAGATGTTGGAACATTGCTGCAGGGACTTGCTTCCATTCAACCACAAGAGCATTAGTGAGGTCGGGCACTGATGTTGGGTGATTAGGCCTGGCTCGCAGTCAGCGTTCCAATTCATCCCAAAGGTGTTTGATGGGGTTGAGGCCAGGGCTCTGTGCGGGCCAGTCAAGTTCTTCCTCACAGACCTCAACAAGCCATTTCTGTATGAACCTCGCTTCGTGAAAGGGGGAATTGTCATGCTAAAACAGGAAAGAGCCTTCCCCAAATTGCTTTGGCAGCAGCTAATGGGGATCCATAATAAATACAAACTGTTGCCACATAGTTGGAAGCACAGAATCGTCTAGAATGTCATTGTATCCTGTAGCATTAAGATGTCCCTTCACTGGAAGTAAGGGGCCTAGCCATTAACCATGAAAAACATCCCCAGACCATTATTCCTCCTCCAAACTTTACAGTTGGCAGTACGCATTGGGGCAGGTAACGTTATCCTGGCATCCACTGAACCCAGACTATTCCGTCGGACTGCCAGATGGTGAAGCGTGATTCATCACTCCAGAGAACACGTTTCCACTGCTCCAGAGTCCAACGGCAGCGAGCTTTACACCACTCCATCTGACGCTTGGGATTGTGATCCCTCCTTCAGTCACAACAGACCATCCCCAGCCCCCCCCACCTCCTTCAGTCACAACAGACCATCCCCAGCCCCCCTCCTTCAGTCACAACAGACCATCCCCCTCCTTCAGTCACAACAGACCATCCCCCATCCCCCTCCTTCAGTCACAACAGACCATCCCCCCCCCCCTCCTTCAGTCACAACAGACCAGCCCCCCCCCAGTCACAACAGACCCCCAGTCACAACAGACCATCCCCTCCTCAGTCACAACAGACCAGCCCCCTCCCTCAGTCACAACAGACCAGCCCCCTCCCCCAGTCACAACAGACCAGCCCCCCTCCCCCAGTCACAACAGACCAGCCCCCCTCCCCAGTCACAACAGACCAGCCCCCTCCCCCAGTCACAACAGACCAGCCCCCTCCCCCAGTCACAACAGACCAGCCCCCCCCCCCCAGTCACAACAGACCAGCCCCCTCCCCCAGTCACAACAGACCAGCCCCCTCCCCCAGTCACAACAGACCAGCCCCCTCCCCAGTCACAACAGACCAGCCCCCTCCCCCAGTCACAACAGACCAGCCCCCTCCCCAGTCACAACAGACCAGCCCCCTCCCCCAGTCACAACAGACCAGCACCCCCCCTCCAACAGACCAGTCACAACAGACCAGCCCCCTCCCCCAGTCACAACAGACCAGCCCCCCCTCCTTCAGTCACAACAGACCATCCCCAGCCCCCTCCTTCAGTCACAACAGACCAGCCCCCTCCTTCAGTCACAACAGACCAGCCCCCTCCTTCAGTCACAACAGACCAGCCCCAGCCCCCAGTCACAACAGACCAGCCCCCTCCTTCAGTCACAACAGACCAGCCCCAGCCCCCAGTCACAACAGACCAGCCCCCTCCTTCAGTCACAACAGACCAGCCCCAGCCCCCCACCTCCTTCAGTCACAACAGACCACCCCCAGCCCCCCACCTCCTTCAGTCACAACAGACCAGCCCCAGCCCCCCCCCTCCTTCAGTCACAACAGACCAACCCCAGCCCCTCCTACAGTCACAACAGACCATCCCCAGCCCCCTCCTTCAGTCACAACAGACCATCCCCTGCTCCCTCCTTCAGTCACAACAGACCAGCCCCAGCCCCCTCCTTCAGTCACAACAGACCAGCCCCAGCTCCCCCCACCTCCTTCAGTCACAACAGACCAGCCCCAGCCCCCTCCTTCAGTCACAACAGACCATCCCCAGCCCCCCCACCTCCTTCAGTCACAACAGACCAGCTCCAGCCCCCTCCTTCAGTCACAACAGACCAGCCCCAGCCCCTCCTTCAGTCACAACAGACCAGCCCCCCCACCTCCCCCAGCCCCCCCCACCTCCTTCAGTCACAACAGACCAGCCCCAGCCCCTCCTTCAGTCACAACAGACCATCCCCAGCCCCCCCCTCCTTCAGTCACAACAGACCAGCTCCAGCCCCCTCCTTCAGTCACAACAGACCAGCCCCAGCCCCCTCCTTCAGTCACAACAGACCAGCCCCCTCCTCCTTCAGTCACAACAGACCATCCCTTCTTCCTCCTTCAGTCACAACAGACCAGCCCCCCTCCTTCAGTCACAACAGACCAGCCCCAGCCCCCTCCTTCAGTCACAACAGACCAGCCCCCCCTCCTTCAGTCACAACAGACCAGCCCCAGCCCCCTCCTTCAGTCACAACAGACCATCCCCAGCCCCTCCTTCAGTCACAACAGACCATCCCCAGCCCCCTCCTTCAGTCACAACAGACCCCTCCTTCAGTCACAACAGACCAGCCCCCCCCCCCCCCACCTCCTTCAGTCACAACAGACCATCCCCCTCCTTCAGTCACAACAGACCAGCCCCAGCCCCCCCCTCCTTCAGTCACAACAGACCATCTCCAGCCCCCCCACCTCCTTCAGTCACAACAGACCAGTCCCAGCCCCCTCCTTCAGTCACAACAGACCATCCCCAGCCCCTCCTACAGTCACAACAGACCATCCCCAGCCCCCTCCTTCAGTCACAACAGACCATCCCCAGCCCCCCACCTCCTTCAGTCACAACAGACCAGCCCCTCCTTCAGTCACAACAGACCATCCCCAGCCCCCCCCACCTCCTTCAGTCACAACAGACCAGCCCCCTCCTTCAGTCACAACAGACCAGCCCCCTCCTTCAGTCACAACAGACCAGCCCCCTCCTTCAGTCACAACAGACCAGCCCCCTCCTTCAGTCACAACAGACCAGCCCCCTCCTTCAGTCACAACAGACCATCCCCAGCCCCCCACCTCCTTCAGTCACAACAGACCATCCCCAGCCCCCTCCTTCAGTCACAACAGACCAGCCCCAGCCCCTCCTTCAGTCACAACATACCAGCCCCCACCTTCAGTCACAACAGACCAGTCCCCCTCCTTCAGTCACAACAGACCAGCCCCCTCCTTCAGTCACAACAGACCATCCCCAGCCCCCTCCTTCAGTCACAACAGACCAGCCCCAGCCCCCCCCACCTCCTTCAGTCACAACAGACCATCCCCAGCCCCCTCCTTCAGTCACAACAGACCAGCCCCAGCCCCTCCTTCAGTCACAACAGACCAGCCCCCCTCCTTCAGTCACAACAGACCAGCCCCCCCCTCCTTCAGTCACAACAGACCATCCCCAGCCCCCTCCTTCAGTCACAACAGACCAGCCCCAGCCCCCATCCCCAGCCCCCTCCTTCAGTCACAACAGACCAGCCCCAGCCCCTCCTTCAGTCACAACATACCAGCCCCAGCCCCCTCCTTCAGTCACAACAGACCAGCCCCCTCCTTCAGTCACAACAGACCATCCCCAGCCCCCCTCCTTCAGTCACAACAGACCATCCCCAGCCCCCTCCTTCAGTCACAACAGACCAGCCCCAGCCCCCTCCTTCAGTCACAACAGACCAGCCCCCCCAGCCCCTCCTTCAGTCACAACAGACCATCCCCAGCCCCCCCCCTCCTTCAGTCACAACAGACCATCCCCAGCCCCCTCCTTCAGTCACAACAGACCATCCCCAGCCCCCCCCTCCTTCAGTCACAACAGACCAGCCCCAGCCCCCTCCTTCAGTCACAACAGACCAGCCCCAGCCCCCTCCTTCAGTCACAACAGACCAGCCCCCCTCCTTCAGTCACAACAGACCATCCCCAGCCCCCTCCTTCAGTCACAACAGACCATCCCCAGCCCCTCCTTCAGTCACAACAGACCATCCCCAGCCCCCTCCTTCAGTCACAACAGACCATCCCAGCCCCCTCCTTCAGTCACAACAGACCAGCCCCAGCCCCTCCTTCAGTCACAACAGACCATCCCCAGCCCCCTCCTTCAGTCACAACAGACCATCCCCAGCCCCCTCCTTCAGTCACAACAGACCACCCCAGCCCCCCTACTTCAGTCACAACAGACCAGCCCCAGCCCCCACCTCCTTCAGTCACAACAGACCAGCCCCAGCCCCCCACCTCCTTCAGTCACAACAGACCATCCCCAGCCCCCTCCTTCAGTCACAACAGACCATCCCAGTCACAACAGCCCCCTCCTTCAGTCACAACAGACCATCCCCAGCCCCCTCCTTCAGTCACAACAGACCAGCCCCAGCCCCCTCCTTCAGTCACAACAGACCATCCCCAGCCCCTCCTTCAGTCACATCAGACCAGCCCCAGCCCCCCCCACCTCCTTCAGTCAACAACCAGCCCCAGCCCCCCCTCCTTCAGTCACAACAGACCATCCCCAGCCCCCCCCCACCTCCTTCAGTCACAACAGACCAGCTCCAGCCCCCTCCTTCAGTCACAACAGACCAGCCCCAGCCCCCTCCTTCAGTCACAACAGACCAGCCCCCCTCCTCCTTCAGTCACAACAGACCAGCCCCTTCCTCCTTCAGTCACAACAGACCAGCCCCCTCCTTCAGTCACAACAGACCAGCCCCAGCCCCCTCCTTCAGTCACAACAGACCAGCCCCCTCCTTCAGTCACAACAGACCAGCCCCAGCCCCCTCCTTCAGTCACAACAGACCAACCCCAGCCCTCTCCTTCAGTCACAACAGACCATCCCCAGCCCCCTCCTTCAGTCACAACAGACCATCCCCAGCCCCCGTCCTTCAGTCACAACAGACCAGCCCCAGCCCCCCACCTCCTTCAGTCACAACAGACCATCCCCCCTCCTTCAGTCACAACAGACCAGCCCCCTCCTTCAGTCACAACAGACCAGCCCCCCTCCTTCAGTCACAACAGACCAGCCCCAGCCCCCAGTCACAACAGACCATCCGCCCTCCTTCAGTCACAACAGACCAGCCCCAGCCCCCTCCTTCAGTCACAACAGACCAGCCCCAGCCCCCCACCTCCTTCAGTCACAACAGACCATCTCCAGCCCCCCACCTCCTTCAGTCACAACAGACCAGCCCCAGCCCCTCCTTCAGTCACAACAGACCATCCCCAGCCCCCTCCTACAGTCACAACAGACCATCCCCAGCCCCCCCTCCTTCAGTCACAACAGACCATCCCCAGCCCCCCACCTCCTTCAGTCACAACAGACCAGCCCCTCCTTCAGTCACAACAGACCATCCCCAGCCCCCCACCTCCTTCAGTCACAACAGACCAGCCCCCCTCCTTCAGTCACAACAGACCAGCCCCCTCCTTCAGTCACAACAGACCAGCCCCCTCCTTCAGTCACAACAGACCAGCCCCCCTCCTTCAGTCACAACAGACCAGCCCCCTCCTTCAGTCACAACAGACCATCCCCAGCCCCCCACCTCCTTCAGTCACAACAGACCATCCCCAGCCCCCTCCTTCAGTCACAACAGACCAGCCCCAGCCCCCTCCTTCAGTCACAACATACCAGCCCCCCACCTTCAGTCACAACAGACCAGTCCCCTCCTTCAGTCACAACAGACCAGCCCCCTCCTTCAGTCACAACAGACCATCCCCAGCCCTCCTCCTTCAGTCACAACAGACCAGCCCCAGCCCCCCACCTCCTTCAGTCACAACAGACCATCCCCAGCCCCCTCCTTCAGTCACAACAGACCATCCCCAGCCCCCTCCTTCAGTCACATCAGACCAGCCCCAGCCCCCCCACCTCCTTCAGTCACAACAGACCAGCCCCAGCCCCCTCCTTCAGTCACAACAGACCATCCCCAGCCCCCCCCCACCTCCTTCAGTCACAACAGACCAGCTCCAGCCCCTCCTTCAGTCACAACAGACCAGCCCCAGCCCCCTCCTTCAGTCACAACAGACCAGCCCCCTCCTCCTTCAGTCACAACAGACCAGCCCCCTTCCTCCTTCAGTCACAACAGACCAGCCCCCTCCTTCAGTCACAACAGACCAGCCCCAGCCCCCTCCTTCAGTCACAACAGACCAGCCCCTCCTTCAGTCACAACAGACCAGCCCCAGCCCCCTCCTTCAGTCACAACAGACCAACCCCAGCCCTCTCCTTCAGTCACAACAGACCATCCCCAGCCCCCTCCTTCAGTCACAACAGACCATCCCCAGCCCCCGTCCTTCAGTCACAACAGACCAGCCCCACCTCCCCCCACCTCCTTCAGTCACAACAGACCATCCCCCTCCTTCAGTCACAACAGACCAGCCCCCTCCTTCAGTCACAACAGACCAGCCCCAGCCCCCAGTCACAACAGACCATCCGCCCTCCTTCAGTCACAACAGACCAGCCCCCCCCTCCTTCAGTCACAACAGACCAGCCCCAGCCCCCCACCTCCTTCAGTCACAACAGACCATCCCCAGCCCCCCCACCTCCTTCAGTCACAACAGACCAGCCCCCCCCCCCCTCCTTCAGTCACAACAGACCATCCCCAGCCCCCTCCTACAGTCACAACAGACCATCCCCAGCCCCCTCCCAGTCACAACAGACCATCCCCAGCCCCCCACAGTCACAACAGACCAGCCCCTCCTTCAGTCACAACAGACCATCCCCAGCCCCCCACCTCCTTCAGTCACAACAGACCAGCCCCCCTCCTTCAGTCACAACAGACCAGCCCCCTCCTTCAGTCACAACAGACCAGCCCCCTCCTTCAGTCACAACAGACCAGCCCCCTCCTTCAGTCACAACAGACCATCCCCAGCCCCCCACCTCCTTCAGTCACAACAGACCATCCCCAGCCCCCTCCTTCAGTCACAACAGACCAGCCCCAGCCCCTCCTTCAGTCACAACAGACCAGCCCCCCACCTTCAGTCACAACAGACCAGTCCCCCTCCTTCAGTCACAACAGACCATCCCCAGTCCCCCTCCTTCAGTCACAACAGACCATCCCCAGCCCCCCCACCTCCTTCAGTCACAACAGACCATCCCCAGCCCCCTCCTTCAGTCACAACAGACCAGCCCCAGCCCCTCCTTCAGTCACAACAGACCACCCCCTCCTTCAGTCACAACAGACCAGCCCCCCTCCTTCAGTCACAACAGACCATCCCCAGCCCCTCCTTCAGTCACAACAGACCAGCCCCAGCCCCTCCTTCAGTCACAACAGACCATCCCCAGCCCCCTCCTTCAGTCACAACAGACCAGCCCCTCCTTCAGTCACAACAGACCATCCCCAGCCCCCTCCTTCAGTCACAACAGACCATCCCCAGCCCCCTCCTTCAGTCACAACAGACCAGCCCCAGCCCCCTCCTTCAGTCACAACAGACCATCCCCAGCCCCCTCCTTCAGTCACAACAGACCAGCCCCAGCCCCTCCTTCAGTCACAACAGACCATCCCCAGCCCCCTCCTTCAGTCACAACAGACCATCCCCAGCCCCTCCTTCAGTCACAACAGACCATCCCCAGCCCCCTCCTTCAGTCACAACAGACCAGCCCCAGCCCCCCCCTCCTTCAGTCACAACAGACCAGCCCCAGCCCCCCCTCCTTCAGTCACAACAGACCAGCCCCAGCCCCCTCCTTCAGTCACAACAGACCATCCCCAGCCCCCTCCTTCAGTCACAACAGACCATCCCCAGCCCCCTCCTTCAGTCACAACAGACCAGCCCCCCTTCAGTCACAACAGACCCCCCTCCTTCAGTCACAACAGACCAGCCCCCCCCCACCTCCTTCAGTCACAACCCAGCCCCCTCCTTCAGTCACAACAGACCATCCCCCCCCCTCCTTCAGTCACAACAGACCAGCCCCCTCCTTCAGTCACAACAGACCATCCCCAGCCCCCCCCCCTCCTTCAGTCACAACAGACCACCAGCCCCAGCCCCCCACCTCCTTCAGTCACAACAGACCAGCCCCAGCCCCCCCACCTCCTTCAGTCACAACAGACCACCAGCTCCCAGTCACAACAGACCATCCCCAGCCCCCTCCTTCAGTCACAACAGACCAGCCCCAGCCCCCCCTCCTTCAGTCACAACAGAGAGCCCCTCCTTCAGTCACAACAGACCATCCCCAGCCCCCTCCTTCAGTCACAACAGACCATCCCCAGCCCCCACCTCCTTCAGTCACAACAGACCAGCCCCTCCTTCAGTCACAACAGACCATCCCCAGCCCCCCCCCACCTCCTTCAGTCACAACAGACCAGCCCCCTCCTTCAGTCACAACAGACCAGCCCCCTCCTTCAGTCACAACAGACCAGCCCCCTCCTTCAGTCACAACAGACCATCCCCAGCCCCCCACCTCCTTCAGTCACAACAGACCAG
The DNA here is from genome assembly GCF_021184085.1 of Oncorhynchus gorbuscha. Classification (NCBI taxonomy): domain Eukaryota; kingdom Metazoa; phylum Chordata; class Actinopteri; order Salmoniformes; family Salmonidae; genus Oncorhynchus; species Oncorhynchus gorbuscha. Next base: position 100,056,634 of record NC_060181.1, on the reverse strand, counting down.
CCCCAGCCCCCCACCTCCTTCAGTCACAACAGACCATCCCCAGCCCCCCACCTCCTTCAGTCACAACAGACCATCCCCAGCCCCCTCCTTCAGTCACAACAGACCATCCCCAGCCCCCTCCTTCAGTCACAACAGACCAGCCCCAGCCCCCTCCTTCAGTCACAACAGACCAGCCCCAGCCCCCTCCTTCAGTCACAACAGACCATCCCCAGCCCCCTCCTTCAGTCACAACAGACCATCCCCAGCCCCCCCTCCTTCAGTCACAACAGACCAGCCCCTCCTTCAGTCACAACAGACCATCCCCAGCCCCCCCCCCTCCTTCAGTCACAACAGACCAACCCCCCTCTCCTTCAGTCACAACAGACCAGCCCCCTCCTTCAGTCACAACAGACCATCCCCAGCCCCCTCCTTCAGTCACAACAGACCAGCCCCAGCCCCCCCCTCCCAGTCACAACAGACCATCCCCCTCCTTCAGTCACAACAGACCATCCTTCAGTCACCAGACCCCCCTCCTTCAGTCACAACAGACCAGCCCCAGCCCCCAGTCACAACAGACCAGCCCCAGCCCCCCCCTCCTTCAGTCACAACAGACCAGCCCCAGCCCCCCCCACCTCCTTCAGTCACAACAGACCATCCCCAGCCCCCCCCCTCCTTCAGTCACAACAGACCATCCCCAGCCCCCTCCTTCAGTCACAACAGACCAGCCCCAGCCCCTCCTTCAGTCACAACAGACCAGCCCCAGCCCCTCCTTCAGTCACAACAGACCATCCCCAGCCCCCTCCTTCAGTCACAACAGACCATCCCCAGCCCCCCCCCTCCTTCAGTCACAACAGACCAGCCCCCTCCTTCAGTCACAACAGACCAGCCCCAGCCCCCCCCTCCTTCAGTCACAACAGACCAGCCCCTCCTTCAGTCACAACCCAGCCCCTCCTTCAGTCACAACAGACCATCCCCAGCCCCCTCCTTCAGTCACAACAGACCATCCCCAGCCCCCCACCTCCTTCAGTCACAACAGACCATCCCCAGCCCCTCCTTCAGTCACAACAGACCAGCCCCAGCCCCCTCCTTCAGTCACAACAGACCAGCCCCCCTCCTTCAGTCACAACAGACCAGCCCCAGCCCCCTCCTTCAGTCACAACAGACCAGCCCCAGCCCCCTCCTTCAGTCACAACAGACCAGCAGTCACAACAGACCATCCCCAGCCCCCTCCTTCAGTCACAACAGACCATCCCCCAGTCACAACAGACCAGCCCCCCCCCCACCTCCTTCAGTCACAACAGACCATCTCCCAGTCACAACCCCCACCTCCTTCAGTCACAACAGACCAGCCCCCTCCTTCCCCAGCCCCCTCCTTCAGTCACAACAGACCATCCCCAGCCCCCTCCTTCAGTCACAACAGACCATCCCAGCCCCCTCCCCACCTCCTTCAGTCACAACAGACCATCCCCAGCCCCCTCCTTCAGTCACAACAGACCATCCCCAGCCCCCTCCTTCAGTCACAACAGACCATCCCCAGCCCCTCCTTCAGTCACAACCCCCACCTCCTTCAGTCACAACAGACCAGCCCCCTCCTTCAGTCACAACAGACCATCCCCAGCCCCCCTCCTTCAGTCACAACAGACCAGCCCCCTCCTTCAGTCACAACAGACCAGCCCCCTCCTTCAGTCACAACAGACCCCCCCCTCCTTCAGTCACAACAGACCATCCCCAGCCCCCAGACCAGCCCCAGCCCCCACCTCCTTCAGTCACAACAGACCATCCCCAGCCCCCTCCTTCAGTCACAACAGACCAGCCCCAGCCCCCTACTTCAGTCACAACATACCAGCCCCCTCCTTCAGTCCCCCACCTTCAGTCACAACAGACCAGTCCCCCTCCTTCAGTCACAACAGACCAGCCCCAGCCCCAGACCACCCCCAGCCCCCTCCTTCAGTCACAACAGACCACCAGCCCCCTCCTTCAGTCCCCCTCCTTCAGTCACAACAGACCAGCCCCCCCTCCTTCAGTCACAACAGACCATCCCCAGCCCCCTCCTTCAGTCACAACAGACCACCCCAGCCCCCCCCCCCAGTCACAACAGACCAGCCCCCCCCACCTTCAGTCACAACAGACCAGCCCCAGCCCCCTCCTTCCCCAGCCCCCTCCTTCAGTCACAACAGACCATCCCCAGCTCCCTCCTTCAGTCACAACAGACCAGCCCCAGCCCCCTCCTTCAGTCACAACAGACCAGCCCCCTCCTTCAGTCACAACAGACCAGCCCCCTCCTTCAGTCACAACAGACCAGCCCCCTCCTTCAGTCACAACAGACCATCCCCAGCCCCCTCCTTCAGTCACAACAGACCAGCCCCCAGACCACCCCCCCTCCTTCAGTCACAACATACCAGCCCCCTCCTTCAGTCACAACAGACCAGCCCCAGCCCCCTCCTTCAGTCACAACAGACCAGCCCCAGCCCCTCCTTCAGTCACAACAGACCATCCCCAGCCCCCTCACCTCCTTCAGTCACAACAGACCATCCCCAGCCCCCTCCTTCAGTCACAACAGACCAGCCCCAGCCCCCTCCCCCCACCTCCTTCAGTCACAACAGACCAGCCCCAGCCCCCTCCTTCAGTCACAACAGACCATCCCCAGCCCCTCCTTCAGTCACAACAGACCAGCCCCAGCCCCCCACCTCCTTCAGTCACAACAGAGCCCCAGCCCCAGCCCCTCCCCCAGTCACAACAGACCAGCCCCCTCCCCCAGTCACAACAGACCAGCCCCCTCCCCCAGTCACAACAGACCAGCCCCCTCCCCCAGTCAACAGACCAGCCCCCTCCCCCAGTCACAACAGACCAGCTCCCCTCCCCCAGTCAACAGACCAGCTCCCCTCCCCCAGTCAACAGACCAGCTCCCCTCCCCCAGTCAACAGACCAGCCCCCCTCCCCCAGTCAACAGACCAGCCCCCTCCCCCAGTCACAACAGACCAGCCCCACTCCCCCAGTCACAACATACCAGTACAATTGAAAATATAGGCTATATATTTCTTGCTGACCTGATATTGTTTGCTGCAGAGAGTAGACTCCTTCACATAAACTAACTGACAGTCAGTGACAAACAGATCCAGTCAGCCTTGAGCAGCATGTGGCCAGACTAGTCCTTTCCTATTCTACTAGACAGAGAACATGCTAAATCAAATGCAAATTGTATTTGTCACATGCGCCGAATATAACAGGTGTAGACTTCACTAAGAAATGTTAAATTAAAGAGCCCTTTCCCAACAACGCTTCAAATTAAAAAAGAAATAGTAACACAAATTAACAATGACGAGGCTATATACAAGCGTAACGGTACTGAGTGAATGTGCAGGGGTATAAGGTAGTTGAGGTAATATGTACATGTAGGTAGGGCTGTGCAGGGGTATAAGGTAGTTGAGGTAATATGACTGCCGCTGAAAGAGTTCAATCTTGGTTTCATCACGTTTCTCATTGTCTGAGAGTCATTTGGTGCCTTTTAGCAAACTCCAAGCAGGCTGTCATGTGTTTTACGGAGGAGTGGTTTTCATCTGGTCACTACCATAAAGGCCTGATTTGTGGAGTGCTGCAGAAATGGTTGTCCTTCTGGAAGGTTCTTCCATCTTCACAGAGGAATTCTAGAGCGACCATCAGGGTCTTGGTCACCTCCCTGACCAAGACCCTTCTCCCCCGATTGCTCATTTTGGCCGGGCAGCCAGCTCTAGGAAGACTGTTGGTGGTTCCAAACTTCTTCCATTTAAGAATGATGGAGGCCACTGTGTTCTTAGGGAACTTCAATGCTGCAGAATGATGGAGGCCACTGTGTTCTTAGGGAACTTCAATGCTGCAGAATGATGGAGGCCACTGTGTTCTTAGGGAACTTCAATGCTGCAGAATGATGGAGGCCACTGTGTTCTTAGGGAACTTCAATGCTGCAGAATGATCGAGGCCACTGTGTTCTTAGGGAACTTCAATGCTGCAGAATGATCGAGGCCACTGTGTTCTTAGGGAAATTCAATGCTGCAGAAATGTTTTGGTACCCTTCCCCAGATCTGTGCCTCGACACAATCCTGTCTCAGAGCTCTACGGACAATTCCTTTGACCTCAAGGCTTGGTTTTTGCTCTGACATGTACTATCAATTGTGGTACGTTACATAGACAGGTGTGCCTTTCCAAATCATGTCAGATCAATTGAATTTACCACAGGTAGACTTCAAATCAAGTTGTAGAAACATTTTAAGTATGATCAATGGAAACAGGATGTGCCTGAGCTCAATTTCGATTCTCATAGCAAAGGGACTGAATACTTGTAAATAAGGTTTATTTTTTTTATTTTTAATACACTTGCAATAATTTCTAAAAACCTGTTTTCAGTGTCATTATGGGGTATTGTGATGTCATTATGGGGTACTGTGATGTCATTATGGGGTATTGTGATGTCATTATGGGGTATTGTGATGTCATTGTGGGGTATTGTGTGTAGATTGCTGAGGATTTGTATTTATTTAATCCATTTTACAGTAAGGTTCTAACATAAAATGTGGAAAAAGTCAAGGGGTCTGAATACTTTCTGAAGGCACTATGGTCTATTTGCATATAGGACTACTGCAGGTCTGATTGTTTTTGCCTTTACCGGTCTGTATAGAGTACGGGCTGAGTAGTGCGTGGCAAGAGAATTCTACTCCGATGCGTTCTGCCTACAACAAAATCTGTTGCATAGTTTGTGTTGTTGCAGTATGTGGCATTGAAAGTGGCTAATATTGCGTGTCACTCTCTGCGCTTTTAACGGACCTCTGAGACTATTACAGTGCAAGTGCATTTATACGGAGACTTGATTACACACAGGTGGATTGTATTTATCATCATTAGTCATTTAGGTCAACATTGGATCATTCAGAGATCCTCACTGAACTTCTGGAGAGAGTTTGCTGCACTGAAAGTAAAGGGGCTGAATAATTTTGCACACCCAATTTTTCCGTTTTTGATTTGTTAAAAAAGTTTGAAATATCCAATAAATGTCGTTCCACTTCATGATTGTGTCCCACTTGTTGTTGATTCTTCACACAAAAAATACAGCTTTATATCTTTGTGTTTGAAGCCTGAAATGTGGCAGAAGGTCACAAAGTTCAAGGGGGCCGAATACTTTCGCAAGGCACTGTAGATCTGTTGTATTACTTGTGAAACATTTAAATAATGTGCTTTTTACTTTGATTTTACTGATGGTGCCTGCATCTGATGGTCCGTCTCAGCGGAGGGGAGAGATCAGCAGACTGAGGGTCTACCTCACATTTGTGCCTCGTACACATTCATTACTCCTATAAACAGAGAAAGTTAAATATTCCGACATTGAAAAAGACCCAAGCCCCTAATAATTTTTACATTACATTTAAGTCATTTAGCAGACGCTCTTATCCAGAGCGACTTACAAATTGGTGCATTCACCTTATGACATCCAGTGGAACAGCCACTTTACAATAGTGCATCTACATATTTTAAGGGGGGGGGGGGGTGAGAAGGATTATTTTATCCTATCCTAGGTATTCCTTAAAGAGGTGGGGTTTCAGGTGTCTCCGGAAGGTGGTGATTGACTCCGCTGTCCTGGCGTCGTGAGGGAGTTTGTTCCACCATTGGGGAGCCAGAGCAGCGAACAGTTTTGACTGGGCTGAGCGGGAACTGTACTTCCTCAGTGGTAGGGAGGCGAGCAGGCCAGAGGTGGATGAACGCAGTGCCCTTATTTGGGTGTAGGGCCTGATCAGAGCCTGGAGGTACTGAGGTGCCGTTCCCCTCACAGCTCCGTAGGCAAGCACCATGGTCTTGTAGCGAATGCGAGCTTCAACTGGAAGCCAGTGGAGAGAGCGGAGGAGCGGGGTGACGTGAGAGAACTTGGGAAGGTTGAACACCAGACGGGCTGCGGCGTTCTGGATGAGTTGTAGGGGTTTAATGGCACAGGCAGGGAGCCCAGCCAACAGCGAGTTGCAGTAATCCAGACGGGAGATGACAAGTGCCTGGATTAGGACCTGTGCCGCTTCCTGTGTGAGGCAGGGTCGTACTCTGCGGATGTTGTAGAGCATGAACCTACAGGAACGGGCCACCGCCTTGATGTTAGTTGAGAACGACAGGGTGTTGTCCAGGATCACGCCAAGGTTCTTAGCGCTCTGGGAGGAGGACACAATGGAGTTGTCAACCGTGATGGCGAGATCATGGAACGGGCAGTCCTTCCCCGGGAGGAAGAGCAGCTCCGTCTTGCCGAAGTTCAGCTTGAGGTGGTGATCCGTCATCCACACTGATATGCCTGCCAGACATGCAGAGATGCGATTCGCCACCTGGTCATCAGAAGGGGGAAAGGAGAAGATTAATTGTGTGTCGTCTGCATAGCAATGATAGGAGAGACCATGTGAGGTTATGACAGAGCCAAGTGACTTGGTGTATAGCGAGAATAGGAGAGGGCCTAGAACAGAGCCCTGGGGGACACCAGTGGTGAGAGCGCATGGTGAGGAGACAGATTCTCGCCACGCCACCTGGTAGGAGCGACCTGTCAGGTAGGACGCAATCCAAGCGTGGGCCACGCCGGAGATGCCCAACAATAATAACGCAAGCCTATATAGATACACTTTCCTACCCATTCATTACTGTTGCAGTGCTTGTTGTAGCGCGGAGTGGAAATAGGAAGTGCTTTTTATGGCTTATAAAGGTGTAGAATACAAAGTGTTGACTAACAAAACAATAAGGAAGTGGACTTCAACTCGTGACCACTTACATGAACATGTAAATCACTCACGTGAGATCTCCCTCCATGAAAATACATTTGACCGCAGCCAACCAATCTCTGCTCCATCTAGTGACAGTACAACATACAGAACCTGGTCCAACTAGTGACAGTACAACATACAGAACCTGGTCCAACTAGTGACAGTACAACATACAGAACCTGGTCCAACTAGTGACAGTACAACATACAGAACCTGGTCCAACTAGTGACAGTACAACATACAGAACCTGGTCCATCTAGTGACAGTACAACATACAGAACCTGGTCCATCTAGTGACCGTACAACATACAGAACCTGGTCCATCTAGTGACAGTACAACATACAGAACCTGGTCAAACTAGTGACAGTACAACATACAGAACCTGGTCCATCTAGTGACAGTACAACATACAGAACCTGGTCCAACTAGTGACAGTACAACATACAGAACCTGGTCCATCTAGTGACAGTACAACATACAGAACCTGGTCCAACTAGTGACAGTACAACATACAGAACCTGGTCCATCTAGTGACAGTACAACATACAGAACCTGGTCCATCTAGTGACAGTACAACATACAGAACCTGGTCCAACTAGTGACAGTACAACATACAGAACCTGGTCCAACTAGTGACCGTACAACATACAGAACCTGGTCCAACTAGTGATCGTACAACATTTTTATTCTATTTTTTATTTCACCTTTATTTAACCAGGTAGGCTAGTTGAGAACACCTTTATTTAACCAGGTAGGCTAGTTGAGAACAAGTTCTCATTTGCAACTGCAACCTGGCCAAGATAAAGCATAGCAGTGTGAACAGACAACACAGAGTTACACATGGAGTAAACAATTAACAAGTCAATAACACAGAGAAAAAAAGAGAGTCTATATACATTGTGTGCAAAAGGCATGAGGAGGTAGGTGAATAATTACAATTTTGCAGATTAACACTGGAGTGATAAATGATCAGATGGTCATGTACAGGTAGAGATATTGGTGTGCAAAAGAGCAGAAAAGTAAATAAATAAAAACAGTATGGGGATGAGGTAGGCAAAAATGGGTGGGCTATTTACCGATAGACTATGTACAGCTGCAGCGATCGGTTAGCTGCTCAGATAGCAGATGTTTGAAGCTGGTGAGGGAGATAAAAGTCTCCAACATACAGAACCTGGTCCAACTAGTGATTGTACAACATACAGAACCTGGTCCAACTAGTGACAGTACAACATACAGAACCTGGTCCATCTAGTGACAGTACAACATACAGAACCTGGTCCAACTAGTGACAGTACAACATACAGAACCTGGTCTGTGGTACAACGTGGCGTTGGTGGACGGAGCGAGACATGATGTCCCAGATGTGCTCAATTGGATTCAGGTCTGGGGAACGGGCGGTCCAGTCCATAGCATCAATGCCTTCCTCTTGCAGGAACTGCTGACACACTCCAGCCGCATGAGGTCAAGCATTGTCTTGCATTAGGAGGAACCCAGGGCCAACCGCACCAGCATATGGTCTCACAAGGGGTCTGAGGATCTCATTTCGGTACCTAATGGCAGTCGGGCTACCTCTGGCGAGCACATGGAGGGCTGTGCGGCCCCCAAAAGAAATGCCACCCCACACCATGACTGACCCACCGCCAAACCGGTCATGCTGGAGGATGTTGCAGGCAGCAGAACGTTCTCCACGGTGTCTCCAGACTGTCACATGTGCTCAGTGTGAACCTGCTTTCATCTGTGAAGAGCACAGGGCGCCAGTGGTGAATTTGCCAATCTTGGTGTTCTCTGGCAAATACCAAACGTCCTGCACGGTGTTGGGCTGTCAGCACAACCCCCACCCGTGGACGTCGGGCCCTCATTACCACCCTCATGGAGTCTGTTTCTGACCGTTTGAGCAGACACATGCACATTTGTGGCCTGCTGGAGGTCATTTTGCAGGGCTCTGGCAGTGCTCCTCCTGCTCCTCCTTGCACAAAGGCGGAGGTAGCGGTCCTGCTGCTGGGTTGTTGCCCTCCTACGGCCTCCACATCTCCTGATGTACTGGCCTGTCTCCTGGTAGCGCCTCCATGCTCTGGACACTACACTGACAGACACAGCAAACCTTGTCACAGCTTGCATTGATGTGCCATCCTGGATGAGCTGCACTGCCTGAGCCACTTGTGTGGGTTGTAGACTCAGTCTCATGCTACCATTAGAGTGAAAGCACCGCCAGCATTCAAAAAGTGACCAAAACATCAGCCAGGAAGCATAGGAACTGAGAAGTGGTCTGTGGTCCCCACCTGCAGAACCACTCCTTTTGTCTATTCCATTTGCACAACAGCATGTGAAATGTATTGTCAATCAGTGTTGCTTCCTAAGTGGACAGTTTGATTTCACAAAATTGTGATTGGAGATACATTGTGTTGTTTAAGTGTTCCCTTTATTTTTTTTAGCAGTATATATATATATATATCCTATATACAGTGGGTACTGGTACAGAGTCAATCTGTGGTAGCAGAGAGAACAGTCTATGACTAGGTTGGCTGGACTCTGACAGTTTTTGAAGCCTTCCTCAGACACTGCCTGGTATAGAGGTGGATGGCAGGAAGCTTGGCCCCAGTGATGTACTGGGCATAATGCACTACCCTTTGTAGTGCCTTGCATGTCGGAGGCCAGCAGATGCCAGACTAGGCAGTGATGCAACCAGCTCTCGTTGGTGAAGCTGTAGAACCTTTTGAGGATCTGAGGACCCATGCCAAATCTCCTGAGGGGGAATAGGTTTTGTCGTGTCCTCTCCATGACTGTCTAGGTGCTCTCAACCTGCTCCACTACAGCCCTGTCGATGAGAATGAGGGCGTGCTAGGCCCACCTTTTCCTGTCGTTCACAATCATCTCCTTAGCCTTGATCACGTTGAGGGAGATGTTGTTATCCTTGCACCACACAGTCAGGTCTCTGACCTCCCAATAGGCCGTCTCATCGTTATTGGTGATCAGGCCTACCACTGTTGTGTCATCAACAGTGGTCAGCAGCATCAAATTGGAGGGCCTGTTGTCCGGACCTCTGGCAATCTATGGGGGAGCCACAGGGTTCAATTCTCGGGCCAACTCGTCTCGGTATATGTCAATGATGTCGCTCTTGCTGTGGGAGATTCCCTGATCCACCTCTTCGTAGATGACACCATTCTGTATTCTTCTGGCCCTTCCTTGGACACTTTTAACAAACCTCCAAATGAGCTTCAAAGCCACACAACACTACTTTCGTGACCTCCAACTGCTTTTAAAACGCTAGTAAAACTAAATGCATGCTCTTCAACCGATCACTGCCCGTACCCGCCCACCTGACTAGCATCACTACTCTGGACGGTGCTGACCTAGAATGTGGACAACTACAAATATCTTGGTGTCTGGTTAGACTGTAAACTCTCCTTCCAGACTTATGTTAAACATCTCCAATCTAAAATGATATCTAGAATCGGCTTCCTATTTCGCAACAAAGCCTCCTTCACTCATGCTGCCAAACATACCCTCGTAAAGCTGACTACCCTACCGATCCTTGACTTTGGCGATGTAATATACAAAATAGCTGCCAACGCTCCTCTCAGACTGCATCCAATTTGCTATCACAGTGCCATCCGTTTTGTCACCAAGCCCCATATACTACCCAACCCTGCCACCTGTATGCTCTAGTTGGCTGGCCCTCGCTTCATATTCATCGCCAAACCCACTGGCTCCAGTTCATCTATAAGTCTTTGCTAGGTAAAGCCCAGTCTTATCTCAGCTCACTGGTCACCATAGCAACACCCACCCGTAGCACGCGCTCCAGAAGGTATATTTCACTGGTCATCTCCAAAGCCAACACCTCCTTTGGCCGCCATTCCTTATAGTTCTCTGCTGCCAATGACTAGAATGAACTGCAAAATTCACTGAAGTTGGAGACTTATCTCCCTCACTAACTTCAAAACCTCTTAAGGTATAGGGGGCAGCATTTTCACTTTTGGATAAATAGCGTGCCCAATTTCAACTCCCTGCTACTCATGCCAGGAATATATGATATGCATATGATTACTATATGTGGATAGAAAACAATGAAGTTCCTAAAACTGTTTAAATCATGTCTGTGACTATAACAGAACTTATGTAGCAGGCAAAACCCGAGGACTAACTGTTCAGATATTTTTATATTTGCCTCTGACTGTTCCCCCTGTTGTCTTTGCCAAGGGATATTTGATAGGAACCCGTTTTCAGTTCCTACCACTTCCACTGGATGTCCACCAGTCTTTGGAATTTAGTTTAGGTTATTCATTTGTGCAACGAAGAAGAAGCATATCCTGGAACAACGTTACACTATTGAGAGTTGCGCAAGACATAAAAAGGAGCATGGTTTGTTTACTTGCTGTATTGAACACAGATTGCCCAGTCTACAATTTAATTATTAACGTTTAAAAATACCTAAAGTTGTATTACAAAAGTAGTTTGAAATATTTTGGCAAAGTTTATAGGCAACTTTTGAAATGTTTTGTAGTGACGTTGTGTTTTTGTAAGCTGTTTTTTCTGGATCAAACGCGCTTTATAAATGGACATTTTGGGTATATATGGACGGAATTAATCAAACAAAAGGACCAATTGTGATGTTTATGGGACATATTGGAGTGCCAACAAAAGAAGCTCGTCAAAGGTAATGCAGGTTTTATATTTTACTTCAGCGTTTTGTGTAGCGCCTGCAGGGTTGAAGTATGCTACCCTCTTTATTGACATTGTGCTATCATCAGATTATAGCTTCTTATACTTTCGCCAAAAAGCTTTTTAAAATCTGATGTTGGCTGGATTCACAACGAGTGTAACTTTAGTTGTGTATCTTACATGTGATTTAATGAATATATATCATTATTTGAATTTGCCGCGCTGCATTTTCCGTTTTTTTTCCAGGTGGGACGCAAGCGTCCCCGATACCATAAGAAGTTAAGTGTCAGCTGTCAGAGCAGCTTACCGATCGCTGCAGCTGTACACAGCCCATCTGTAAATAGCCCATCCAATCAACTACCTACTTCATCCCCATATGTTTTTTTCTCTCTTTTGCACACCAGTATTTCTAGTTGCACAACCTAATCTGCACATCCATCACTCCATTTTAAATTGTTAAATTGTAATTACTTCGCCACTATTGGCCTATTTATTGCCTTACCTTCTTACTTCATTTGCACACACTGTATACAGATTGTGTTATTGAGTGTACGTTTGTTTATCCCATGTGTAACTCTGTTGTTGTATGTGTCGAACTGCTTTGCTTTATCTTGGCCAGGTCGCAGTTGTAAATGAGAACTTTTCAACTTGCCTACCTGGTTAAATAAAGGTAAAAATAAAAATATCTAATCAAACAAAAAGGGCAAGGTGGAGACAACAATACATCACGCAAAGCAGCCACAACTGTCATAAAGAGTGTCCATGATTGAATGTGACGCATTTCGTAACCCGACTGGGAGACAAAGGTAGGAGAACAAACCGTCAGGAGTGACTAAAGCAGACAACTATTTGGTGCTGAGTGAGAGGGACCTGCCAATATCCCTTCAGTGGACTTAACTTGCTAACATACTTAGCAGCGCCAATACAGTCTACAAAATGGATAGGATACAAGCCCGACTTCGTAACAGTATTGAGTTTCCAAAAATGTTACCAAAACCACATAGACCCATCTGCCTTAGGTGCTAATATACAGGGAGAACTCCAGGGACTGTTGCCATGTTGTGCAATGCTGTGCTCAAGCATTAACTCCACCTCACTGCGGAGCTTCACTCTAGTTGTTTCAGGATTCACTCCATAGCCATGTTGTTTAATTGGGGCAGAGTCCCCAACATCAATATCCTGCTCTAGTACATTTGTCTGAGTTGGCACATCTATGAATAAACCCTGATATTGTTTCACTGCTTTTAGAATGTCACCTTTTTCCTGCAGGGAAAAGTGTGCCAAAGAAAACAAGGCTTTCTAAAAATCTAAGTTATTCCAAGGGTATGGCACAGGGTATATTGGGCTTTCCTCGTGCTCAACGGCATCAGCAGTGGCTACAGGCAGAACATCACTACCGGTTTCCACTGACTTCTCTGCCCGATCGTAGTGGGTGAAATAAAGTTTCAACACGTTGACATTCTGGTTTTTTCCCCTGCGCTCTGGTGTGGAAATGTAATACAGATGACCAATTTATTTCATTACAGCGTAAGGGCCTGAAAAGCGAGCTTGCAACAGTGACCCCAGAATGGGCAACAAACTTGGACTTGGTCACCCACACCGAAAGTACGGTTTCGGGGCTTTCAATCACACCAAACTTTCATTTCCGTTTGAGCCTTCTCCAGATTCTCACTGGCAAACTCAAATGAAATGAAGACATTATAAAAGAAATGAAACTGTTCAACAAAAATGTGCATATGAAAACCATAACTGGCACTAAGATCGGTATAAATGGTAAGACAAATTGGTATCCCACATGAAAGGTTGCAGACTCCTCGTGTAGCCTATTACCGGTAACGTCAGGAGAGTAATGGCAGAATCTGTGAAAGCCAGCAGGAGCTCGATGAGAATGGTTGGGCCAGGTTAAGTCAGCAGGAGGAGAATGGTTGGGTCAGGATAAGTCAGCAGGAGGAGAATGGTTGGGTCAGGATAAGTCAGCAGGAGGAGAATGGTTGGGTCAGGGTAAGTCAGCAGGAGGAGAATGGTTGGGTCAGGATAAGTCAGCAGGAGGAGAATGGTTGGGTCAGGATAAGTCAGCAGGAGGAGAATGGTTGGGTCAGGTTAAGTCAGCAGGAGGAGAATGGTTGGGTCAGGATAAGTCAGCAGGAGGAGAATGGTTGGGTCAGGTGAAGTCAGCAGGAGGAGAATGGTTGGGTCAGAATAAGTCAGCAGGAGGAGAATGCTTGGGTCAGAATAAGTCAGCAGGAGGAGAATGGTTGGGTCAGGTTATGTCAGGTTATGTCAGCAGGAGGAGAATGGTTGGGTCAGGGTAAGTCAGCAGGAGGAGAATGGTTGGGTCAGGGTAAGTCAGCAGGAGGAGAATGGTTGGGTCAGGATAAGTCAGCAGGAGGAGAATGGTTGGGTCAGGATAAGTCAGCAGGAGGAGAATGGTTGGGTCAGGATAAGTCAGCAGGAGGAGAATGGTTGGGTCAGGATAAGTCAGCAGGAGGAGAATGGTTGGGTCAGGATATGTCAGCAGGATGAGAATGGTTGGGTCAGGTTAAGTGTCTTATTTCATCAAAACAGTAAGCTTAAAGGATATCTATATCGATTGGTCCAAAGAACAGACTACTTTCGGTCAACCAAGATTTATATATTTATAAATAAATAAATAAATAAATAAACTAGGACTGTCCCTGACAATAAAAAAATATACTTTTTTTATTTTATTGTCAGGGACAGTCCTAGTTCATACACATCTGATTTAGGAGATACACCAGTCCCAACCAGAGACTTAATGTACTAGAGTGCTCACACAAGAGGAAACAGACATCCACGTCTTCTGCGACCGGGGAACAGTGGGTTAACTGCCTTGCTCAGAGGCAGAAGAGATTTTTACCTTGTCAGCTCAGGGATTTGATCAGCAACCTTTCCACACTCATTTTCTGCTTCCATTTAGGACACAGAGACAATGTGTACTTTCTCATAGCAATAATAACGAGGGGGGAGGAGGGGGTGAGGGACAGATAAGGGGGAGGGAGAGACCGTGGCGGGATGAGGGGATGGACGGAGGGGGATGATGGGAGGAGGGACGAGGAGGGGAATGACGGACGAGGGAATGAGGGACGAGAAAGAGGGACGAGGGGAATGAGGGACGAGGGGAATGAGGGACGAGGGGAATGAGGGACGAGGGGAATGAGGGACGAGGGGAATGAGGGACGAGGGGAATGAGGGACGAGGAGAGGAGGGATGAGGAGGGACGAGGAGGGGATGAGGGACGAGGAGGGACGGTGGAGGAGATGAGGGACGAGGAGGGACGGTGGAGGGGATGAGGGACGAGGGACGGTGGAGGGGATGAGGGACGGTGGAGGGGATGAGAGGAGGGGAATGAGGGGAGGAGGGATGAGGGGAGGGATGATGAGTGGAGGAGGGGGAAGAAAGGAGAGGGAGGGACGAGGAGGGGGATGATGAGTGGAGGGAGGAAGAAAGGAGAGGGATGGACGAGGAGGGGGATGAGTGGAGGAGGGGCGAGGGAGGGAAGAGGAGGAGGAACGAGGAGGAGAGGCACGGAGGGACGGGGCGAGGGAGGGACGGGGCGAGGAGGGGGTGAGGGACAGATAAGGGGAGGGACGAGGAGGGGGGAAGAGGGACGAGGAGGGGGAAGAGGGACGAGGAGGGGGGAAGAGGGACGAGGAGGGGGGGGGAAGAGGGACGAGGAGGGGGGAAGAGGGACGAGGAGGGGGAAGAGGGACGAGGAGGGGGGAAGAGGGACGAGGAGGGGGGGGGAAGAGGGGAGGGACGAGGGGGGAAGAGGGACGAGGAGAGGGGAAGAGGGGAGGGGGGGAAGAGGGACGAGGAGGGGGAAGAGGGACGAGGAGGGGGAAGAGGGACGAGGAGGGGGGAGAGGGACGAGGGGGGAAGAGGGACGAGGAGGGGGAAGAAGAGGGACGAGGAGGGGGGGGGAAGAGGGGGGGGAGGGGGAAGAGGGGAGGGAGGGGGGGAAGAGGGACGAGGAGGGGGGGGGGAAGAGGGACGAGGAGGGGGGAAAGAGGGACGAGGAGGGGGAAAGAGGACGAGGAGGAGAAAGAGGGACGAGGAGGAGAGGGACGAGGAGGGAGGGACGAGGAGGAGAGGGACGAGGAGGAGAGGGACGAGGAGGAGAGGGACGAGGAGGAGAGGGACGAGGAATGGCGTTATGAGAGGGGAGGGGCTGAGGAATGGATTTATGAGGGATGCCGGGATGGAAGAGGGGAGAGGGGAAGGATGGATGACGGGAGAGGGATGACGGGAGGGGAGAGGGATGACGGGAGGGAGGGATGGGATGTTTTTGTATTTTTTGCTCTGCGTTGTTGCGAAGGGCCTGTATGTCAGCATTTCACCGTTAGTCTCGACCTGTTGTTTACCAAGCATGTGTCAAATAACATTTTAATTGAGTGGTTCATTTATGCATTGACTAAATGGCTTCTGGGGGAGGGCAGGGCAGCTCAAGAAGCTGTTTCCACCAGGCTCCAGGCTCCTTGTTGCTGATAGAGCTCAGCATCAGAAACACCCTCAGTACTCTGACCATAACCTGGTCCCTGACTTGTCAATACCCTCCAGTGGAATACAATACTGGCATTTTGCCAAGTCACTCACTGGGACTCAATGAGTACATATTTCCACTCCGACAGTCAGCTAGACATAGGTGATGTCTAACACAGATGTAATACAGGGATATTTGGTTACGGTGCCAGTCACACAGAGAAGGAGACCAGTCCCTCTCCGCTCTTCTCCTCAGCCAGCCAGGGGAACAGCTAGCCAGGGGAACAGCCAGCCAGGGGAACAGCCAGCAAGGGGAACAGCCAGCAAGGGGAACAGCCAGCAAGGGGAACCTGCTATGCAGGAGAACCAGGCAGGGAAGGGAAGTGAGGTGGAGGGACACAGCAGCAGTGTCTATATTTAGCTCTGCTGCAGCTGCAGGGCCAGACAGACATGTTGGACTGGGCTAACAGAGAACAGACCATGAGGCAGAGGGCAGAATGAGCTGAGTAACACACACACACTGGGGGTCAGGGAGAACAGAGAGGGGGCCCAGGAGTTCTCTCATTGGTCTCCGTCCAAACACACCAACCAGGGTTTCCGTTTGCTGATAATAGCTGGCTTTTGCCTGATATTTTATCGCATTTTTTTAACTATCAAACTGGCACCATAAAATATTCCATTGCAAAACACTTTTTATCCAATACATTTGACCGGTCATGCTCGTCAGTCTTTAGGCTCATTACATTGCGTGTGTATATTCACATTGTATTCATCACACGCTCACAGCATAGGAGATGATTGTGGACTACAAGAAAAGGAGGACCGAGCACGTCCCCCATTCTCATTGACGGGGCTGCAGTGGAAAAGGTTGAGAGCTTCAAGTTCCTTAGTGTCCATGTCCAAACATACTAAGACAGTCGTGAAGATGGCGCAAACAAAGCCTATTCCCCCTCAGGAGACTGAAAATATTTGACATGGGTCCTCAGATCCTCCAAAGGTTCTACAGCTGCACCAGAGAGCATCCTGCCTGACTGGTTGCATCACCGCCTGGTACGGCAACTGCTCAGCCTCCGACCGCAAGGCACTACCGAGGGTAGTGCGTACGGCCCAGTAATTCACTGGGGCCAAGCTTCCTGCCACCCAGGACCTCTATACCAGGCGGTGTCAGAGGAATTCCCTAAAAATGGTCAGAGACTCTAGCCACCCCAGTCATAGACTGTTCTCTGCTACCGCACGGCAAGCGGTACCGGAACACAAAGTTCAGGTCCAAAAGGCATCTTAACAGCTTCTTCTCCGAAGCCATAAGACTCCAGATGCTGCACATTTATGAAAAGTGCTTATTCCAGTTACTAATAAGCACGCACCCATTAAGAAAAATAACTAAACTGTTAAAACCCCTTAGGGATGACATGACAGCATTAAACGCCGACACAACACATCCAAGTATATCTGACCAAATACTAAGACTTTTGAAGTCAGCATGGAAGAGGCAAAAAAATGTGTTTGTCTATCAACAAATGATACACTGGGATCAAATCAAATGTATTTATATAGCCCTTCGTACATCAGCTGATATCTCAAAGTGCTGTACAGAAACCCAGCCTAAAACCCCAAACAGCAAGCAATGCAGGTGTAGAAGCACGGTGGTTATGAAAAACTCCCTAGAAAGGCCAAAACCTAGGAAGAAACCTAGAGAGGAACCAGGCTATGAGGGGTGGCCAGTCCTCTTCTGGTTGTGCCGGGTGAAGATTATAACAGAACATGGCCAATCTAGATGGAATATTCCTGAGGCTAATAGCAGACGATGTTTCTACATATTCAATTTAAGCCTACTAGAGAGACTGTGCCCTCAGGCCTGGAGGGAAGCTAAAGCCCCCTTTACTATAGCTGACCAATCAGCCCTGTGACCAATCCTTACTAAACTTCTGAAAAACATTGTGTTTGACAAGATGCAATGCTATTTCACAGATTTATAGGGAAGGACACGCAACAAGCACAGCACTTACACAAATGACTGATGATAAAAATATTGTGGGTGCTGTTTTGTTAGACTTCAGCACAGCTTTTAACATTATTGATCATAGTCTGATGCTGTAAAAATGTGTTATGGCTTCACATCCCCTGATAGAATGTGGATAAAGAGTTACTTGTCTAACAGAACACAGATTATTATATTTAATTGAAGCCTCTCTCACATAATCCAGGTAGAAGCAAGAATTCCCCAAGGTAGCTGTTTAGGCCCCTTGCCTTTTTCAATTTTACTAACATGCCACTGGCTTTGATGACTCAACACTATACACATCAGCTACTACAGCGACTGAAATGACTGGAACACTTAAAGAGTTGCAGTTAATTTTGGAATGGGTAGCAAGGAATAAGTTAGAAATACTTAGGACTAAAACTAAAATCATTGTATTTGGGACAAATCATTCACTAAACCTTAACTACATCTCGTAATAAATGTGGAAATTGAGCAAGTTGGAGGTGACTAAACTGCTTGGAGTAACCCTGGATTGTAAACTGTCATGGTTAAAACACATCGATACAACAGTAGCTAGGATGGAGAGAAGTCTGTCCATAATAAAGTGCTGCTCTGCCGCCTTAACAACACTATAAACAGGGCAGGTCTTACAGGCCCTGGTTTTGTCGCACCTGGGCTACTGTTCAGGAGTGTAGTCAGTTGCCACAAAGAGGGACTTGGGAAAATTTCAGTTGGCTCAGAACGGCAGCACGGCTGGCCCTTAAATATACACGGAGAGCTAACATTAATGATATGCGTGTCAGTCTCTCATGGCTCAAAGTGGGAGATTTACAAAAACGAGTAATGAGGAAGTCAGAGGTGAATTTACAGAGCTGTCTGTTTAAAATACTAGCACACAGCTCAGATACCCATGCATACCCCACAAGACATGACACAAGAGGTGTCTTCACAGTCCCCAAGTCCAGAACAGACTATGGGAGGCACACAGTACTACATAGAGCCATGACTACATGGAACTCTATTCCAAATCAAGTAACTGATGCAATCAGTATAATCAGATTTTAAAAGCATGTAAAATACCCCTTATGGAACAGCGGGAGTGTAAACACAAACATAGGAATAGACATATGCATACACACTATACACATACACATGGATTTTGTGTTGTAGATATGTGGTTGTAGAGTATGGGCATGAGGGCACACAGTTTTAGTGTGTTGTGAATTCTGTAAAGAATGTTTGCAGTTCCTATCGCTTCCACTGGATGTCAACAGTCTTAAGAAATTGGTTGATGTTTTTCCTTTGAGAAATGAAGAAGTAGCCTTGTTCAGAACGAGGGTTGAGTGAAGTGTACTGTTGTGGTCGAGGTGCCTGAAAGCTCCACTTTGTTTTCCTCTGGTATTGAACAGTTTATACCATCAAAACTTTTATCGATTATTTACATTTAAAATACCTAAAGTTGGATTAGGATTGTTTGAAATGTTTGGATCAAGTTAACCTCTCTAGGGTAGGGGATGAAAAGCATGCCCAAATTAAACGGTCTGCTACTCGGGCCCAGAAGATATGATATGGATATAACTGGAAGATTTGGATAGAAAACACTAAAGTTTCCAAAACTGTTAAAATAGTGTCTGTGAGTATAACAGAACTGATTTGGCTTGCGAAAACCTGAATAAAATCCAATCAGGGATTATTGTTTTTCTATTCAATGCCATTACAGTATCCATTAACTTAGGACTCAATTTGCAGTTCCTATGCCTTCCACTAGATGTCAGACTTTAGAGATTGTTTCAGGCTTGTATAGTTATAAATGAGGGAGTAAGACCAGTCTGAATGAGTGGACCCTGACGTGTCAGAGCTTGTTCATGCTCAATCCCGAGAGAGTGCATTTCTTGCCTGTTTTGACTGAGTTTGAGCCTGTGGATTACTGAAGAAAACGCTCAAACAAAACTGAGGTTTTTGGATATAAAGAGACTTTATCGAACAAAAGGAACATTTGAGTAACTGAATGTCTTCTGAGTGCCACCATATGAAGATCAAAGGGATTCATTTTATCTCTATTTCTGAGTTTTGTAACGCTTCTGCTTGACTGGTTACGGTTTGTAATTTGTCAACTGGGCTATGTTCTGGGCTAGGTATGTTCTGGGCTAGATATGCTTTCGCCGAAAAGCATTTTATAAATCTGACACAGTGGTTGGATTAACAAGAAGTTAATCTTTAAAAATGTTTCTGAAAATTTATAATGAGCATTTCTGTATTTGAATTTGGCGCTCTGCAACCTCACTGGATGTTGACCAGATGGGACGCTAGCGTCCCACATACCCAAGAGAGGTTAACTAATTAGATAATGTGTTGCGCGAGTTGGAACCGGTGTATTTTCTGAATCATACGTGCCAAATAAATTGACATTTTGGATATATAATTGACAGAATTTATCGAACAAAAGGACCACTTGTGATGTTTAATGGACGGACATATTGGAGTGCCAACAGAAGGTCTTCAAAGCTAAGGAATTATATGTTATTTCTGACTTTTGTGTTGTGCCTGGCGGATTGACTTGTGATTTTCATGTGTATGTTTGCTGGGGGGCTGTCCTCAGATAATAGCAAGGTTTGCTTTCGCCGTAAAACCTTTTTGAAATCGGACACTGTGGCTGGGGGGGGGGAATTTTCACGTTTGGATGAAAAGCGTGCCCAGAGTAAACTGCCTGCTACTCAGTCCCAGTTGCTAATATATGTGCATTATTAGTATATCTGGATAGAGCACTCTGAAGTTTCTAAAACTGTTTAAAAGATGTCTGTGAGTATAACAGAACTCATATGGCAGGCGAAAACCTGAGAAAAATCCAACCAGGAAGTGGGAAATCTGAGGTTTGTAGTTTTTGAACTCTTGGCCTATTGAATACACAGTGTCTATGGGGTCATTTTGCACTTCCTACGGCTTCCACTAGCTGTCAACAGCATTTAGAAACTTGTTTGAGGCTTCTACTATAAAGGAGGGGCTCATAAGGGCTCTGAGTCAGTGGTCTGGTAGAGTGCCACGAGCTGGTCATGCGCATTCACATGAGAGGGAGCTCGCGTTCCATTGCTTTTCTGAAGACAAAGGAATTCTCCGGTTGGAACATTATTGAAGAACATTATTGAAGATTTATGTTAAAAACATCCTAAAGATTGATTCTATACATCGTTTGACTGTAATATGACTTTTCATCTTTTCATCTGAACTTTTGCCTGGACCTGCCCGCTCGTCATAAGTTTAGATTGTGTACTGAACGCGCAAACCAAAATGAGTTATTTGGACATAAATTATGGACTTAATGGAACAAATCAAACATTTATTGTGGAACTGGGATTCCTGGGAGTGCATTCTGATGAAGATGTCATAAGGTGAATGCACCAATTTGTAAGTCGCTCTGGATAAGAGCGTCTGCTAAATGACTTAAATGTAATGTAAATGTAAGATCAAAGGTAAGTGAATATTTATAATGCTATCTCTGACTAAATGTTGACTCCAACATGGCGGATATCTTTTGGTGTTGTGTTGATCTCTGAGCGCCGTACACAGATTATTGAATGGTTTGCTTTTTCCGTAAAGTTTTTTTGAAGTCTGACAAATCTGACACAGCGGTTGCATTAAGGAGAAGTATATCCTTAAATCTGTGAATAACACTTGTATCTTTTATCAATGTTTATTATGAGTATTTCTGGAAATATATGTGGCTCTGTACAAATTCACAGGATGTTTTGGAGGCAAAGCCAAACGTAAACTCAGATTTTTTTATATAAATATGAACTTTATCAAACAAAACATACATGTATTGTGTAACATGAAGTCCTATGAGTCATCTGATGAAGATCAAAGGTTAGTGATTCATTTTATCTCTATTTGTGCTTTTTGTGACTGTGTTTATTCTGTGACTTGGTGCTTACCTAAAATAATAATTTGTGGTACTTTCGCTGAAAAGCATATTTGAAATCGGACACTGTGGTGGGATGAACAACAAGATTACCTTTAAAACGGTATAAGATACATGTATGTTTGAGGAATTTTAATTATGAGATTTGTTGTTTTGAATTTGGCACCCTGCACTTTCACTGGCTGTTGTCATAACATCCCGTTAACGGGATGGCAGCCCAAACTGACTTGCCTAGTTATAGTTAGGGATGGAAATTTCAGGGCTTTTGGTGGTCTTCCTAAGCCAGTATTCAGACACGGCTAGGACTTCCAGGTTAGCAGAGTGTGCTAAAGCAGTGAATAAAACAAACTGAGGGAGGAGGCTTCTAATGTTAACATGCATGAAACCAAGGCTATTACGGTTACAGATGTCAACAAATGAGAGCGCCTGGGGAATGGATCTAGGCACTGCAGGGCCTGGATTAAGCTCTACATCAGAATAGGAGTAGGATAAGGGTACGGCTAAGGGCTATAAGAACTGGTTGTCTAGTAGACGTCGACCGATTATTCGGAATGGCCAAATTCAAGTTTTCATAACAATCGGTATTTTTGGACACCGATTGGCAGATTTTGAAATGTTTTAAAATGTATTTATTTAAATTACTTTTTTTTAACACCTTTATTTAACATTTTCCGACAAGATAGAACTGCCAAAGGGGGCGGAGTTGCAATCTACTGCAGAGATAGCCTGCAGAGTTCTGTCTTACTATCCAGTTCTGTACCCAAACAATTCGAGCTTCTACTTTTTTTAAATCCACCTTTCCAGAAACAAGTCTCTCACTGTTGCCGCTTGCTATAGACCACCTTCTACCCCCAGCTGTGTCCTGGACACCATATGTGAATTGATCGTCAGATCTCCAAAGATTGGAAAGCTGCCGCAGTCATCCCCCTCTTCAAAGGGGGAGACAATAGACCTAAACTGTTATCGACCAATATCCAACCATTTCGAATCCCACCGTACCTTCTCCGCTATCCACAATCTGGTTTCCGAGTTGGTCATGGGTGCACCTCAGTCATGCGTAAGGTCCTAAACGATACCATAACCTCCATCGATAAGAGACAGTACTGTGCAGCAGTCTTCATCAACATGGCCAAGGCTTTCAACTCTGTCAATCACCACATTCTTATCGGCAGACTCAATATCCTTGGCTTCTCTAATGACTGCCTCACCAACTACTTCTCAGATAGAGTTCAGTGTGTCAAATCGGAGGGCCTGTTAAAATATAATATATAATATATGCCATTTAGCAGACGCTTTTATCCAAAGCGACTTACAGTCATGTGTGCATACATTCTACGTATGGGTGGTCCCGGGGATTGAACCCACTACCCTGGCGTTACAAGCGCCATGCTCTACCAACTGAGCTACAGAGGACCTGTTGTCCGGAACCTCTGCCAGTCTCTATAGGGGTGCCACAAGGATCAATTCTCGGGCCGGCTCTGTTCTCTGTAGATGTCAATGATGTCGCTCTTGCTGCTGGTGATTCTCTGATCCACCTCTATGCAGACGACACCATTCTGTAAATAAACCTCCAGACGAGGTTCAATGCCATACAACACTCCTTCCATGGCCACCAACTGCTCTAAAATGCTAGTAAAACAAAATGCATGCTTTTCAACCGATCGCTGCCCGCACCCGCCCGACGAGCATCACTACTCTGGATGGTGCTGACCTAGAATATGTGGACAACTACAAATACCTAGGTGTCTGGTTAGACTAAACTCTCCTTCCAGACTCATATTAAACTTCTCCAATCCAAAGTTAAATCTAGAATCGGCTTCCTATTTTGCAACAAAGCATCCTTCACTCATGCTGCCAAACATACCCAGGTAAAACTGACTATCCTACCGATCCTCGACTTCAGCGAGGTCATTTACAAAATAGCCTCCAACGCTCCACTCAGCAAATTAGATGTAGTCTTCACAGTGCCATCCGTTTCCTCACCAAAGCCCCATATACTAACCACCACTGTGACCTGTATGCTCTCGTTGGCTGGCCCTCGCTACATATTCGTCACCAAACCCACTGGCTCCAGGTCATCTATAAGCCTTTGCTAGGTAAAGCCCTGCCTTATCTCAGCTCACTGGTCACCATAGCAATACCTACCCATAGCATGCGCTCCAACAGGTATATTTCACTGGTCATTCCCAAAGCCAACTCCTCCTTTGGCCACCTTTCCTTACAGTTCTCTGCTGCCAACGACTGGAACGAATTGCAAAAATCACTGAAGCCTTATATCTCCCTCTCTAACTTTAAGCATTAGCTGTCAGAGCAGCTTACCGATCACTGCACCTGTACACAGCCAATCTGTAAATAGCCCACCCAACTACCTCATCCCCAAAGTGTTATTTATTTTTGCACCCCAGTATCTCTACTTGCACATCTATCACTCCAGGGTTAAAGCTAAATTGTAATTATTTCGTCACTATGGCCCATCTATTGCCTTTACCTCCCTAGTCTTACCACATTTGCACACACCGTATATAGATTTATTGACTGTACGTTTGTTCATCCCATGTGTAACTCTGTTGTTTTACTCCATGTGTAACTCTGTTGTTTTACTCCATGTGTAACTCTGTTGTTTTACTCCATGTGTAACTCTGTTGTTTTACTCCATGTGTAACTCTGTTGTTTTACTCCATGTGTAACTCTGTTGTTTTACTCCATGTGTAACTCTGTTGTTTTACTCCATGTGTAACTCTGTTGTTTTACTCCATGTGTAACTCTGTTGTTTTACTCCATGTGTAACTCTGTTGTTTTACTCCATGTGTAACTCTGTTGTTTTACTCCATGTGTAACTCTGTTGTTTTACTCCATGTGTAACTCTGTTGTTTTACTCCATGTGTAACTCTGTTGTTTTACTCCATGTGTAACTCTGTTGTTTCTGTCGCACTGCTTTGCTTTATCTTGGCCAGGTCGCAGGTGTAAATAAGAACTTGTTCTCAACTGGCCTACCTGGTTAAAAATATATACACATATAAAAAAAAATTAAAGACTGAGCTTACAAAAGCAGGTTTCACTCCAGTACCAGCATTTTTATGAGCTCCTCTAACTAGGCTCTGTATGCTAAATTATTCAAATTGACGATAAGCATGATAAGCATAAACCCCTCAGCACTGCTATAACAACGGGCCGGGCTCCATAACAAACCCCTCAGCACTGCTATAACAACGGGCCGGGCTCTATAACAAACCCCTCAGCACTGCTATAAAACCCCTAACAGCACTGCTATAACAACGGGCCGGGCTCTATAACAAACCCTCAGCACTGCTATAACAACGGGCCGGGCTCCATAACAAACCCTCAGCACTGCTATAACAACGGGCCAGGCTCAAACCCCTCAGCACTGCTATAACAACGGGCCGGGCTCTATAACAAACCCCTCAGCACTGCTATAACAACGGGCCGGGCTCCATAACAAACCCCTCAGCACTGCTATAACAACGGGCCGGGCTCCATAACAAACCCCTCAGCACTGCTATAACAACGGGCCGGGCTCTATAACAAACCCCTCAGCACTGCTATAACAACGGGCCGGGCTCTATAACAAACCCCTCAGCACTGCTATAACAACGGGCCGGGCTCTATAACAAACCCCTCAGCACTGCTATAACAACGGGCCGGGCTCTATAACAAACCCCTCAGCACTGCTATAACAACGGGCCGGGCTCTATAACAAACCCCTCAGCACTGCTATAACAACGGGCCGGGCTCTATAACAAACCCCTCAGCACTGCTATAACAACGGGCTCTATAACAAACCCCTCAGGCTCTATAACAAACCCCTCAGCACTGCTATAACAACGGGCCGGGCTCTATAACAAACCCCTCAGCACTGCTATAACAACGGGCCGGGCTCTATAACAAACCCCTCAGCACTGCTATAACAACGGGCCGGGCTCTATAACAAACCCCTCAGCACTGCTATAACAACGGGCCGGGCTCTATAACAAACCCCTCAGCACTGCTATAACAACGGGCCGGGCTCTATAACAAACCCCTCAGCACTGCTATAACAACGGGCCGGGCTCTATAACAAACCCCTCAGCACTGCTATAACAACGGGCCGGGCTCTATAACAAACCCCTCAGCACTGCTATAACAACGGGCCGGGCTCTATAACAAACCCCTCAGCACTGCTATAACAACGGGCCGGGCTCTATAACAAACCCCTCAGCACTGCTATAACAACGGGCCGGGCTCCATAACAAACCCCTCAGCACTGCTATAACAACAGGCCGGGCTCTATAACAAACCCCTCAGCACTGCTATAACAACGGGCCGGGCTCTATAACAAACCCCTCAGCACTGCTATAACAACGGGCCGGGCTCTATAACAAACCCCTCAGCACTGCTATAACAACGGGCCGGGCTCTATAACAAACCCCTCAGCACTGCTATAACAACGGGCCGGGCTCCATAACAAACCCCTCAGCACTGCTATAACAACAGGCCGGGCTCTATAACAAACCCCTCAGCACTGCTATAACAAACCCCTCAGCACTGCTATAACAAACCCCTCAGCACTGCTATAACAAACCCCTCAGCACTGCTATAACAAACCCCTCAGCACTGCTATAACAACGGGCTGGCGTGCCATTACTGCCGCCCCTGGGGTGTAGCCTAGAGGTTAGAGCGTTGGACTAGCAACCGGAAGGTTGCAAGTTCAAACCCCCGAGCTGACAAGGTACAAACCCACTGTTCCTAGGCCGTCATTGAAAATAAGAATATGTTCTTAACTGACTTGCCTAGTTAAATAAAGGTAAAATTAAAATTAAAATAAAACAATGAGGGTAGGAAGAAAACAGGGACATTGGGCTGGATTATGGGAAGGGATAGAAAGAGGGGGGAGAGTGAAAGGGAAGGAGGCCTTGTTACGTTGCTGGATGCAAACAAGGACCAAAAGAATGTGCTGATCTCTAGGGAAACCGTGCCAGCTCACCTGCCTGTGGTACAAACTACAGAGTCCAGTTACACCCCTGAGACTGAGTTGCAGCCATCTAATAAAACAAATGGATATTAATTAACGCAGACCGACTGGAAAATATTTTTGGCTTTGTCCATCACAGCAGTGAGCCAGGCTGACCCTTTAAGACTACAGAGAAATGATAACAGCAACTCTGGAATGATTGCTGCTCTGAAATGAATGAAACAGAGCTAACAATAATATGCATGTTAACCTATCCTGGCTCAATGTGGAGGAGAGATTGACTTCATCACTACTTGTATTTATGAGAGGTATTGACATGTTGAATGCACCAAGCTGTCTGTTTGAACTACTGGCACAGCTCAGACACCCATGCATACCCCACAAGACATGCCACCAGAGGTCTGTTTGAACTACTAGCACACAGCTCAGACACCCATGCATACCCCACAAGACATGCCACCAGAGGTCTCTTCACAGTCCAAGTCCAGAACAGAATATGGGAGGCACACAGTACTACATAGAGCCATTACTACATGGAACTCTATTCCACATCAGGTAACTGATGCAAGCAGTAGAAATCAGATTTAAAAAACAGATAAAAATATACCTTATGGAACAGCAGGGACTGAAGCAACACATACACATGTATACACACACAATAATATACGCACTATAGACACACACGTACACATGGATTTTGTACTGTAAAAATGTGGTAGTGGTGGAGTAGGGGCCTGAGGGCACACTGTTATACAATTTTATAACAATAAAATAGATTCATAACTGCCTTGCCCCAGTCAGCCAAAGCCTCAAATCCAGCACTCCGCTGGAATCATATCCTAATTGGCAACAGTTCAACTCTGAGCTCTGAGTCGTGACTGGTACAGTAAACAGGACATGCCTCAGTTTAGACATATAAAACACAGACATGGAGCTCTCAAGTACCTACTGTTATTGCACTGTGATGTACCTTGCTGCACAGCCACCATGACAGGTCTGTGTGTCGCAGTGAATAGACAGTGCATTCGGAAATGATTGATTCCCATTGACTTTTTCCACAATGTTACGTTATAGCCTTTTTCTAAAATGGATTAAAAAATTAAAAAGTAATCCCCCTCAATACCCCATGACACAATACCCCATGACATCATCACAGCCAAAACAGGTTGATTGATGTTCTTGGGTTTCTGTTTGACATTTTTTCTACTATTTAAACTATTTGCCACAATTTCTAACAACCTGTTTTTGCATTGTCATTATGGGGTACAAGGTATAGATAATGAATAAGGCTGTAATGTAACAAGGGGTCTGAATACTTTCTGAATGCACTGTGTGAGAGATATAGAAATGGTATTATAGGGATGCAATGACATCTTTGGCCAAGCCCGATATTTTCCTTGCCAAAAAAAACTAATAAAAATTGCAGCCTTTTAATCCTTCTAGTGCAACATACACACACCAAAAAGTTGTCCCCATTACCAGTCAAACAAAATCAAAACCTGTTTCTTTCACTTTCTTGCTGAATCGTTGTTAATTTGTTCAGTCGTTTCTTTATCAACCAGAAAAATTTCAGCTCCGTAGCCTCTTCCTCGGCGAGCACTGTCACTGTGTCTGTTTCCATCTTGTCCAGATGTGTCTAACATTGCAGATAAACCCTGTTTGTCTGCATCGAAGTACCGGTCCTTGTACATAGCATCGAGCAAGGTGGAGACACAGCAAAGAGGCTCAGAGAGAATGCCACCAAATCACTTTTTCACAGCCTCTTGTAGAGTACTTTTGCAAGTTAACCCCACGGTCTGTGTCGGCAGTTTTGTTGAGCAGGCGTTTCAATGCCATGACAGAGGGTATCACGTCTGCTGCAGACACAGTTGATGAGCTTATTTCTCCAGTCAGTTGTTCGAATGGCACTAGGAGTGTGTTCAAGTTTTCAAGTTTCAAACATGTTCTCAAATTCCATTGACATTCATGCAATAAGGCTTTCCTCAGTAGGAAATCCTTGTGGACCCACTGTGCTGTCAGACTCAGCATGCTCATGGGGCTGACGTCGCTGGTCCTAATGTCAGTCGTGAAGCTAATAGCAGTGACGTCCATAACAAGTAGCTCGTGGATGTGCGTTTCAACATACTGTGTAACTCCGGTAGGGCACATCTGAAAAATAGTGCCTACTTGGTAGTGTGTCCCGGGGCTCGAGGTGCTCGACCAGTCGGTGAAAGCCAACATCATCCACGACAGAGAACGGATGATTGTCAAAGGCAATGAATTCCATTATCTTGGCGTGAATTGATTTTGACTTGTCTCGCTGAAATTCTCTTTCAAATGACTGCTCAGTCCAGAGCATTGTGGGCTAGGAATGCTGTGTTGCACGTGTAGCGCTATAGTTTTTGTGGCGTCACTACCTCATCTACCTACATTATACAGGTAGGTATGCACGTCAGCTTTGACATTGCCTCATCTACCTACGCTATACAGGTAGGTATGCACGTCAGCTCTGACATTGCCTCATCTACCTACGCTATACAGGTAGGTATGCACGTCAGCTTTGACATTGCCTCATCTACCTACGTTATACAGGTAGGTATGCACGTCAGCTTTGACATTGCCTCATCTACCTACGTTATACAGGTAGGTATGCACGTCAGCTTTGACATTGCCTCATCTACCTACATTATACAGGTAGGTATGCACGTCAGCTTTGACATTGCCTCATCTACCTACATTATACAGGTAGGTATGCACGTCAGCTCTGACATTGCCTCATCTACCTACGATATACAGGTAGGTATGCACGTCAGCTTTGACATTGCCTCATCTACCTACGTTACGCAGGTAGGTATGCACGTCAGCTCTGACATTGCCTCATCTACCTACGTTACGCAGGTAGGTATGCACGTCAGCTCTGACATTGCCTCATCTACCTACATTATACAGGTAGGTATGCACGTCAGCTTTGACATCGGTTAAGCACATCTGTGTTAAACTACACATCAGGCCGATGCCTTTGTTGGCATTTTTAGCTAATATCAGCCGATTCCGATATGCTTACCAATATATCGTGCATCCCTAATTTATTGTCTACATTGGTTTTTGCCACGTTCATTCCATTACAGACACCTAATGCATACTTTTACATGATATGTGAGCTAAAACGCAAAAGACTTCAATCCATGTTAAGGACAAAACTACATGGAAATCAAATACTTAAGGATTCTACTCATTCCTATGGAGGACTGCCAATAAGCAACTTCCCAAATGGCACTCTATTCCCTATGGACCCTGGTCAAAATTAGTGCACTATGTAAAGAATAGGGTGTCATTTGGGAAACAGCCATAGGCCTTCCCTGGTGAGTATAAGGATGAAACCCACATCCCAAAACTAAAACCACTTCCCTGGGAATCACATGCGTTGCAGAAGCCAGCCAGCCAGCCTTGCCTGCCTGTCTGTCTGTCTGCCTGCCTGCCTGTCTGTCTGCCTGCCTGTCTGTCTGTCTGTCTGTCTGCCTGTCTGTCTGCCTGCCTGCCTGTCTGCCTGTCTGTCTGTCTGTCTGCCTGCCTGCCTGCCTGCCTGCCTGCCTGCCTGCCTGTCTGCCTGCCTGTCTGCCTGCCTGCCTGTCTGCCTGCCTGTCTGCCTGCCTGTCTGCCTGCCTGTCTGCCTGCCTGTCTGCGTCACATGAATCTAGAAAGACCAGGCGAGTAATATGCTTCTGAAAACGTTGATGCAACAGAATAAATCAGGAGACATGTTGCTCTTCCTCAGTGCTGCTTTGACAGTGTAATCCAGAGAGAACCCTAGTGCATCTCAATAGGGGTACAATCCTCACCATAGGAGGTAGATTATAACACACAGATGTGACAAAGCTGACAGCCAGGCCTCCTGCCCGTCTCTATCAGTGGGACTCAGCAAGGCTCCCTCTGTCTGCATGCTACACACATGTTCAGCTGATCCTGTCCATTCAGTAGCCTTCACATGACTTGTGTGATTAACCTGTTCAGTGCTTCCTCTTACGGAATAAGTCAGTTTGGAATCACCCATTTCTGCAGTTTTAATCCTAAATGAAACAATAGCCTTAGATACAATCTAGGCCTAGAAGAGGAGGACCTGTTAACCTGATCAGGATTCCCTCGGGTGGTGGAGGAGGGCATGATGTATTGTTGGGACTCTGCATAGCTCTGGGGGATATAACTTCAGTAAGGTAAATCCATTTAAATTCAATCCCTTTTTGACAGCATCACTTTAGATTTAAACCTAAAAAACTTCCCATACATGGTGGCTGAAGAAACCCTAACCCCAACCCCAACCCTAACCCCTAACGCCAACCCCTAACCCCAACCCTAACCCCTAACGCCAACCCCAAACGCCAACCCCTAACCCTAACCCCATACATGGTGGCTGAGGAAACCCCAACCCCAACCCTAATGCCAACCCTAACCCTAACCCCTCACCCTAACCCCTAACCCCTAACACTAACCCTAACCCCAACCCTAACGCCAACCCCAACCCCAACCCTTCCCATACATGGTGGCTGAAGAAACCCCAACCCTAACCTCTAACCCTAACACTAACCCTACCCATACATGGTAGCTGAAGAAACCCCAACCCTAACCCCAACCCCTAACCCTAAGCCCTAACACTAACCCTTCCCATACATGGTGGCTGAAGAAACCCTAACCCCAACCCCTAATGCCAACCCCTAACCCAACCCCTAACCCCTAACGCCAACCCCAACCCCTAACGCCAACCCCTAATCCTAACCCCATACATGGTGGCTGAAGAAACCCCAACCCCAACGCCAACCCTAACCCCTAACCCCAACGCCAACCCTAACCCTAACGCCAACCCTAACCCTAACGCCAACCCTAACCCCTAACACTAACCCTAACGCCAACCCTAACCCCTAACCCTAAGCCCTACCCCCAACCCCTAACGCCAACCCTAACCCCAAACCCCAACCCTAACCCTTCCCATACATGGTGGATGAAGAAAACCCCAACCCCAACCCCAACCCCTAACCCTTCCCATACATGGTGGCTGAAGAAACCCCAACCCCAACCCTAACCCCAACCCCTAACCCTAAGCCCTAACACTAACCCTTCCCATACATGGTGGCTGAAGAAACCCTAACCCCAACCCCAACCCTAACCCCTAATGCCAACCCCTAACCCTAACCCCTAACGCCAAC
Organism: Oncorhynchus gorbuscha; assembly: GCF_021184085.1. Lineage (NCBI taxonomy): Eukaryota > Metazoa > Chordata > Actinopteri > Salmoniformes > Salmonidae > Oncorhynchus > Oncorhynchus gorbuscha. The sequence goes on along the minus strand of NC_060181.1, from coordinate 100,024,697 downwards.
CCCTAACCCTAACCCCATACATGGTGGCTGAAGAAACCCCAACCCTAACGCCAACCCTAACCCTAACACCAACCCTAACCCCAACGCCAACCCTAACCCCAACCCCTCACCCTAACGCCAACCCTAACCCCTAACACTAACCCTAACGCCAACCCTAACCCCTAACCCTAAGCCCTAACCCCCAACCCCAAACCCAACCCCCAACCCTAATCCCAGCCCCTAACCCTAACGCCAACCCTAACCCTAACCCCAAACCCCAACCCTAACCCTTCCCATACATGGTGGCTGAAGGAACCCTAACCCCAACCCTAACCCCAACCCTAACCCCTAACACTAACCCTTCCCATACATGGTGGCTGAAGGAACCCTAACCCCAACCCTAACCCCTAACCCCTAACACTAACCCTTCCCATACATGGTGGCTGAAGAAACCCCAACCCCAACCCTAACCCCTAACACTAACCCTTCCCATACATGGTGGCTGAAGAAACCCTAACCCCAACCCTAACATTAACCCCTAACCCCAACCCTAACACTAACCCCTAACCCCAACCCTAACCCCTAACACTAACCCCAACCCCCAACCCTAACCCCAACCCTAACCCCTAACACTAACCCCTAACCCCAACCCCTAACACTAACCCTTAACCCCAACCCCAACCCTAACCCCTAACCATACATGGTGGCCGATGGAAGAAGTGGTCAGAAAGGGACCTTTTTTTTTTACTTGAATGCCAACATATTACAGAGATAAAAAGGTGCTGAGTAGACCCATTTTGAATACCCTTCTTCACTGGAAAATATAACTGGTTGAGGTTTGAATCTTTTTTATTTAAACGCACAAACAGTGCTGTCCAACTAGATTATTTATTGAAAAAGATATTGCAGTTTCATCAGTTGACATGCTCTTGAATACAGGGTAGGGTGGGTGTCATTTCAACTATAGAAATCATAGACTGGACCTTTCCCTTCAGACAACTGCAATTTAGCTGGTAGACCACTACAAATTTACTTGAAATGTTAAAAAAGGTACTACACACAGGTTTTTTTTTTAAATTGTAATTTCACAAAAATGTCCATAATATATCTGCAGTAATAGTGTAATGATAGCATTGCCTGTGATCACCTATTAATTTCTCCCACCGGAGTGGCAACTGTGGTCAAAATGGGAAATCAGTTTTGACTGTGTGGTTGTGTTATCTAGTGGAAAAGAAGTCAAGTGAACAAAAATAATGCAACAATTTCTACAATTTTACTGAGTTCATGTCACCCGCCACCTCTTTTGTGTCTTATGTAGCAACATTAAATGGTGCTTTTTACACTGGATAAAAGTAGCGACTCAGATCTATAAGAAAAAAACTGGTATATCATACTCCAAAGATTAGGAACAATGGGAAAGTAATTCTGATTTGAAAGTTGATAAGCTTGTAACTTTTGAGAAAATGGCCCTTGAATGTTTGGGTACATCTACTGTAGAAGTCTTCATTCTTAACTGCCCTGAATACCTCTGTTTGTCCTACAGCTGTTGTATGCAGAAATCATGTGCCTATGAACCAGAGTTATACTGTTTGCACTGAGGCGGTGTGCCCTAGTAGGAAGAAAACTTTATGCAGCTCACCCTGCACTATCAGCCCCAATGTAAATAACATGAGTAAGTCTACCTTTGATAACCTTCCCAGTAAAGCATTCAAAACAATCAAGCAACCCAATAAAGTGCTAAAAATAGCCCATATTAACATATGTAGCCTAAGAAACAAGCTCCATGAAGTCAATAACTTGCTTGTAACAGAAGACATTCATATTCTGACTATCCCTGAAACTCACTTAGATAATACCTTTGATGATACAATGGTAGCAATACAACGTTATAACATCTACCAAAGGTGGAGGGGTTGCTGTTTATATTCAGAACCACATTCCTGTAAAGCTTAGAGATGACCTCATGTTAAATACTGTTGAAAGAATATGGCTACAGGTTCATCTGCCTCACCTAAAGCCCATTCTGGTGGGAAGCTGCTCTAGACCAGCAAATACTAACAGTCAGTATCTGGATTAGAGGTCGACCGATTATGATTTTTCGACTCCGATACCGATACAGATTATTGGAGGACCAAAAATGCCAATACCGATTAAAATTGGCTGATTTAAATAAAATAAAAATTAAAACAATTGTAATAATGACAATTACAACAATACTGAATTAACACTTATTTTAACTTCATATAATAAATCAATAAAATCAATTTAGCCTCAAGTAAATAATGAAACATGTTAAATTTGGTTTAAATAATGCAAAAACAAAGTGTTGGAGAAGTAAAAGTGCAATATGTGCCATGTAAGAAAGCTAACGTTTCAGTTCCTTGCTCAGAACATGAGAATCAAATCAAATCAAATCATATGAAACATCAATATTCCCAGGTAAGACGTTTTAGGTTGTGGTTATTATAGGACTATTTCCCTCTATACCATTTGTATTTCATTAACCTTTGACTATTGGATGTACTTATAGGCACTTTAGTATTGCCAGTGTAACAGTATAGCTTCCATCCCTCTCCTCGCTCCTCCCTGGGCTCGAACCAGCAACACAACGACAATAGCCACCACATCGAAGCAGCGTTACACATGCAGAGCAAGGGAAACAACCACCCCAAGGCTCAGAGCGAGTGAAGTTTGAAACACTAGTAGCGCGCGCTAACTAGCCAGCCATTTCACGTCGGTCACACCAGCCTCATCTCGGGAGTTGATAGGTTTGAAGTCATAAAGAGCGCAATGCTTGACGCACAACGAAGAGCTGCTGGCAAAACACACGAAAGTGTTGTTTGAATGAATGTTTACGCGCCTGCTTCTGCCTACCACCGCTCAGTCAGATACTTGTATGCGCAGTCAGATTATATGCAACACAGGACATGCTAGATAATATCTAGTAATATCATCAACCATGTGTAGTTAACTAGTGATTATGATTGATTGTTATTTATAAGATAAGTTTAATGCTAGCTAGCAACTTACCTTACTGCATTTGCATAACGGGCAGTCTCCTTGTGGAGTGCAACGAGAGAGAGGTTGGACTAGTTAACTGTAAGGTTGCATGATTGGATCCCCCGAGCTGACAAGGTGAAAATTGTCTTTCTGCCCCTGAACTAGGCAGTTAACCCACCGTTCCTAGGCCGTCATTGAAAATATGAGTGTTCTTAACTGACTTGCCTAGTTAAATACAGATTAAATGAAAGGTGTAAAAATATATATATATCTATAAAATAATAACGATAATTTTTTTTTTATAAAAAAAAAAATAAAAAACGGCGCCCAAAAATACCGATTTCCGATTGTTATGAAAACTTGAAATCGGCCCTAATTAATCGTCCATTCCGATTAATCGGTCGGCCTCTAATCTGGATGACGTGTGAAATGCTTGATAATATATGTGATATCAACAGAGGTATATTTTCTGGGTGATTTAAATATTGACTGGTAATCATCTGTCCACTCAGGAAAAAGCTTCTAACTGTAACCAGTGCCTGCAACCTGGTTAAGGATATCAGTCAACCTACCAGGGTAGTTACAAACAGCACAGGAATTAAATCATCAACATTCATTGATCACACCTTTACTAATGCTGCATAAACCTGCTTTAAAGCAGTATCCAGATCCATCGGATGTAGTGATCACAATATAGTAGCAATATCTAGGAAAACCAAAGTTCCAAAGGCTGGGCCTAAAGTGTATAAGAGGTCATACAAGAAGTTTTGTAGTGATTCATATGTTTGTTGGTCCGTGATGTGTAATAAGAGGAAAACAGACGCACGCTGCACTTGACACATTTGTGAATTTGCTTATCCCAGTCGCTACTAAGCATGCACCCATTAAGAAAATGACTGCCTTCCGAGTGGCACAGTGGTCTAAGGCACTGCATTGCAGCGCTAGATCCTGTTTTTTTGTCGGGGCCCTGTCGCAGCCAGCCGCGACCGGGAGACCCATTGGGCAGCTCTTTAATTGGCCCAGCGTCGAACAGGTTAGGAGAGGGTTTGGCCGGCAGGGATGTCCTTGTCCCATTGCGCTCTTGTAACTTCTGTGGCCGGCCCGGCACAAAGCACGCTGACACAGTCACCAGCTGTAGTGTTTCCTCCGACATTGGTGCGGCTGGCTTCCGCGTTCAGCAGGCATTGTCTCAAGAAGCAGTGCTGCTTGGACGGGTTGTGTTTGAGGACACGCGGCTCTCGACCTTCGCCTCTCCCGAGTCCATACGGGAGTTGCAGCGATGGGATACCACAACATTGGGGAGAAAAAGGTTTTAAAAAATATAGAAAATTACAACGAAGTTACATCCCCATGGATTGATGAGGAATTTAAAAATGGTGGATTGAGAGGGATGAGGCAAAAGGAATGGCGAATAGGTCTGGCTGCACAACCGATTGGCAAAAGTACTGCAAATTGAGAAATCATGTGACTAAACTGAATAAAAATAAGAATCCACACCATGGAAACAAAGATAAATGACAAATAATGGAGTAACTCAAACATTTTTGGGAAAAGGGCAAACTCAGCTCCATCATTCATTGAATCAGAGGACAAATTCGTCACAAAACCGACTGATATTGCCAACTACTTTAATGATTGTAATTTGTAGTTTCTTAAAGTGAGTGTGAAGGTGAAAAATGATTTGTCAATCAACAGCAAGTCACTGGGGTCTGACAACATGGAACATTATTGAGGATAATAGCAGACGATATTGCCACATCTTCAATTTAAGCCTACTAGAAAGTGTGTGCCCCTCAGACCCAGAGGGAAGCAAGTCATTCCACTACCTAAGAATAGTAAAGCCCCCTTTACTGGCTCAAATAGCCAACCAGTCAGACAGTTCCCAAACCTTAAACTTTGAGAAAAAAAAATGTATTTGACCAGATACAATGCTATTTCACAGTAAACAAATTGACAAGACTTTCAGCACGCTTATAGGGAAGGACATTCAACAAGCACAGCTCTGACACAAATGACTGATGATTGGCTGAGAGAAATGTATGATAAAAAGATAGTGGGGGCTGTTGTGTTAGAGTTCCATGCGGCTTTTGACATTATTGATCAGTCTGCTGCTGGAAAAACTTGCATTATGGCTTTACACCCCCTGCTATATTGTGGATAAAGAGTTACCTGTCTAACAGAACACAAAACCTGTTATTTAATGGAAGCCTAGCCAACATAATCCAGGAAGAATCAGGAATTCCCCAGGGCAGCTGTCTAGGCCCCTAGCTTTTTTTCAATCTTTACTAATGACACGCCACTGGCTTTGAGTAAAGAATGTCTTTGTATGCAGATGACGCAACACTGTACACGTCAGCTACTACATTGACTGAAATAAATGCAACACTTAAAACAGTTGCAGTTAGTTTCAGAATGAAGGAATAAGTTGGTCTTGGGACAAATCATTCACTAAACCTCAACTAAATCTTGTAATGAGTAATGTGGAAATTCAGAAAGTTGAGGTGACTGAACTGTTTGGAGTAACCCTGGAATGTAAACTATCATGGTCAAAACATTGATACAACAGTAGCTAAGATGGGGAGAAGTCTGTCTATAATAAAGCGCTGCTCTGCCTTCTTAACAACACTATCAACAAGGCAGGTCATACAGGCCCTAGTTTCTACCTTCTTAACAACACTATCAACAAGGCAGGTCCTACAGGTCCTAGTTTCTACCTTCTTAACAACACTATCAACAAGGCAGGTCCTACAGGCCCTAGTTTCAACCTTCTTAACAACACTATCAACAAGGCAGGTCCTACAGGCCCTAGTTTCAACCTTCTTAACAACACTAGCAACAAGGCAGGTCCTACAGGCCCTAGTTTCTACCTTCTTAACAACACTATCAACAAGGCAGGTCCTACAGGCCCTAGTTTCTACCTTCTTAACAACACTATCAACAAGGCAGGTCCTACAGGCCCTAGTTTCTACCTTCTTAACAACACTATCAACAAGGCAGGTCCTACAGGCCCTAGTTTCTACCTTCTTAACAACACTATCAACAAGGCAGGTCCTACAGGCCCAGTTTCTACCTTCTTAACAACACTATCAACAAGGCAGGTCCTACAGGCCCTAGTTTCTACCTTCTTAACAACACTATCAACAAGGCAGGTCCTACAGGCCCTAGTTTCTACCTTCTTAACAACACTATCAACAAGGCAGGTCCTACAGGCCCTAGTTTCTACCTTCTTAACAACACTATCAACAAGGCAGGTCCTACAGGCCCTAGTTTCTACCTTCTTAACAACACTATCAACAAGGAAGGTCCTACAGGCCCTAGTTTCTACCTTCTTAACAACACTATCAACAGGGCAGGTCCTACAGGCCCTAGTTTCTACCTTCTTAACAGCACTATCAACAAGGCAGGTCCAACAGGCCCTAGTTTTGTCGCACCTGGACTACTGTTCAGTCATGTGGTCAGGTGCTATAAAGAGGCACAGGAAAATTACAATTGGCTCAGAACAGGGCAGCACGGCTGGCCCTTAAAAGTAAACGGGTAGCTAACAATTATATGAAATGTTAATCTCTCATGGCTCAAAGCGGGAGATCAACGGCATCACTACTTGTTTTTGTAAGAAGTTGACATGCTGAATGCACCGAGCTGTCTGTTTAAACTAATAGCACACAGCTCAGACAACCATGCATACCCCACAAGACATGCTACTAGAGGTCTCTTCACAATCCCCAAGTCCAGAACAGACTAGGGAGGTGCACAGTACTACATAGAGACATTTCTACATGGAACTCTATTCCACAGTACTACATAGAGCCACGACTACATGGAACTCTATTCCACAGTACTACATAGAGCCACGACTACATGGAACTCTATTCCACAGTACTACATAGAGCCATGACTACATGGAACTCTATTCCACAGTACTACATAGAGCCATGACGACATGGAACTCTATTCCACAGTACTACATAGAGCCATGACCACATGGAACTCTATTCCACAGTACTACATAGAGACATGACTACATGGAACTCTATTCCACAGTACTACATAGAGCCATGACTACATGGAACTCTATTCCACAGTACTACATAGAGCCACGACCACATGGAACTCTATTCCACAGTACTACATAGAGCCACGACCACATGGAACTCTATTCCACATCAGGTAACTGATGCAACAGTAGAATCACATTTTAAAAAACAGATCATGCGTGTCTGTGAAGAGACACAAAAAGGTACAGACACGTTTACGCGCACAAGCACTAACATTGTATTAGTAACTGTATTATACATATGTAGTGGTGTAATAATGTTATATGATGTACTGTTTTATATGCAAGCGCCTTAATGTGTTTGGACACCAGGAAGCGTAGCTGCTGCCTTGACAACCGCTAAAAGGGATCCTTAATAAACACCAGGAAGCGTAGCTGCTGCCTTGGCAACCGCTAAAAGGGATCCTTAATAAACACCAGGAAGCGTAGCTGCTGCCTTGGCAACCGCTAAAAGGGATCCTTAATAAACACCAGGAAGCGTAGCTGCTGCCTTGGCAACCGCTAAAAGGGATCCTTAATAAACACCAGGAAGCGTAGCTGCTGCCTTGGCAACCACTAAAAGGGATCCTTAATAAACACCAGGAAGCGTAGCTGCTGCCTTGGCAACCGCTAAAAGGGATCCTTAATAAACACCAGGAAGCGTAGCTGCTGCCTTGGCAACCACTAAAAGGGATCCTTAATAAACACAAAAAGATAAAAAGGTGCAAAAGGTACAGTGAAATGTTTACTTGCAAATTTTCATAGTAGCAATATCAAAAAGAGAAAGCATCCAGAAAAAAATATTGTATAAATATTTTATAATTCTTACATTATGCATAACCAGACACTTTTCTAAATTGGTCATACACGTATCCTTAGCTAGCAAGCCTGCCAGCTAACATTACGCTTTAACTTGCAATGAAAATGACTGACAAAATTAGAAATGTTTAATATCTTTAAATGTAACTAGACTCTTACCCGTATAAGTGGATGAACGCTTCATGGAGGACTCAAACTCTTTAAAGTAAAACGTCCTGTGTCATTTCTGTATAGTTTGTACAGCTTGCTTTTCACGTTGTGTCAAGTCAATCCGGTTCAGTCAATCCGATTTGATCATATTACTCCAGTGCTAGCCTCTCTACACTGGCTTCCTGTCAAAGCAAGGGCTGATTTCAAGGTTTTACTGCTAACCTACAAAGCATTACATGGGCTTGCTCCTACCTACCTCTCTGATTTGGTCCTGCCGTACATACCTACACGTACGCTACGGTCACAAGACGCAGGCCTCCTAATTGTCCCTAGAATTTCTAAGCAAACAGCTGGAGGCAGGGCTTTCTCCTATAGAACTCCATTTTTATGGAACGGTCTGCCTACCCATGTCAGAGACGCAAACTCGGTCTCAACCTTTAAGTCTTTACTGAAGACTCATCTCTTCAGTGGGTCATATGATTGAGTGTAGTCTGGCCCAGGAGTGGGAAGGTGAACGGAAAGGCTCTGGAGCAACGAACCACCCTTGCTGTCTCTGCCTGGCCGGTTCCCCTTTTTCCACTGGGATTCTCTGCCTCTAATCCTGTTACGGGGCTGAGTCACTGGCTTGCTGGGGCTCTCTCGTGCCGTCCCTGGGGGGTGCGTCACCTGGGTGGGTTGATTCACTGTTGTGGTCGGCCTGTCTGGGTTTCCTCCCCCCTTGGGTTGTACCGTGTCGGAGATCTTTGTGGGCTATACTCGGCCTTGTCTCAGGATGGTAAGTTGGTGGTTGAAGATTTCCCTCTAGTGGTGTGGGGGCTGTGCTTTGGCAAAGTGGGTGGGGTTATATCCTTCCTGTTTGGCCCTGTCCGGGGGTGTCCTCGGATGGGGCCACAGTGTCTCCTGACCCCTCCTGTCTCAGCCTCCAGTATTTATGCTGCAGTAGTTTATGTGTCGGGGGCTGGGGTCAGTTTGTTTATCTGGAGTACTTCTCCTGTCCTATTCGGTGTCCTGTGTAAATCTAAGTGTGCGTTCTCTAATTCTCTCCTTCTCTCTTTCTCTCTCTCTGAGGACCTGAGCCCTAGGACCATGCCCCAGGACTACCTGGTCCTTCTGTAGCTCAGTTGGTAGAGCATGGCGCTTGTAACGCCAGGGTAGTGGGTTCGATTCCCGGGACCTCCCATACGTAGAATGTATGCACACATGACTGTAAGTCGCTTTGGATAAAAGCGTCTGCTAAATGGCATATTATTATATTATTACCTGACATGATGACTCCTTGCTGTCCCCAGTCCACCTGGCCATGCTGCTGCTCCAGTTTCAACTGGCCTGGGCCCTAGGACCATGTCCCAGGACTACCTGACATGAGGACTCCTTGCTGTCCCCAGTCCACCTGGCCATGCTCCTGCTCCAGTTTCAACTGTTCTGCCTTACTATTATTCAACCATGCTGGTCATTTATGAACATTTGAACATCTTGGCCACGTTCTGTTATAATCTCCACCCGGCACAGCCAGAAGAGGACTGGCCACCCCACATATGCTCTCTCTAATTCTCTTTTTCTTTCTCTCTCTCGGAGGACCTGAGCCCTAGGACCGTGCCCCAGGACTACCTGACATGATGGCTCCTTGCTGTTCCCAGTCCACCTGACTGTGCTGCTGCTCCAGTTTCAACTGTTCTGCCTTATTATTATTTGACCATGCTGGTCATTTATGAACATTTGAACATCTTGGTCATGTTCTGTTATAATCTCTACCCGGCACAGCCAGAAGAGGACTGGCCACCCCACATAGCCCGGTTCCTCTCTAGGTTTCTTCCTAGGTTTTGGCCTTTCTAGGGAGTTTTTCCTAGCCACCGTGCTTTTACACCTGCATTGTTTGCTGTTTGGGGTTTTAGGCTGGGTTTCTGTACAGCACTTTGAGATATCAGCTGATGTACGAAGGGCTATATAAATTGATTTGATTTGATTTGATTTTTCAGGCATCCTAAGTGGCAGGGCTAAAGGTGTCACTACAGACTCGCAGCCGGCCGTGATACCCATGAGACAGCGTTCAATTGGCCCAGCGGCGTCCAGGTTAGGGGAGGGTTTGGCCGGCCGGGATGTCCTTGTCATAGATAAGTGATGCACCGATATGACATTTCTGGCCGATACCACGATCCAATATTTTCCTTGCCAAAAACCTGATACCGAAAACCGATATTTAACATTTAGCGGCCTTTTAAGCATTCTAGCACAGTTAATAGTTAACACACACCAATCTAAGGCACTGCATCTCAGTGCAAAAGGCTTAACAGTCCCTGGTTCGAATCCAGGCTGTATCACATCCGGCCGTGATTGGGAGTCCCATAGGGCGGTGCACAATTGGCCCAGCATCGCCCAGGCCGTCATTGTAAATAAGAATTTGTTCTTTACTGACTTGACTAGCTAAATAAAGGTTATACACACACACACACACACACACACACACACACACACACACACACACACACACACACACACACACACACACACACACACACACACACACACACACACACACACACACACACACACACACACACACTGACCAAAACGTTATTTTGTTGGCATTTACGCACACCTACAGTGGTCATAAAAAAAGCTAGCTAGCTCATAGATGCAAACAATGTTCTTCACACACATTTTTTTTACATTTTTAAATAGGTTTCCTATGGAGGATTAACAGTAAAATGTAAAACATATTTCCATTGAAGTCATCATCCTGATGTGTGGACCTCCAACCATATCTGTGGTAGCATTTGAACATTTAAATGTACTAAAATGGGAATGACATTTATCACCAAAACATGACACCCACCCTGTATTCAAGAGCATGTTGTGACTCAACTGATGGCGGGCACAGCACAAAAACCTTAGATGATATAAATTAGTGTCTAAGCTACAAAATAATAAACTTGGGTTTACCGGTTTTTAGATCGACGTTAACTTCACTAGTGTAGGGGTCAGCAAACTGAATTTTGGATGAAAAGTATACCCAAATTAAACTACCTGCTACTCAGGCCCAGAAGATATATATATATAGTAGATTTGGATAGAAAACACTAAAGTTTCCAAAACTGTTAAAATAATGTCTGTGAGTATAACAGAACTGATATGGCAGGCGAAAACCCGAGAAAAATCCAACCAGGAAGTACTATTATTTTGAAAGGCTGTTTTTCCATTGAAAGCCTATCCACCATACAAAGACTTAGGATCCAGTTCACGATCTCTGTGGCTTCCTCAACAAAAGTCTTTAGTCATTGTTTCAGGCCTTTACTTTATAAGGGAGATACAGCACTTTCAATCAGTGGCCAGTGGAAATCTCCATTCATCAGCCATGCGCCCTGATTGTGAATGCACCTTTCTTGTTTCTCCTTTCCCTATTGATGAAGCTATTTCCAGTTGAAATATTATTGATTATTTATGACAAAAACAACCGGAGGATTGATTTTAAACATCGTTTGGCATGTTTCTACTAACTTTTATTGGACTTAAAAATAAAAAACTCTGGAATTAGTGCACCAGTGCGCCATCTGCATTCAGATTACTGTACAAAACGTGCTAACAAAAAGGAGGTTTTTGGTCATAAAGAGGGACATTATCGAACAAAACAAACATTTATTGTCTAACATGGAGACCTGGGAGTGCCACCAGATGAAGATCAAAGGTAAGTGATTCATTTTAATGCTATTTCTGACTTAGGTGACACCTCTCCTTGTTTGGAAAATGGCTGTATGGGTTTCTGTGGCTTGGAGCTGACCGAACATAATCGCAGTGTGCTTTCGCCATAAAGCATGTTTGAAATCTGACTCAGCGGTTGCATTAAGGAGTTTATCTATAATTCCATGCTTAACACTTGTATCGTTCATCAATGTTGATGATGAGTATTTCTGTCATTTGATGTGGCTCTCTGCAATTTCACTGGCTGTTGTCGAGGTGGGACGCTGTTAAAAGGTTAAAAAAAATAATAATCCCCCAGAAATTCATAAAACTATTTTAACAACCCTGTTTGTAAGCTTTTAAATGAAATGAACCTCAACCGTTTACCCTTTCCAGTGCTGAAGACATTGATGTCTCATGGTATGGTAGGGTATGCAAAATGGGTCAACTTTGAACACATAACTGTTGAATATTTTGGCGTTCAGATTTTATTTATTTTTTATTTAAAAAATATATATACTTTCTGACCACTTCTAGAATGAGTAAATATGTATGTGAAGGATTTGTTCAAATCAAAAGTGGTGCTGTGAAAAAGTGATTGGATTTACCCAGTAAGCACAACCCAGTAAGCTCTGTGTAGCGATAACAATATATATATATATAAATAAAAACCAAACTACACGTCCTTATTGTCATTATTATTATTATTATTGCAATAGAGGCGAAAGGCACAAAACATTCACATTATACAATACATTGACATTTTAAAAACGAGTTAAATAGCGTCGTCCAGGTTTGGCCGGTGTAGGCCGTCATTGTAAATAAGAATTTGTTCTTAACAGACTTGCCTAGTTAAATAAAGGTAACATCAAGTAAATTAACTAAATGAACACACCGCTTGCGGTAAGGTTTTGGAAGCACAAGACCTTATCTTTCATATCAGCGAGAACAGGAACAAAAAAAAACAAAAAAAATTGATGCTCACCTTTATAGGGTTAGGGCTCCCAAACGGCCACATGTCCATGTTACAGCGCTTGTTTACAGAAAAGACAGAAGACGGCGTGGACTACCTGTGCTAATTACCTATCTACGTTTCCCAACACCGGTGTGTTAACAAAACAGACACCACAAACATGTTATCACTGAAAAAAACTGTCTGCTGCAACTGTTAAAACCAATGACGTATATAAACCCTGGATTGCCGAAGCTATGTATTGGAATTTAAGGGGCTTTGAAGCCACCAGTCAGCCATATTGGCTCTCCCTCATTGGAACAGTTCTCTATAGGAATGAATGGAATTCTACAGTATTGAAATTAAAATGTTTCAAGGACAAAATTACATGTATTTAAGTATTTTTGGGGTTGTAGTGGGGCCAGCAAAATCATTTAAAAAAACATTTGTACATTTGTATACTCAAATCAAATCAAATGTATTTATATAGCCCTTCGTACATCAGCTGATATCTCAAAGTGCTGTACAGAAATATACTGCTAGGATATACTTTCTCTTTTTAATTGTCATGTTTGGCTCACATAATATAATTTAAAAGTATGCTTTAAGGTATCTGTAATAGAATAAACGTTTAAAAACTAATGCAGACATTAATGCATTTCTATAGATTCCAAAATCATTTATTTTACAATTGAGTACCACCAAAATGGCTGCGTAGTGGCTTCAATAAAGTGTCAGTCCAGGGGTTATAAACATCATTGGTTAAAACAGTAAGCGTGTATTTCGCATTTGTTAAATGATTTTGATGTGATATGAATGTAACCTTAGAGGGATTTATGTTTCTAAAGATGGGAGTATTAGGCTGTTTTGGCTTCCAGAGCCAATTCACCTTTAAACAGGACATGTAACGTTAAGGTTTACGGAGTTAGACTCCTTCAGTCCATTACTAACAACCAGCGCACCTCAACCCAGAGCCAATTCACCTTTAAACAGGACATGTAACGTTAAGGTTTACGGAGTTAGACTCCTTCAGTCCATTACTAACAACCAGCGCACCTCAACCCAGAGCCAATTCACCTTTAAACAGGACATGTAACGTTAAGGTTTACGGAGTTAGACTCCTTCAGTCCATTACTAACAACCAGCGCACCTCAACCCAGAGCCAATTCACCTTTAAACAGGACATGTAACGTTAAGGTTTACAGAGTTAGACTCCAGCGCACCTCAACCCAGTCAGCTGATTTCACCGACTCCGTTAGGTAACAATGTTAGCAAAGGGTGTGCTGCTTTTCGGCGCTATATCTTGATATAGGTTGGCTCCAACTTCCACGTTTTATAGGTTTCAGTATTGCCCTCAGGCAGACAACGTCACGGTTCAACAACATATTCTGTGGTTTTAATTGTGTAATATAGCAGCTAATAATAATGTCTAGCTTTGCACAACGAACAAATCTGTTCGGTGTCATGCCCGGATACCGTCACGACATGTTGACACGTAGCTGGCTGGGTAACGTAGCCAATGCTAACTGGGATATACTGCTAGGATATACTATATTAACTAGGATATACTGCTAGGATGTACTATATTAACTAGGATATACTGCTAGGATGTACTATCTTAACTAGGATATACTATACTAACTAGGATATACTGCTAGGATGTACTATATTAACTAGGATATACTATATTAACTAGGATATACTATACTAACTAGGATATACTGCTAGGATGTACTATATTAACTAGGATATACCATACTAACTAGGATATACTGCTAGGATGTACTATATTAACTAGGATGTACTATAATAACTAGGATATACTAACTAGGATATACTAACTAGGATATACTGCTAGTATATACTATATTAACTAGGATATACTGCTAGGATGTACTATGTTAACTAGGATATACTAACTAGGATATACTGCTAGGATGTACTATATTAACTAGGATATACTAACTAGGATATACTGCTAGGATGTACTATATTAACTAGGATATACTAACTAGGATATACTGCTAGGATGTACTATACTAGCCAGGATATACTGCTAGGATATACTGCTAGGATATACTGCTAGGATATACTGCTAGGATATACTGCTAGGATATACTATACTAGCCAGGATATACTGCTAGGATATACTATACTAACTAGGATATACTGCTAGGATGTACTATATTAACTAGGATATACTGCTAGGATATACTATATTAACTAGGATATACTGCTAGGATATACTATATTAACTAGGATATACTGCTAGGATGTACTATACTAGCCAGGATATACTGCTAGGATATATAATACTATAATAATAATATAATAATAATAATAAATATATATATATAATAATAAATATAATAATATATACTATACTAGCCAGGATATACTAACTAGGATATACTGCTAGGATATACTATACTAGCCAGGATATACTAACTAGGATATACTATACTAGCCAGGATATACTAACTAGGATATACTATACTAGCCAGGATATACTAGCCAGGATATACTGTACTAGCCTAGCCAGGATATACTAACTAGGATATACTATACTAGCCAGGATATACTAACTAGGATATACTATACTAGCCAGGATATACTAACTAGGATATACTATACTAGCCAGGATATACTAACTAGGATATACTATACTAGCCAGGATATACTAGCCAGGATATACTGTATAGCCAGGATAGCCAGGATATATACTACTAGCCAGGATATACTAACTAGGATAGCCAGGATATACTAACTATGATATACTGTACTAGCCAGGATATACTAACTAGCCTAGCCAGGATATACTGTACTAGCCTAGCCAGGATATATAGCCTAGCCAGGATATACTAACTATGATATACTGTACTAGCCTAGCCAGGATATACTGTACTACTAGCCAGGATATACTAACTATGATATACTGTACTAGCCTAGCCAGGATATACTAACTAGGATATACTATACTAGCCAGGATATACTAACTAGGATATACTATACTAGCCAGGATATACTAGCCAGGATATACTGTACTAGCCTAGCCAGGATATACTGTACTAGCCTAGCCAGGATATACTAGCCAGGATATACTGTACTAGCCTAGCCAGGATATACTAACTATGATATACTGTACTAGCCTAGCCAGGATATACTAACTATGATATACTGTACTAGCCTAGCCAGGATATACTGTACTAGCCTAGCCAGGATATACTAGCCAGGATATACTGTACTAGCCTAGCCAGGATATACTAACTATGATATACTGTACTAGCCTAGCCAGGATATACTAACTATGATATACTGTACTAGCCTAGCCAGGATATACTAACTATGATATACTGTACTAGCCTAGCCAGGATATACTAACTAGGATATACTATACTAGCCAGGATATACTAACTAGGATATACTATACTAGCCAGGATATACTAGCCAGGATATACTGTACTAGCCTAGCCAGGATATACTAACTATGATATACTGTACTAGCCTAGCCAGGATATACTAGCCAGGATATACTGTACTAGCCTAGCCAGGGATATATACTAACTATGATATACTACTGTACTAGCCTAGCCAGGATATATAACTATGATATAACTATGATATACTAACTATGATATACTGTACTAGCCTAGCCAGGATATACTAACTATGATATACTGTACTATACTAGCCAGGATATACTAACTAGGATATACTAACTAGGATATACTAGCCTAGCCAGGATATACTGCCCAGGATATATTAGTCAGACAAAACCACATCCAGAGACTAGTGTTACTCCCGGTTCAAAAAGGTAAAATTAGCTTACCATCAAGTTAGCATCCAATGACAAGGTCGAGAAACTAGAAAACTAGAAAACCGTAAAGGTGTTCACTCCTGGCTCGTTACAAAACAATAATCCACGTTGGAAATCCAACTAGCTACGTTGTTAGTCAGTGGTGCGTCGCTACATAGAGAAATATAACTTACCCAATTTGTCATGCGTTAACAGCAGATATCACATGAATTCGACCAACGAAGCTAGAAATGTCTGTAGTTTTCATTGAATCATTGCGTGTCTGTCGTGTGAACGCTATCGGACTCCCCGAACCTCCAATCACCTCGCCTCCCCGAACCTCCAATCACCTCGCCTCCCCGCTATGCTGCTGCCCTTCCATTGGACAGTCTCAGTACAGAAACGCAATCACTATAGGTGAAGCAAATATTGCGGAAAGGATGTGTAGATTATCCGATGAGCTATAATTAGAACGAGACTATCCTATAAATCTATGGGAATTATTCTAAAGATCAGTTTTCCATCAAAACTGTGTACCGTTCAATTTGAAGCAATACTAGATAGGGCACTCATTTGCATTTTTCTGTGAGACCTGGACATTTTATTTGGAGGCACCAGACAGTACGCCTAGAAACAAATTCTTCCAGATACATTGTGTATGTTCACCTCACCTGCGAAGAGGAAATTCAGCAACTATTGGGCGCAGTGGAAATTCATCCGTTTTTTATTTATTTACAGATTGGCAAATGAAAGATGATTTTATACTTTTTTATATAACTTCCTATTGGTCAGACTTTTGCAACTAACACATTTAACAACATGCTTTGTGTCGTATCCCATTATGATTGGTACCTGAGGCCATAGGAGGCCATTTCGAATATATAAAACCCTCCTCCATTATTATTAAATGTCTAAACGGATTCCTTGGGACGTCCCAAGACTGTAGTTATAATTTAAAACGATTAGGGTTATGGTTAGGGACGGCCCAAGGATCTCGTATAGAACCAACATTCTGGGCCGGATGAATGTTGTTGGGTGCACTTTTATTAACTTCCACAGTCCTCCAAGATTTCCTACATTTTCTCTTCCGGAAGTTTGCTCCTCATTTCATGCACCTTGTTTGAAGAGTGAGGTAGTGGCAGCCTTAATACAAAATGTTTTGTTTTTAAATTTAAATTATGGTTAAATAAAAGGTTAAGGTTAAATATAATAACAAATTCTTATTAACAATGACGGCCGACAACGGCCAAACCTTGACAGCGCTGGGGCAATTGTGCGCTGCCGATGGGACTCCCAATCACAGCCGGTTGTGATACAGCCTGGAATTGAACCAGGGTGTCTGTAGTGACAAATCAAATCAAATTTTATTTGTCACATACACATGGTTAGCAGATGTTAATGCGAGTGTAGCGAAATGCTTGTGCTTCTAGTTCCGACAATGCAGTGATAACCAACAAGTAATCTAACTAACAATTCCAAAACTACTGTCTTATACACAGTGTAAGGGGATAAGGAACATGTACATAAGGATATATGAATGAGTGATGGTACAGAGCAGCATACAGTAGATGGTATCGAGTACAGTATATACATATGAGATGAGTGTGTAGACAAAGTAAACAAAGTGGCATAGTTAAAGTGGCTAGTGATACATGTGTTACATAAGGATGCAGTCGATGATGTAGAGTACAGTATATACATATGCATATGAGATGAATAATGTAGGGTAAGTAACATTATATAAGGTAGCATTGTTTAAAGTGGCTAGTGATATATTTACATCATTTCCCATCAATTCCCATTATTAAAATGGCTGGAGTTGGGTCAGTGTCAATGACAGTGTGTTGGCAGCAGCCACTCAGTGTTAGTGGTGGCTGTTTAACAGTCTGATGGCCTTGAGATAGAAGCTTGTCACCCTGTAGTGACAAGATATCTTGTAAGATTTGTGATTTTTTTCAATAGAATCCTAGAGGAATCTCACAATCCAATAGGATTTTGTGTCATGGCCTCACAATCCTATTGGACTACTTTTCTTAAATCAAAAGTATTCAAATCTAATTTTATTAGTCACATGTGCCGAATACAACAGGTGAAATGCTTACTTACGACCACCTAACTAACAATGTAGTTTTAAAAAATATGGATAAGAATAAGAAATAATAAAAGTAGCAAGTAATTAAAGAGCAGCAGTAAAATAGCAATAGCGAGGCCATATACCAGGGGTACCGGTTAGTTGAGGTAATATGTACATGAAGGTAGAGTTAATAAAGTGACTATGCATAGATGATAACAACAGAGAGTAGCAGCGATGTAAAATAGAGGGGGGTCAATGTAAATAGTCTGAGTAGCCATTTGATTAGGTTTTCAGGAGTCTTATGGCTTGGGGTTGAAGCTGTTTAGAAGCCATTTGGACCTAGACTTGACGCTCCGGTACCGCTTGCCTTGCGGTAGCAGAGAGAACAGTCTATATCTAGGGTGGCTGGAGTCTGACAATTTTTAGGGCCTTCCTCTGACACCGCCTGGTATAGAGGTCCTGGATGGCAGGAAGCTTGGCCCCAGTGATGTACTGGGCCGTTCTGGACCCTCTGTAGTGTCTTGCGGTCGGAGGCCGAGCAGTTGCTATACCAGGCAGTGATGCAACCAGTCAGGATGCTCTCGATAGTGCAGCTGTAGAACCTTTTTAGCATCTGGGGACCCATGCCAAATCTTTTCAGTCTCCTGAGGTGGAATAGGTTTTGTCATGCCCTCTTCACAACTGTCTTGGTGTGCTTGGACCATGTTAGTTTGTTGGTGATGTGGACACCAAGGAACTTGAAGCTCTCAACCTGCTCCACTGCAGCCCCGTCGATGAGAGTGGGTGTGTGCTTGGTCCTCTTTTCCCTGTTGTCCACAATCATCTCCTTTGTCTTGATCACATTCAGGGAGAGGTTTTTGTCCTGGCACCACCCGGTCAGGTCTCTGACCTCCTCCCTATAGGCTGCCTCATCGTTGTCGGTGATCAGGCCTACCACTGTTGCGTCATCGGCAAACTTAATGATGGTGTGGGAGTCGTGCTTGGCCGTGCAGTCATGAGTGAACAGGGAGTACAGGAGGGGACTGAGCACGCACCCCTGAGGGGCCCTTGTGATGAGGATCAGCGTGGCGAATCCTATAGGCTTTTGATAAGCCCTGTATTTTGACACCCGATCAGAATTATTTTTGAACCTTTTTCTTAATTGAACCCATTAAATGATAGTTTGTTGCAGGGTGCAACTTTCACTGGGGATGTCGTAGACATTTCACCCCCCCCCCCACATTCAAAAATTACATTTTTGTATATATCAATCAATCAAATTTATTTATAAAGCCCTATATACATATATAAACTCAGCAAAAAAAGAAACGTCCCTTTTTCAGGACCCTGTCTTTCAAAGATAATTAGTAATAATCCAAACGGTAGGCAATTAAGGTCACAGTTATGAAAACTTAGGACACTAAAGAGGCCTTTCTACTGACTCTGAAAAACACCAAAAGAAAGATCCCTAGGGTCCCTGCTCATCTGAGTGAACGTGCCTTAGGCATGCTGCAATGAGGCATGATGATGCAGATGTGGCCAGGGCAATAAATTGCAATGTCCGTACTGTGAGACACCTAAGACAGCACTACAGTGAGACAAGAAGGACAACTGATTGTTCTCGCAGTGGCAGACCAGGTGTAACAACACCTGCACAATATCGGTTATTCCGAGCATCACACCTGCGTGACAGGTACAGAATGGCAACAACAACTGCCCGAGTTACAGCAGGAACGTACAATCCCTCCATCAGTGCTCAGACTGTCCGCAATAGGCTGAGAGAGGCTGGACTGAGGGCTTGTTGTAAGGCAGGTCCTCACCAGACATCACCGGCAACAGCATTGCCTACTGTTGCTGGACCAGACAGGACTGTCAAAAAGTGCTCTTCACTGACGAGTCACGGTTTTGTCTCACCAGGGGTGATGGTCAGATTTGCGTTTATCGTCGAGTGAATGAGCGTTACACTGAGGCCTGTACTCTGGAGCGGAATCGATGTGGAGGGTCCGTCATGGTCTGGGGCGGTGTGTCACAGCATCATCGGACTGAGCTTGTTGTCATTGCAGGCAATCTCAACGCTGTGCGTTACCGGGAAGACATCCTCCTCCCTCTTGTGGTACCCTTCCTGCAAGCTCATCCTGATAATGCAAGACAGGAATGTCAGTGTTCTGCCATGGCCAGCGAAGAGCCCGGATCGCAATCCTATTGAGCACGTTTGGGACCTGTTGGATCAGAGGGTAAGGGCTAGGGCCACTCCCCCCATATATGTCCAGGAACTTGCAGGTGTGCAGGTGCCTTGGTGGAAGAGCGGGTTAACATCTCACAGCAAGAACTTTCAAAGCTGGTGCAGTCCATGAAGAGGAGATGCACTGCAGTACTTAATGCAGCTGGTGGTCACACCAGATACTGACTGTTACTTTTGATTTTGACCCCACCCTCCCTTTGTCCAGGGACACCTTGTTCCATTTCTGTTAGTCGCATGTCTGTGGAACTTTTTCAGTTTATTTCTCAGTTGTTGAATCATGTTATGTTCATACAAATATATACACATTCTGAAAATAAATGCAGTTGACAGTGAGAGGACGTTTCTTTTTTTGCTGAGTTTATACACAGTTGAAGTCGGAAGTTTACATAGACCTTAGCCAAATACATTTTACTCGGATTCACAATTCCTGACATTTATTCCTAGTTAAAGTTCCCTGTCTTAGGTCAGTTAGGATCACCACTTTATTTTAAGAATGTGACATGTCAGAATAATAGTACAGAGAAGGATTTATTTCAGATTTGATTTATTTCATTACATTCCCAGTGGGTCAGAGGTTTACATACACTCAATTAGTATTTGGTAGCATTGCCTTTAAATTGTTGAACTTGGATCAAACGTTACAGGGGGCCTTCCACAAGCTTCCCACAATAAGTTGGGTGAATTTTGGCCCATTCCTCCTGACAGAGCTGGTGTAACTGAGGCATGTTTGTAGGCCTCCTTGCTCGCACATGCTTTTTCAGTTCTGCCCCCAAATGTTCTATAGGATTGAGATCAGGGCTTTGTGATGGCCACTCCAATACCTTGACTTTGTTTTCCTTAAGCCTTTTTGCCACAACTTTGGAAGTATGCTTGGGGTCATAGAACTCTTTGAGGATCTGAAAAAAATAATTGTTGCTCTACATAAAGATGGCCAAGACCCTGAAACTGAGCTGCAGCACGGTAGCTAAGACCATACAGCGGTTTAACTGGAGAGGTTCCACTCAGAACAGGCCTCGCCATGCTCGACCAAAGAATTTGAGTGCACGTGCTCAGCGTCGTATCCAGAGGTTGTCTTTGGGAAATGGACGTATGAGTGCTGCCAGCATTGCTTTTGTGATATACAGTGGTGCAAAAAAGTATTTAGTCAGCCACCAATTGTGCAAGTTCTCCCACTTAAAAAGATGAGAGGCATGTCATTTTCATCAAATCCAGAAAATCACATTGTAGGATTTTTTATGAATTGACTTGTTTCTCAATACTTTGTTATATACCCTTTGTTGGCAATGACAGAGGTCAAAGTTTTATGTAAGTCTTACATTTACACAAGGTTCACACACACTTGCTGGTATTTTGGCCCATTCCTCCATGCATATCTCCTCTAGAGCAGTGATGTTTTGGGGCTGTTGCTGGGCAACACGGACTTTCAACACCCTCCAAAGATTTTTTTTCCAGGACCTTGAAATGCTTCTTACGAAGCCACTCCTTCGTTGCCCGGGCGGTGTGTTTGGGATCATTGTCATGCTGAAAGACCACGTTTCATCTTCAATGCCCTTGCTGATGGAAGGAGTTTTTCACTCAAAATCTCACGATACATGGCCCCATTCATTCTTTCCTTTACACGGATCAGTCATCCTGGTCCCTTTGCAGAAAAACAGCCCCAAAGCATGATGTTTCCACCCCCATGCTTCACAGTAGGTATGGTGTTCTTTTGCCCCACTGTATATATACCCAAATATATATATATATACACACCAAAAAAAAAAAAATATATATATATATATAGAGTGGGGCAAAAAAAGTATTTAGTCAGCCACCAATTGTGCAAGTTCTCACACTTAAAAAGATGAGGCCTGTAATTTTCATCATAGGTAAACTTCAACTATGACAGACAAAATTAGAAAAAAATCCAGAAGATCACATTGTAGGATTTTTAATACATTTATTTGCAAATTATGGTGGATAATAAGTATTTGGTTACCTACAAACAAGCAAGATTTCTGGCTCTCACAGATATATATATATATATATTTTTTTTTTTGTGTATATATATATATATATATATACCACAAAAATATATGGGGGATTGGAAATGATGCAGACAATTACATTGATGGAAGCGACAATCTATCCGCAATATTAAAGCGGATCCACCCCTAAAAAAAAATGATAATATTAATTTGGAAAAGAAGTAAATATACAAAACGAGGCAACGGTGTGCTTCAGGACCATGCAGATGCCTTAGAGTGTTCGGGTAGGCTGTTCAGAGTGAGCAATTATTAGGAAATGGAAGAAATACAAGACCATTTCCAATCCCCCACTAATTATAATTGTGTCCCCTCTACTTCTAAAACCAAAGTTGGGCCACTGGTTTGTTATCATAAGTTAAAGAAACAACAGTTTTATATTAATTTCTGTTTTATTCACCTTTAAGAAATCCTGTCCCTTTAAGAATGACTGATGAAATCATTACTAGAACAGGCTTGCAATGTTAATTAACTACCCATTTCAGCTCGCCAGCTGTGGCTGTGCAGAAAATCTATATGATTTTGTCACCTCTATCAGAATCCTATTGGAATCCTATTGGAAATCAACATTTATTATATTGGATCCTATAGGATTTTGATAGGTCTTGTAGGATTTTGTCACCCCAATCAGACTTTGAAAATTATGTCCTGGGTGAAAATGTATTGGTTGCAGGTTTCTGGGCTACTTCTAACTGAACAAAAATATAAACGCAACATGTAAAGTGTTGGTCCCATGTTTCACGAGCTGAAATAAAAAATCCCATAAATGTTCCATATGCACAAAAAGCTAATTCCTCTCAAATGTTGTGCACAAATTTGTTTACATCCCTGTTAGTGAGCATTTCTCCTTCACCAAGATAATCCATCCACCTGACAAGTGTGGCATATCAAGGAGCTGACTAAAACAACATTATCATTACACAGGTGCACCTTGTGCTGGGGATGCTAAAAGGCCACTCTAAAATTAGCAGTTTTGCCACACAACAATGTCACAGATGTCTCAAGTTAAGGGAGAGTGCAATTAGCATTCTGACTGCAGGAAGGTCCACCACAGCTGTTGCCAGATAATTGAATGTTCATTTATCTACAATAAGCCGCCTCCAAAGTAATTTTAGAGAATTTGGCAGTACGTCCAACCGGCCTCACCTCAGATGACGTGTATGGCGTCGTGTGGGCGAGCGGTTTGCTGATGTTAACGTTGTGCACAGAGTGCCCCATGGTCATGGTGGGGTTATAGTATGGGCAGGCATACGCTACGGACAACAAACACAATTGTATTTTATCAATGGAAATTTGAATGCACAGAGATACCGTGAAGAGCTCCTGAGGCCCATTGTTATACCATTCATCCACCACCAATCACCTCATGTTTCAGCATGATAATGCACAGCTCCATGCTGCAAGGATCTGTACACAATTCCTGGAAGCTGAAAATGTCTTCCATGGCCTGCATACTCACCAGACATGTCACCATTTGAGCATGTTTGGGATGCTCTTGATCAACGTGTATGACAGTTCCCACCAATATCCAGCAACTACGCACAGACTTTGAAGTGGGACAACATACTATAGGCCACAATAAACAGCTTGATCAATTCTATACGAAGGAGTTGTGTCGCACCAAATGGTGGTCACACTAGATACTGACTGGTTTTCTGATCTATGCCTCTATCTTTTTTTTAAGGTACAGTGCATTGGGAAAGTATTCAGACACCTTCACTTTTTCCACATTTCCTAATGTTGCAACCTTATTCTACATGCTGACTAGGCACCATCCCACGCATGTTGATTCTGTCCATCCACACCAGATGCAATCAGGACACGCAGGTTAAAATATCAAAACGGACTCTGAACCAACTGTATTAATTTGGAGACAGGTCGAAACGCATAAAACATTCAAGGCAATTTAGCTAATTAGCTTGCTGTTGCTAGCTAATTTGGCCTGGGATATAAACATTAGGTTGATATTTTACCTGAAATGCACAAGGTCCTCTACTCCTACAATTACTCCACAGATAAAAGGGTAAACCTAGTTAGTTTCTTGCTGTCTATTAAGTTCCTGAGTGGAGCAATGGTCTGAGGCACTGTATCTTAGTGCACAAGATGTCGCCGGAGTCCCTGGTTCAAATCCAGGCTGCATCTCATCTGCCTTTGTTTGGAAGTCACATGGGGTGGTGCACAATTGGACTAGTGTCATCTGGGGTTGTCTATCATTGTAAATAAGCAATTTTTCTTAACTGACTTGCTTGGTTATTTAAATAATATCTCTCCTCCTTCAGTCTTCTTCTTTGGCCTTTATATGGCGGTTAGCAACCAATGTTAAGGTGCATTACCACCACCAACTGGACTGGAGTGTGGACCTCAGTTCATTCTTTTTTTCCAATTTTTATTTTACCCCTTTTTCTCCCCAATTTAGTGGTATCCAATTAGTAGTAGTTACTGTCTTGTCTCATCGCTGCAAATCCCGTATGGACTCGGGAGAGGCGAAGGTCGAGAGCCATGCATCTTTCGAAATACGACCCTGCCAAGCCCCACTGCTTCTTGACACAACGCACATCCAAGCCGGAAGCCAGCCACACCAATGTGTCGGAGGAAACACCGTACACCTAGCGACCTGGTCAGCGTGCACTGCGCCCGGCCCGCCACAGGAGTCGCTATGAGACGACGCTGGGCCAATTGTGCGCCGTCCCATGAGCCTCCCTGTCACACCCACGTGGGCATATGTTCCTAAAAATCAGTGAGGAGATGGGAGAGGCAGCGCACCAAGCGTAAAAAATAAAACCATTTTGGTGCCTGGCTACACAGACGTACAGTTTGAATGAAATTATTTGCCAGGTGTGATCAGCATGTAAATGGTTAAAAACATTTTTTTATCCTCATCAATCTACACAAAATACCCCATAATGACAAAGTGAAAAAAGGTTTTTAGAAATGATTCAGTATTCAGACCCTTTGCTATGAGACTTGAAATTGAGCACAGGTGCGCCCTGTTTCCATTGATCATCCTTGAGATGTTTCTAAAACTTGATTGGAGTCTACCTGGGGTAAATTCAATTGATTGGACATGATGATTTGGAAAGGCACACACCTGTCTATATAAGGTCCCACAGTTGACAGTGCATGTCAGAGCAAAAACCAAGCCATGAGGTCGAAGGAATTGTCCGTAGAGCGTTAAGACAGGATTGTGTCGAGGCACAGATCTGGGGAAGGGTACCACAACATTTCTGCAGCGTTGAAGGTCCAAGAACACAGTGGTCTCCATCACTCTTAAATGGAAGAAGTTTGTAACCAATCAATCAAATATTAAGCCCTTCTTACATCAGCCGATGTCACAAAGTGCTGTACAGAAACCCAGCCTAAAACCCCAAACAGCAAGAAATGCAGATGTAGAAGCACGATGGCTCGGAAAACCTCCCTCGAAAGGCAACAACCGAGGAAGAAACCCAGAGAGGAACCAGGCTCTGAGGGGTAGCCAGTCCTCTTCTGGCTGTGCCGGGTGGATAGATTATGGCCAAGATGGCCAACAGTACATGGCCAAGATGTTCAAATGTTCATAAATGACCAGCAGGGTCAGATAATAATAATCACAGTGGTTGTAGAGGGTGCAACAGGTATTTTGGTATTTTATTAGGATCCCCATTAGCTGTTGCAAAATCAGCAGCTACTCTTCCTGGGTTCCACACAAACATAATACAGAATGACATAATACAGAACTTCAGTAGACAAGAACAGCTCAAGAACAGAACTACATACATGTTTTAAAGAGACACGTAGCCCATATATCAATGCATACACACAACCTATCTAGGTCAAATAGGGGAGAGGCGTTGTGCCGCGAGGTGTTGCTCTATCTGCTTTTTGAATCCAGGTTTGCTGTTTATTTGAGAAATCTGAGATGAAAGGAAGTTCCATGCAATAAGGGCTCTATATAATATTGTACGTTTTCTTGAATTTTCTTTAGATTTGTTGACTATGAAAAGACCCCTGGTGGCATGTATGCTGGGGTAAGTGTGTGTATCAGAACTGTGTGTAGGTTGACTACGACACCTGAAACCCCACCTCTTTAAGGAATACCTAGGATAGGATAAAGTAATCATTCTCACCCCCCCCCTTAAAATATTTAGATGCACTATTGTAAAGTGGCTGTTCCACTGGATGTCATAAGGTGAATGCACCAATTTGTAAGTCGCTCTGGATAAGAGCGTGGTCCTTCTGTAGCTCAGTTGGTAGAGCATGGCGCTTGTAACGCCAGGGTAGTGGGTTCGATCCCCGGGACCACCCATATGTAGAATGTATGCACACATGACTGTAAGTCGCTTTGGATAAAAGTGTCTGCTAAATGGCATATATAAGAGCGTCTGCTAAATGACTTAAATGTTAATGTTAAATGTTATGTAAACAATTTGGGATTTTCAACAGATTAATGTTTCTTATAAAAATAAGTAATGCAGTCAGTCTCCTAAACTCTTAGCCAAGAGAGACTGGCATGCATAGCATTTATATCAGCCCTCTGATTACAATTAAGAGCAAAATGTGACGCTCTGTTCTGGGCCAGCTGCAGCTTAAATTCTTTGGGATAGGGGGCTGCATTTTCACTTTTGGATGAATAGCGTGCCCATAGTGAACTGCCTCTTACTCAGTCCCAGATGCTAATATATGCATATTATTAGTAGTATTGGATAGAAAACACTCTGAAGTTTCTAAAACTGTTTGAATGATATCTGTGAGTATAACAGAACTCATATGGCAGGCAAAATCCTGAGAAAGAATCCAAACAGGAAGTGGAAAATCTGAGGTTTGTAGTTTTTGAACTCAGCCCTAACGAATACACAGTGGAATATGGGTCAAGATGCACTTCCTAAGACTTCAACTAGATGTCAACTGTCTTTCGAAACTTGAATGAGGCTTCTACTGTGTGGTGGGACCGGATGAGAGCTCTTTGAGTCAGTGGTCTGGTAGAGTGTCACAGCCTCATGACACGCGGTCACGAGAGAGTTAGCTCTCGTTCCATGGCTTTTCTACAGGCAACGGAATTCTCCGGTTGGAACAATATTGATAAAGACATCCTAAAGATTGATTATATACTTAGTTTGATAAGTTTCTTCGACCTGTAATATAACTTTTGAACATTTTGTTCGACTGGACCAGATTGCGCTTTTGGATTTGTTTACCAAACGCCCTAACAAAAGAAGCTAGTCTAGGACTGGAACTCCAGGACCAGTTTATTACTGGCCACCCATTCCAAAACAGACTCTTTGTTTAGGGTTTCAGTGACTTTATTAGCTGTGGTTGCTGATGCATATATGGTTGAATCATCAGCATACATGGACACACATGCTTTGTTTCATGACAGTGGCAGGTCATAGGTAAAAATAGAAAACATTAGAGGGCCTAGAGAGCTGCCCTGTGGTACACCACACTTTACATGTTTGACATTAGAGATGCTTCCATTAAAGAAAACCCTTTGAGTTATATTAGATAGATAGCGCTGAATAAACGATATGGCAGAGTTTGAAAAGCCATAGCACTTAAGTTTTCAATATCAATATCAAAGGCTGCACTGAAATCTAACTGTTATGCAGATGAGTGAGGACCCAAAAGTGACTTAACAGAAACTGAGTTTATTAAAGTCCAAACAGGGAAAACATAATCCTCAATCTTTACAGGAGAAGTCCAAACAGGGAAAACATAAATCCTCTAGTTGTTGAGGAGAATGGCAGGACAAGCGGCAACAGACTGCAGGTCCCTTCGGGTAGGCGCGGGCCGTAGCGGACAGAGACACCTGCTCACACGCAGCATCTGATGAAGAGGCAGAACACGACAGGACGGAACAAGGGCAAAGCAAACAAGAATCCGACAAGGACAGAGGCAGAAACCGAGAGAGAAATAGAGACCTAATCAGAGGGCAAAATAGGGGACAGGTGTGAGAGAGTAAACGAGGTCGTTAGGAGAATGAGGAACAGCTGGGAGCAGGAACGGAACGATAGAGAGAGAGAGGGATAGAGAGAGAGAAAGAAACCTAATACGACCAGCAGGGGGAAACGAAGAGAAGAGAAAGCACAGGGACAAGACATGACAATACAATACATGACACTAACAGTACAGCTCCCACAATCTTTTTATTATCAATTTCTTTCAACCAATCATCAGTCATCTGTTTCAGTGCAATACATTTTGTGTGTCCTTCTCTATTAGCATGCTGAAAGTCTGTTGTTAATTTGTTTACAGAGAAATAGCATTCCATTTGGTCAAACACAATTTTTCCCAACAGTTTTCTAAGAGCTGGCAGCAAGCTTATAAGTCTGCTGTTAGAACCAGTAAAGGCTGCTTTACCACTCTTAGGTAGCGGAATGACTTTGGCTTCCCTTCAGGCCTGAGGACAAAGTCTTTCCTCTAGGCTCAGATTAAAAATATGACAGATAGGAGTGGCTATAGAGTCAGCCACCATCCTTAGTAGCTTTCCATCTAAGTTGTCAATGCCAGGTTTGTCATTATGGATCGTTAACTAAAAAAATCCACCTCTCCCACACTAACTTTACAAAATTCAAACTTGCACTGCTTTTCATTCATTATTAGTTTTTTTATGCATGAATATAATTGCTCACTGTTTGTCGTGGGCATTTCCTGCCTAAGTTTTCCCACTTTGCCAACTAAATAAACATTCAAATAATTGCCAACATCAAATGGTTTTGTGATGAATAAGCCGTCTGATTCGATGAAAGATGGAGTTGAATTTGTCTTTCTGTCCATTATTTAATTTAAAATACTCCAAGTACCTTAGTTTTTTTCCATATTTCCAATTCTTTATATCATTCATCTTAGCTTCATAATGAAGTTTCTTCTTCTTCTTGTTGAATTTTGTCACATAATTTCTCAATTTGAGGTAAGTAAGCCAGTCAGATGTGCAGCCAGACTTATCAGCCACTCCTTTTGCCCCATCTCTTTCAACCATACAGTTTTTCAATTCCTCATCAATCCATGAAGCCTCAACAGTTCTAACAGTCAGCTTCTTAAAAGGTGCATGTTTTATCAATAATTGGAAGAAGCAATTTCATAAATTCATCAAGTGCAGTGTCTGGATGCTCCTCATTATTCACATCAGACCAACAAATATTTTTAACATCATCCACATAAGAGTCACAGCTAAATCTTTTGTATGATCTCTTATACACTATTTTAGGACCAGCTGATGGAACTTTGGCTTTCCTGTATATAGCCACTATATTGTGATCACTGCATCCAATGGGTATGGATATAGGTTTAGAATAAAGTTCTACAGTATTAGTAAATATATGATTGATATATGTGGATGATCTTGTTCCTGTAGTGTTTGTAAACACCCTGGTGGGTTGATTAATAACCTGAACCAGATTACAGGCACTGGTAACAGTGAGAAGCTTCCTCTTGAGCAGACAGCTGGACTTTACCTTGTCCATGCTAGGTAAAGCTCCACCTTATTTCAGTTCACTGGTCACGATGGCAACACCCACCCGTAGCACGCGCTCCAGCAGGTGTATCTCACTGATCATCCCTAAAGCCAACACCTCATTTGGCCGCCTTTCGTTCCAGTTCTCTGCTGCCTGTGACTGGAACGAATTGCAAAAATCGTAGAGTTGGAGACTTTTATCTCCCTCACTGATTTCAAACATCTGCTATCTGAGCAGCTAACCGATCGCTGCAGCTGTACATAGTCTATCGGTAAATAGCCCACCCAATTTTACCTACCTCATCCCCATACTGTTTTTATTTATTTACTTTTCTGCTCTTTTTCACACCAATATCTCTACCTGTACATGACCATCTGATCATTTATCACTCCAGTGTTAATCTGCAATATTGTAATTATTCACCTACCTCATGCCTTTTGCACACAATGTATATAGACTCTCTTTATTTCTACTGTGTTATTGACTTGTTAATTGTTTACTCCATGTGTAACTCTGTGTTGTCTGTTCACACTGCTATGCTTTATCTTGGCCAGGTCGCAGTTGCAAATGAGAACTTGTTCTCAACTAGCCTACCTGGTTAAATAAAGGTGAAATATATATATATTTTTTAAACCAGTCAATATTCAGGTCCCCAAGAAAGTAGACCTCTCTGTTTACATCACATACACAATCAAGCATTTCACACATATTATTTAGATACTGACCGTTAGCAACACCCCAAAAGAAAAGGCTTTAGATGTGCCAGGTGACCTGCCACCACAACACTTCAATAACACTTAAGATCTTCTCTAAGCATATTATACGGCTCTGAATATATACAGCAACACCTACCCTATAAACATTACAGGGATATGGCTCTGAATATATACACAACACCTCCCCTATAAACATTACAGGGATATGGCTCTGAATATATACAGCAACACCTCCCCTATAAACATTACAGGGATATGACTCTGAATATATACAGCAACACCTCCCCTATAAACATTACAGGGATATGACTCTGAATATATACAGCAACACCTCCCCTATAAACATTACAGGGATATGGCTCTGAATATATACAACACCTCCCCTATAAACATTACAGGGATATGGAATATATACAACAACACCTCCCCTATAAACATTACAGGGATATGGCTCTGAATATATACAGTAACACCTCCCCTATAAACATTACAGGGATATGACTGAATATATACAGCAACACCTCACCCATAAACATTACAGGGATATGACTGAATATATACAGTAACACCTCCCCTATAAACATTACAGGGATATGGCTCTGAATATATACAACACCTCCCCTATAAACATTACAGGGATATGGCTCTGAATATATACAGTAACACCTCCCCTATAAACATTACAGGGATATGGCTCTGAATATATACAGCAACACCTCCCCTATAAACATTACAGGGATATGGCTCTGAATATATACAACACCTCCCCTATAAACATTACAGGGATATGACTGAATATATACAGGCATAAACATTACAGGGATATGACTGAATATATACAGTAACACCTCCCCTATAAACATTACAGGGATATGGCTCTGAATATATACAGCAACATCTCCCCTATAAACATTACAGGGATATGGCTCTGAATATATACAACACCTCCCCTATAAACATTACAGGGATATGACTGAATATATACAGTAACACCTCCCCTATAAACATTACAGGGATATGACTCTGAATATATACAGCAACACCTCCCCTATAAACATTACAGGGAGCAGACAAAGCAAGAGAAAAAAATATACATTCAGCTGTCCATTAATCAATTGGTGTGTGTGTGCTACGGGGTTGAGGCTACGAACTCATAGGCTTGGCTCTCTCATCCCTTCCAGGCTTCTGGGAGGGAGGGTGGACAATTAATATGTCATAGTGGATGTAAGCAATGTCCTCACGCACTCTGGCAGTTTCATGGCTGGGATCAGTTCTTTCCTCTTCTGGCGCACAGCTTCAGGATAGTCCTAACTTGACCACTATCGGTCTGGGCCTGTCACCTGGGCCGGTGGTTGGTTTTCCAGTTCTGTTGGTGCGCACCACCTCAATCTTCTTGTGGTCCATCTTCAATTTCGCATTACATTTCCCTCACTTTGCTCTTAGACTCCATCCAGGTCTCATGTTGAGATTCTGCAATTCTGTCCACAACCATGTTCTGCCTTGATTATCCCTCGAGATAAGAATGATGTAAAACTCTGATTATCATGGATTCACATACAGAACTGATGTCGTCTCTCAATGACTTACAGATTGCTGTCATCTTGCTGTTCTCCTGTTTCCACTCATTGAGCTGACCCCGGGAGAACTGCAAACTGTTCTTCAGGTC
Source organism: Oncorhynchus gorbuscha (assembly GCF_021184085.1). NCBI lineage: Eukaryota > Metazoa > Chordata > Actinopteri > Salmoniformes > Salmonidae > Oncorhynchus > Oncorhynchus gorbuscha. The sequence continues at coordinate 99,992,165 of NC_060181.1, read as the reverse complement.
TTGGACCTCTCTGGTCAGGTCATCCATTATTTTATTAGTAGAATCCACCAGTATTTGGACAAAACACTTGAAGCTATTTTCTTGTTGTAATGACTGCTTGAAGCTATTTTCTTGTTGTAATGACTGCTTGAAGCTATTTTCTTGTTGTAATGACTGCTTGAAGCTATTTTCTTGTTGTAATGACTGCTTGAAGCTATTTTCTTGTTGTAATGACTGCTTGAAGCTATTTTCTTGTTGTAATGACTGCTTGAAGCTATTTTCTTGTTGTAATGACTGCTTGAAGCTATTTTCTTGTTGTAATGACTGTATTTTCTTGTTGTAATGACTGCTTGAAGCTATTTTCTTGTTGTAATGACTGCTTGAAGCTATTTTCTTGTTGTATTGACTGCTTGAAGCTATTTTCTTGTTGTAATGACTGCTTGAAGGTATTTTTTTGTTCCTTTTAAAAGATCCTTCACGTGTGATAGAGAGACACCACTGTCCTTAACGGTACTCCCATCGGCTTTGGGCTTTGTCATGGTAGCTAGCAATGTATGTTAGGCTGTTACTTCTCTCAGTTCCAGACAGGGCAGGTCACGCAGAAAATTGAAAACAACAAACAGCAGGGATCTACACAGACACAAACCCGGGAAAATCCGCGGTCCCAGCCACAATGGCTAACCGCGTCGTGTGCTGCGTTCAAGAACACCTCGCTAGCTTGATGTCCAGCTAGCTAGCAGCTAGGCTAACTACGATGGCAAATAGCTCCTCAGACCCATCCTTGGTCGTCAGGATCACTGGAAAGCTACAATCAGTCCCAGCAACTGATGCCAACTGCGTTGCCGGATCCAACATAAGAAGCTAGGTAGCTACCAGACCATTCCAATATACCTTTAACAACATTTCCAAACAAACAAAACCGAGCTCTTCCTCTTTCCGCGTACAACAGCACATCAGGAGTAAATGTCAGTTGGCTTTTCATAGCCGATCATTCAGAGTTAGAGACAGCAGGTGCAGTAGAGAGAGTCCAAAACAGCAGATACGGGACAGGGAGCACGTCGGTGAACAGGTTCCATAGCTGCAGGCAGAACAGTTGAAACTGGAGCAGGAGTGCGACCAGGTGGACTGGAGAGGAGTCATCAGGCCAGGTACTCCTGAGGCATGGTCCTAGGGCTTAGGACCTCCGAGAGAAAGAGAGAAAAAGAGAGAGAGAAATAAAGGGAGCATACTTCAATTCACACAGGACACCGGATAAGACAGGATAAATACTCCAGATATAACAGACTGACCCTAGCCCCCCGAACACATAAACTATTGCAACATAAATACTGGAGTCTGAGACAGGAGAAATACTCCAGATATAACAGACTGACCCTAGCCCCCCGACACAAACTACTGCTGCATAAATACAGGAGGCTGAGACAGGATAAATACTCCAGATATAACAGACTGACCCTAGCCCCCCGAACACATAAACTATTGCAGCATAAAATACAGGAGGCTGAGACAGGAGGTGGCCCCGTTCAACAATAACCCCAGACATGGCCAAACAGGTAGGATATAACCCCACCCACTTTGCCAAAGCACAGCCCCCACCACTAGAAGGACATCTTCAACCACCAACTTTACCATCCTGAGTGAAGGCCGAGGATAGCCCACGAAGACCTCCCCCACGGCACATATCCAAGGGGGGCGCCAACCCACTCAAGTGACGCACCCCTCCTAGAGACAGCATAGGAGAGCACCAGTAAGCCAGTGACTCAGCTCCTGTAATAGGGTTAGAGGCAGATAATTTATTTATTTTACCTTTATTTAACTAGGCAAGTCAGTTAAGAATAAATGTTCGATGACGGCCTAGGAGCAGTGCCTTAACTGCCTTGTTCAGGGGCAGAACAACATATTTTTACCTTGTTAGCTCAGGGATTTGATATTGCAGCCTTTCAGTTACTAGTCCAACACTCTAACCACTAGGCTACCTGCCGCCCCAGTGGAGAGAGGGGAACCGGCCAGGCAGAGACAGCAAGGGCGGTTCCTCGCTCCAGTGCCTTTCCGTTCACCTTCACACACCGGGGCCAGACCACACTGAATCATAGGACCTACTGAAGAGACGAGTCTTCAATAAAGTCTTAAAGGTCGAGACCGAGTCTACATCTCTCACATGGATAGGCAGACCATTCCATAAAAATGGAGCTCTATAGGAGAAAGCCCTGCCTCCAGCTGTTTGCTTAGAAATTCTAGGGACAGTTAGGAGGCCTGAACCTTGTGACCGTAGCGTACGTGTAGGTATGTACGGCAGGACCAAATCAGAGAGATAGGTAGGAGCAAGCCCATGTAATGCTTTGTAGGTTAGCAGTAAAACCTTGAAATCAGGCCTAGCCTTAACAGTAAGTCAGTGTAGGGAGGCTAGCACTGGAGTAATATGATCACGTTTTTTGGTTATATTCAAGATTCTAGCAGCAGTGTTTAGCTCTAACTGTGGTTTATTTATTGCTTTATCCGGGTAGCCGGAAAGTAGAGCATTGCAGTAGTCGAATCTAGAAGTGACGAAAGCATGGATTAATTTTTCTGCATCATTTTGACAGAAAGTTTCAGATTTTTGCAATGTTACGAAGATGGAAAAAAGCTGTCCTTGAAATATTATTGATATGTTCGTCAAAAGAGAGATCAGGGGCCAAGACTCTTCCTAGAACTTGCCGCTCAGTCAAACTGAGCAATCAGGGGAGAAAGGCCTTGGTCAGGGAGGTGACCAAGAAACCGTTTGTCACTCTGACAGAGCTTGAGGAATGGAGAACCATCTAGAAACACAACCATCTCTGCAGCACTCTACCGATCAGGCCTTTATGGTAGAGAGGCCAGACGGAATCCTCAGTAAAAAGAACATGACAGTCCACTTGGAGTTTGCCAAAAAGGCACCTAAAAGTCTCTCAGACCATGAGAAACAAGATTCTCTGGTCTGATGACACCAAGATTGAACTCTTTGACATGAATGCCATGTCACGCCCTGGTCGAAGTATTTTGTGTTTATCTTTATGTATTGGGTCAGGCCAGGGTGTGGCATGGGGTTTTTGTATTGTGGTGTGTTTTGTCTTGGGGTTTTGGTGTTGGTATTGGGATTGTAGCTTAGTGGGGTATCTAGCAAAGTCTATGGCTGTCTGGAGTGGTTCTCAATCAGAGGCAGGTGTTTATCGTTGTCTCTGATTGGGAACCATATTTAGGCAGCCATATTCTTTGAGTTTGTCGTGGGTGATTGTCCTTAGTGTCTTTGTTCCTGTCGCTGTGTTAGTTGACAAGTATAGGCTGTTTCGGTTTTCGTTACGTTTATTGTTTTATAGTGTTTGTGTTATTTCGTGTTTAACGTTTGTTTGATTAAACATGGATCGCAATCTACACGCCGCGTTTTGGTCCGACTCTCCTTCACCACACCTAGAAAAGCGTTACAGAATCACCCACAACCAACGGACCAAGCAGCGTGTCAACAGGCAGGAGCCACAGGAGAGATGGCCATGGGAGGACGAACTGGACAGTAAAGGACCCTGGGCTCAGCCTGGAGAATATTGCCGCCCCAAGGAAGAACTGGAGGCGGAAAAAGCGGAGAGGCGCTGGTATGAGGAGGCAGCAAGGCGACGCGGAAGGAAGCCTGAGAGTCAGCCCCAAAAATGTATTGGGGGGGCGGTTGGGAGAGTGTGGCAGAGTCAGGAGTCAGACCTGAGCCAACTCTCCCTGTTTATCGTGAGGAGCCAAGGAGGAGACCAGAACCAGAGCCGGTGTTGGAGGTGAGCGGAGCAGAGACTTTGAAGGAGTTAATGGGGAAATTGGAGGAGAGAGAAATGAGGGAGTTGATGTGTTGCTGCTTTAAGCATGGAATTCGCCCGACGGAACGTGTCGGGGATTTGATGGCACCTGAGTTAGCGCTCCATAATCGTCCTGAGGTGCGTGTTAGTCGGCTGGTGAAGTTGGTGCCAGCCTCATGCACCAGGCCTCCTGTGCACATCCCTAGCCATGCACGTCCTGTGACAGTACTGCTCTCAAGATCTCCAGTACACCTTCACGGTCTAGCCCATCCTGTGCCACCTCCACACCCCAGCCCTCCGGTAGCAGCTCCCCGCACCAGGCTTCCTGTGCGTGTCCTCAGTTCAGTTCCACCAGTGCCAGCACCACGCATCAGGCCTACAGTGCGCCTCGCCTCTTCAGCGCTGTCGGAGTCTCCCGCCTGTCTAGCGCTATCAGAGCCTTCCTCCTCTCCAGCGCTGCCGGAGTCTCCTGCCTGTTCAGCGCAGCCAGAGCCTTTCTCCTCTCCTGCGCTACCGGAGTCTCCCACCTGTTCAGCGCAGCTAGAGCCTTCTTCCTCTACAGCGCTGCTGGAGTCTCCTGTCTGTTCAGCGCAGCCAGAGCTGTCAGCCTGCATGGAGCAGCCAGAGCTGCCAGCCTGCATGGAGCAGCCAGAGCTGCCAGCCTGCATGGAGCTGCCAGCCTGCATGGAGCAGCCAGAGCTGCCAGTCTACATGGAGCAGCCAGAGCTGTCAGTCTGCATGGAGCAGCCAGAGCTGTCAGTCTGCAAGGAGCGCCAGTCTGCAAGGTGCTGCCAGCCTGCATGGAGCAGCCAGAGCTGCCAGCCTGCATGGAGCAGCCAGAGCTGCCAGCCTGCATGGAGCAGCCAGAGCTGCCAGTCTACATGGAGCAGCCAGAGCTGTCAGTCTGCATGGAGCAGCCAGAGCTGTCAGTCTGCAAGGAGCTGCCAGTCTGCAAGGAGCTGCCAGTCTGCAAGGTGCTGCCAGCCTGCATGGAGCACCACGCATCAGGCCTACAGTGCGCCTCGCCTCTTTAGCGCTGTCGGAGTCTCTCGCCTGTTCAGCGCAGCCAGAGCCTTTCTCCTCTCCTGCGCTACCGGAGTCTCCCGCCTGTTCAGAGCAGCTAGAGCCTTCTTCATCTACAGCGCTGCTGGAGTCTCCTGTCTGTTCAGCGCAGCCAGAGCTGTCAGCCTGCATGGAGCAGCCAGAGCTGCCAGCCTGCATGGAGCAGCCAGAGCTGCCAGCCTGCATGGAGCAGCCAGAGCTGCCAGCCTGCATGGAGCAGCCAGAGCTGCCAGTCTGCAAGGAGCTGCCAGTCTGCAAGGAGCGCCAGTCTGCAAGGTGCTGCCAGCCTGCATGGAGCAGCCAGAGCTGTCAGTCTGCAAGGAGCTGCCAGTCTGCAAGGAGCGCCAGTCTGCAAGGTGCTGCCAGCCTGCATGGAGCAGCCAGAGCTGCCAGCCTGCATGGAGCAGCCAGAGCTGTCAGTCTGCATGGAGCAGCCAGAGCTGTCAGTCTGCATGGAGCTGCCAGTCCAGAGCTGCCAGTCTGCAGGTGTCTGCATGGAGCAGCCAGAGCTGTCAGTCTGCATGGAGCAGCCAGCCTGCTGCAGCCAGAGCTGCCAGTATACATGGAGCAGCCAGAGCTGCCAGTCTGCATGGAGCTGTCAGTCTGCAGAGCTGCCAGGCTGCAGGTGCTGCCAGCCAGTCATGGAGCAGCCAGAGCTGCCAGCCTGCATGGAGCAGTCAGAGCTGTCAGTCTGCATGAAGCAGCCAGAGCTGTCAGTCTGCATGAAGCAGCCAGTCTGCAAGGAATTGCTAGTCTGCAAGGAGCTGCCAGTCTGCAAGGAGCTGCCAGTCTGCAAGGAGCTGTCAGTCTGCAAGGAGCTGTCAGTCTGTAAGGAGCTGTCAGTCTGCAAGGAGCTGCCAGTCTGCACGGAGCCGCCAGAGCTGCTAGTCTGTAAGAAGCCGCCAGAGCTGTCAGCCTACAGGGAGCAGCCAGAGCTGCCAGTCAGCGTGGAGCAGTCAGAGCCGCCAGTCAGCATGGAGCAGCCAGATCTTTCAGTCTGCCAGGATCCACCAGTCAACCAGACTCTTCCAGATCCGCCAGTCAGCCGGGATCTGCCAGAACTGCCAGTCGGCCAGGATCTGCCAGTCAGCCAGGATCTGCTGAAACCACCAGCCAGCCAGGATCTGGTAGATCTATCTACCTGCCTGAGCTTCCTCTCACTCCTGAGCTTCCTCTCACTCCCGAGCTTTCTCTCACTCCCGAGCTTTCTCTCACTCCCGAGCTTTCTCTCACTCCCGAGCTTTCTCTCACTCCCGAGCTATCTCTCTCTCCCGAGCTTTCCCTCAGTCCCGAGCTGCCTCAGTCCCGATCTGCTCCTCAGTCCAGTGGGGTTCTGGGTGAGGACTACTAGGCCATGGTCGGCGGCGAGGGTGGACTATCCAGGGACGCGAGGAGAGGGGACTAAGACATTGACTGAGTGGGGTCCATGTCCCGCGCCGGAGCTGCCACCATGGACAGACGCCCACCCGGACCCTCCCTATTGTTTTGAGGTGCGTTCGGGAGTCCGCACCTTAGGGGGGGGTTCTGTCACGCCCTGGTCGAAGTATTTTGTGTTTATCTTTATATATTGGGTCAGGCCAGGGTGTGGCATGGGGTTTTTGTATTGTGGTGTGTTTTGTCTTGGGGTTTTGGTGTTGGTATTGGGATTGTAGCTTAGTGGGGTATCTAGCAAAGTCTATGGCTGTCTGGAGTGGTTCTCAATCAGAGGCAGGTGTTTATTGTTGTCTCTGATTGGGAACCATATTTAGGCAGCCATATTCTTTGAGTTTGTCGTGGGTGATTGTCCTTAGTGTCTTTGTTCCTGTCGCTGTGTTAGTTGACAAGTATAGGCTGTTTCGGTTTTCGTTACGGTTATTGTTTTGTAGTGTTTGTGTTATTTCGTGTTTATGTTTGTTTGATTAAACATGGATCGCAATCTACACGCCGCGTTTTGGTCCGACTCTCCTTCACCACACCTAGAAAACCGTTACATGCCAAGAGTCACGTGTGGAAGAAACCAGGCACCGCTCATCACCTGGCCAATACCATCCCTACTGTGAAGCATGGTGGTGGTGGTCCTTCTGTAGCTCAGTTGGTAGAGCATGGCGCTTGTAACGCCAGGGTAGTGGGTTCGATCCCCGGGACCACCCATACGTAGAATGTATGCACACATGACTGTAAGTCGCTTTGGATAAAAGCGTCTGCTAAATGGCATATATTATATTATTATTATATTATTATATAGCATCATACTGTGGGGTTGTCCTTCAGCGGCAGGGACTGGGAGACTAGTCAGAATTGAGCGAAAGATGAATGGGGCAAAATACAGAGAGATCCTTGATGAAAACCTGCTCCAGAGTGCTCAGGACCTCAGACTGGGGCGAAGATTCACCTTCCAACAGGACAACGACCCTAAGCACACAGCCAAGACAACACAGGACTGGCTTCAGAACAAGTCTCTGAATGTCCTTGAGCGGCCCAGCCAGGGCCCGGACTTGAACCCAATCAAACATCTCTGGAGAGACTTGAAAATAGCTGTGCGATGACGCTCCCCATCCAACCTAACAGAACTTGAGAGGATCTACTGAGAACAATGGGAGAAAACTCCCAAATACACGTGTCTTTAGCTTTTAGCGTCATACCTAAGGAATTCTCTAGGCTGTAATCGCTGTCAAAAGTGCTTCTCCAAAGTGAGTGAAGGGTCTGAATACTTATGTAAATGTGATATTTCAGTCAATTTTTTGGGACATTTGCAAAAATCTCTAAAAACCTGTTTTTGCTTTGTCATTATGGGGTATTGTATATAGATTGATGAGGGACAACAATTTAATCCATTTTAGAATAAGGCTGTAAAGTAACAAAATGTGGAAAAAGTCAAGGGGTCTGAATTCTTTCCGAAAGGCACTGTATCTGTGACCAACAGTTACATATCTGTATTTCCAGTCATGTGAAATCCATAGATTAGGGCTTAATGAATGTATTCCCAGTCATGTGAAATCCATAGATTAGGGCCTAATGAATGTATTCCCAGTCATGTGAAATCCATAGATTAGGGCCTAATGAATGTTTTTCCAGTCATGTGAAATCCATAGATTAGGGCTTAATGAATGTATTCCCAGTCATGTGAAATCCATAGATTAGGGTTTAATGAATGTATTCCCAGTCATGTGAAATCCATAGATTAGGGCCTAATGAATGTATTCCCAGTCATGTGAAATCCATAGATTAGGGCTTAATGAATGTTTTTCCAGTCATGTGAAATCCATAGATTAGGGCCTAATGAATTGATTTCAATTGACTGATTTCCCTAAATGAACTTTAACTCTGTAAAATCTTTGGAATTGTTGCATGTTGAGTTCTGTATTTTTGTTTAGTGTATAAACGTGTACACTAACATCCCTAGTCTGAGGTAAAGAAGATGTGTAATTAACAACGTGAGTGTGTGTAATGTACTAAGTAACACATACTGTCCACGTACAGGAAAGTTGCGCAATATTATAAAATAATAATAGGCTGAAAGTGTTTGTTTTTCACTCACACGTTTGCCACAAGGATTTTATTTTATATTTATATTAGTATATTATTTTATATTTCTCTCTAGTTTAACGATTTACAGAGTTAAGAAATGCTCTTCTGCACAATTTAGAAGGCCAGCATCCCGGAGTCGCCTCTTCATTGTTGACGTTGAGACTGGTGTTTTGCGGGTACTATTTAATGAAGCTGCCAGTTGAGGACTTGTGAGGTGTCTGTTTCTCAAACTAGACACTCTAATGTACTTGTCCTCTTGCTCAGTTGTGCCTGGGGCCTCACTCCTCTTTCTATTCTGGTTAGACCCGGTTTGTGCTGTTCTGTCAAGGGAGTAGTACACCGCGTTGTACGAGATCTTCCGTTTCTTGGCAATTTCTCGCATGGAATAGCCATTATTTCTGAGAACAAGAATAGACTGAAGAGTTTCAGAAGAAAGTTCTTTGTTTCTGGCCGTTTTGAACCTGTAATCGAACCCACAAATTCTGATGCTCCAGATACTCAACTAGTCTAAAGGCCAGTTGTATTGCTTCGTTAATCGGGACAACAGTTTTCAGCTGTGCTAACATAATTGCAAAAGGGTTTTCTAATGATCAATTAGCCTTTTAAAATTATAAACTTGGATTAGCTAACACAACGTGCCATTGGAACACAGGAGTGATGGTTGCTGATAATGGGCCTCTGTACACCTATGTAGATATTCCATGAAAATTCTGCTGCTACCAGCTACAATAGTCATTTTCAACATTAACAATGGACACTGTACTGTCTACACTCGGTTTGATGTTTACATTAAAACAGTTTCATTAAATCAATTTTAATCCTGTCACGGTCGTGGTAAGAAGCGGACCAAAATGCAGCGTGGTATGTATTCATTATGATGTTTTAATTAAAGAAAGCATTGAACACTGAATACAAAACAATAAACGAATAACGACCGTGAAGCTATAATCAGAACCGTGCTGACACAAGCAACTAACATAGACAATCACCCACAAAGTACCCACAGAATATGGCTGCCTAAATATGGTTCCCAATCAGAGACAAGCTGCCTCTAATCTAGAACCAATCTAGACAGCATACAATTTACCTAATCTACAAAACCAAAGGCAAAGGCATACATCCCCATAGACTAACCAAAATAATTACCTAGAAAGGTTACAGCCCCATAAATTTGTTACAAAACCCCTAGACAAGACAAAAAACTGTCATTGTCTTGGGAAAGACTCATTGTTCCCCCATGTCACACCCTGATAGAGCCAATCCAAAATAATAAGGAAAACAAATGTCATGTTTTGTCATTTATTATCATGTCTTGTCCCTGGTATTTGTTTCCCTCTGCTGGTCTTATTAGGTTCTTTTTGTTACTAAGGATTACCTTTACGTCCAGGACTGCAAATTTGTGTTCCTTATTCTTTGACACCTGTCATTGTCTTGGGAAAGACTCATTGTTTTACCTGTCGGTTTTGTAAAACACCTGTGTTTGGTTGCAGTATAGAGCCAATCTGGATACTAGGTGAGATCCTGAGTGGAAATCAGTTTGTCCTCGTCATTTCGAGTGAAAGTTGTGTTTTTTGATTGTATTTACTTTACTGGATTACCAACAGCTTTACGCTATGGAGGAATAACATACTCCTTCGTGGAAAGATCCGACCACCTCACAAAATAACTTTAACCTGACAAAAAAAAAGAAGAAAAACAGATTAATCTACAGACACGGACGATTTACTTACCATTGAGGTAGAGGCTAGTGCTCTGGCTGGAATCCATGCAACACTGGAACAGTTGTGTGAGGAGGTAGCAGGGCTGGAATCCATGCAACACTGGAAACGTTGTGAGGAGGTAGCAGGGCTGGAATCCATGCAACACTGGAACAGTTGTGTGAGGAGGTAGCAGGGCTGGAATCCATGCAACACTGGAAACGTTGTGAGGAGGTAGCAGGGCTGGAATCCATGCAACACTGGAACAGTTGTGTGAGGAGGTAGCAGGGCTGGAATCCATGCAACACTGGAAACGTTGTGAGGAGGTAGCAGGGCTGGAATCCATGCAACACTGGAAACGTTGTGAGGAGGTAGCAGGGCTGGAATCCATGCAACACTGGAACAGTGGTGTGAGGAGGTAGCAGGGCTGGAATCCATGCAACACTGGAAACGTTGTGTGCGGAGGTAGCAGGGCTGGAATCCATGCAACACTAGTTGTGTGAGGAGGTAGCAGGGCTGGAATCCATGCAACACTGGAACAGTTGTATGAGGAGGTAGCAGGGCTGGAATCCATGCAACACTGGAACAGTGGTGTGAGGAGGTAGCAGGGCTGGAATCCATGCAACACTGGAATAGTTGTGTGAGGAGGTAGCAGGGCTGGAATCCATGCAACACTGGAATAGTTGTGTGAGGAGGTAGCAGGGCTGGAATCCATGCAACACTGGAACAGTTGTGTGAGGAGGTAGCAGGGCTGGAATCCATGCAACACTGGAACAGTTGTGTGAGGAGGTAGCAGGGCTGGAATCCATGCAACACTGGAACAGTTGTGTGAGGAGGTAGCAGGGCTGGAATCCATGCAACACTGGAACAGTTGTGTGAGGAGGTAGCAGGGCTGGAATCCATGCAACACTGGAACAGTTGTGTGAGGAGGTAGCAGGGCTGGAATCCATGCAACACTGGAACAGTTGTGTGAGGAGGTAGCAGGGCTGGAATCCATGCAACACTGGAACAGTTGTGTGAGGAGGTAGCAGGGCTGGAATCCATGCAACACTGGAACAGTTGTGTGAGGAGGTAGCAGGGCTGGAATAAATTCCATGCAAGACACTCACTGGAACGGTTCCAACATGGATTGTCTCCTCAGGGAAAACAGGGTGATGAAGGAGAAGCTAATTGACATACAAAGTCGAAGCGTGAAAATATATTTTTTTCTGGTATTCCTGAGGATGGGGGCGCGATCAGAGAATTCATGCAATACGCCTTGAAACTTCCTCTAGAGACTGAAAACAAGGTGTCTTTCCACCGAGTACACAGACTTGGAGCTCGGAGCGACAAGACCTAGGGTCCCTGACCGATCACTGCAAAATTTGAACACTACCAACAAAAGGAGCTGAACAAAAGCAGAGGAAGGGAGCTTAAAGGGACCAAATTCAGTCTCAACGACAGATTTCCAAAGGAGATAAACAAACATTGTAAGAGACTGTATCCGGTACAAAGACAACAAAGGAAGGATGGTAGGCATTCCTTTATCATTGTGGACAAACTCTTTATAGATGGACAGCTATTCCGAGACAGCTCCATAACACCGTGGCTGTACTAAATTCTAAAGGGACTTCAGGTTACGAGAAAAAAAGAAGGTATGGGAACTGTTTAAAATATTATGAAGAATTATTATGAAGTGGATATGAACACACACGTGCTCAACTACATGCTTGCTTACACATACACACACACACACACACACACACACACACACACACACACACACACACACACACACACACACACACACACACACACACACACACACACACACACACACACACACACACACACACACACACACACACACACACACACACACACACACACACACACACACACACACACACACCTGATCTCGCTCTCTTTCTCTCTTATCTTCTCTTCCTCTCTCTCTATTTTTGAGAACTGTTTTATAATGTAATGTGTTTATTTTTGTCTATCTTTTTGATGTATTTGTCTACGTGTTTATACACTGCTCAAAAAAATAAAGTGAACACTTAAACAACACAATGGCTGATGTTTTGATCACTTTTGAATGCTGGCGGTGCTTTCACTCTAGTGGTAGCATGAGACGGAGTCTACAACCCACACAAGTGGCTCAGGGAGTGCAGCTCATCCAGGATGGAACATCAATGCGAGCTGTGGCAAGAAGGTTTGCTGTGTCTGTCAGTGTAGTGTCCAGAGCATGGAGGCGCTACCAGGAGACAGGCCAGTACATCAGGAGATGTGGAGGCCGTAGGAGGGCAACAACCCAGCAGCAGGACCGCTACCTCCACCTTTGTGCAAAGAGGAGCAGGAGGAGCACTGCCAGAGCCCTGTAAAATGACCTCCAGCAGGCTACAAATGTGCATGTGTCTGCTCAAATGGTCAGAAACAGATTTCATGAGGGTGGTATGAGGGCTCGACATCCGCAGGTGGGGGTTGTGCTTACAGCCCAACACCGTGCAGGACGTTTGGCATTTGCCAGAGAACACCAAGATTGGCAAATTCACCACTGGCGCCCTGTGCTCTTCACAGATGAAAGCAGGTTCACACTGAGCACATGTGACAGACGTGACAGTCTGGAGACGCCGTGGAGAACGTTCTGCTGCCTGCAACATCCTCCAGCATGGGTCAGTCATGGTCAGTCATGGTGTGGGGTGGCATTTCTTTGGGGGCCGCACAGCCCTCCATGTGCTCGCCAGAGGTAGCCCGACTGCCATTAGGTACCGAGATGAGATCTTCAGACCCCTTGTGAGACCATATGCTGGTGCGGTTGGCCCTGGGTTCCTCCTAATGCAAGACAATGCTAGACCTCATGTGGCTGGAGTGTGTCAGCAGTTCCTGCAAGAGGAAGGCATTGATTCTATGGACTGGCCCGCCCGTTCCCCAGACCTGAATCCAATTGAGCACATCTGGGACATCATGTCTCGCTCCATCCACCACAGACTGTCCAGGAGTTGACGGATGCTTTAGTCCAGGTCTGGGAGGAGATCCCTCAGGAGACCATCCGCCACCTCATCAGGTGCATGCCCAGGTGTTGTAGGGAGGTCATACAGGCACGTGGAGGCCACACACTCTACTGAGCCTCATTTTGACTTGTTTTATGGACATTACATCGAAGTTGGATCAGCCTGTAGTGTGGTTTTCCACTTTCATTTTGAGTGTGACTCCAAATCCAGACCTCCATGGGTTGATAAATTTGATTTGCATTGATCATTTTTGTGTGATTTTGTTGTCAGCACATTCAACTATGTAAAGAAAAAAGTATTTAATAATAATATTTCATTCATTCAGATCTAGGATGTGTTATTTTAGTGTTCCCTTTATTTTTTTGAGCACTGCATATGTTTACAACAAGCAAGGGGAAGATATCAGAGTAGGGGCATTGGGGAATAATAACATACGGTACGGAATACATTTGTACTGTAGTGAAGTCGCTTTCATGTGAAACGTCAATTGCTATGGAAATGCTGGGATGTGTTTTTCAATTATGTTAAAGGTAATTATGATGCAACTATGATGGTGATACAACATGGATTACAATTATGAATATTAAGGCTATACACACTACATGTTACACACATAGACACTCAAACATGCAAATTGGCAGAGTTATTATTTATTTGGACATCACACATTATAGTCTTACTCTTATACAGACATCATACCAAGGCTGTATCTGGTACAAAGACAACAAAGGAAGGATGGTAGGTGTGCGTTTATCATTGTGGACATTATACCATTGTGGACATTATTATCTCATTATATAATATTCAATATCATACACATCAACCTACTCAGATTTGTTACACAAATAATTTGTCTCAATTTTCTCACATCTGTGGCATTGGCTCACAGGCAAACAGGCAAACAGGCAAACAGGCAAACAGGCAAACAGGCAAACAGGCAAACAGGCAAGGGAATAAAAAAATATTGCTAGAACCTATTTCTAATTCTAAATATCAGACACTTGAAAGCTCTAGTTTTGACCTTCATAATACCTCTGATGGCAGTAACTTTACAAGCACTAATTACATGGCTAAAAGAAAAGGAATATAACGTATAATGTTTACAGGAAGCTCACTCTACATCCTTAGATGTAGTTGCGTGGAAAAAGGAATGGGCTGGTGAAATAATTTCCTGTCAAAGGAACTCAAAGGATGTGATGATATTAATTAACAACAAATGTCGATCTGAATGTGCAAATAATCAGGAAAGATTCGCAAGGAAGGTGGATCCTTTTAAATATGAAATATTTGCCTCATCAATCCATATGGTCCAAATCAGGATGATCCACACTTCTTCGAAAACATTTACATAAATTCATAGAATTTACAGGCAACAAATGATCTAATCATTATGGTAGGAGACTATAACAGAGTATTAAGTACGTCAACGGTACCTCACCCCTAAGTACCTTACCCCTATTACTAGCCTGTTCAACCTCTCGTTCTTATCGTCTGAGATTCCCAAAGATTGGACAGCTGCCGTGGTCTTCCCTGTCTTCAAAGGGGGTGACACTCTTGACCCAAACTGCTACATACCTATATCTATCCTACCATGCCTTTCTAAGGTCTTCGAAAGCCAAGTCAACAAACACATTACCGACCATTTAGAATCTCACCATACCTTCTCCGCTATGCAATCTGGTTTCAGAGTTGGTCATGGGTGCACCTCAGCCACGCTCAAGGTCCTAAACGACATCATAACCGCCATCGATAAGAGACATTACTGCACAGCCGTATTCATCGACCTGGCCAAGGCTTTCGACTCTGTCAATCACCACATTCTTATTGACAGACTCGACAGCCTTGGTTTCTCAAATAATTGCCTCGCCTGGTTTACCCACTACTTCTCAGATAGAGTTCAGTGTGTCAAATCGGAGGGCCTTGTTGTCCGGACCTCTGGCAGTCTCTATGGGGGTGCCACAGGGTTCAATCCTCGGGCCGACTCTCTTCTCTGTATACATCAATGATGTCACTCTTGCTGCTGGTGATTCTCTGATCCACCTCTACGCAGACGACACCATTCTGTATACTTCCGGCCCCTCTTTGGACACTGTGTTAACTAACATCCAGACAAGCTTCAATGCCATACAACTCTCCTTCCGTGGCCTACAACTGCTCTTAAATGCAAGTCAAGCTAAATGCATGCTATTCAATCGATCACTCCCCGCACCTGCCCGCCAGTCCAGCATCACTACTCCGGACGGCTCTGACCTAGAATATGTGGACAACTACAAATACCTAAGTGTCTGGTTAGACTGTAAATTCTCCTTCCAGACTCACATTAAGCATCTCCAATCCAAAATTATATCTAGAATCGGCTTCCTATTTCGCAACAAAGCATCCTTCACTCATGCTGCCAAACATACCAACGTCCTACCGATCCTCGACTTCGACGATGTCATCTATAAAATAGCCTCCAACACTCTACTCAACAAATTGAATGCAGTCTATCACAGTGCCATCCGTTATGTCACCAAGCCCCATACACTACCCACCACTGCGACCTGTATGCTCTCGTTGGTTGGCCCTCGCTTCATACTCGTCTCCAAACCCACTGGCTACAGGCTATCTACAAGTCTCTGCTAGGTAAAGCCCCGCCTTATCTCAGCTCACTGGTCACCATAGCAGAACCCGCATGTAGCATGCGCTCCAGCAGGTATATTTCAATGGTCAACCCCAAAGCCAATTCATCCTTTGGTCGCATTTCCTTCCAGTTCTCTGCTGCCAATGACTAGAACGAATTGCAAAAATCAAAGAAGCTGGAGACTCATATCTCCCTCACTAGCTTTAACTTCTTGACGCTTGTCACGAGTCCGACCAAAGGTGGCTCCCCTTCCCGTTCGGGTGGCGCTCAGCGGTCGTCGTCACCGGTCTACTAGCTGCCACTGAAGGTGGCTCCCCTTCCCGTTCGGGTGGCGCTCAGCGGTCGTCGTCGCCGGTCTACTAGCTGCCACTGATCTCTTTCCTCCCCCTCGTCGTCGTCGCCGGTCTACTAGCTGCCACTGATTTCTTTCCTCCCCCTCCTTATATGTTTATTGATAGCACCTGTTTTAAGTTTGTAATTAGATGGGCTTTATTAGTCAGCTGGCCCGCCTGTTTCTTTGTGCGGGATTGAATATTGTAACCCTGGTGGGTGTCCTCGGATGGGGCCACAGTGTCTCCTGACCCCTCCTGTCTCAGCCTCCAGTATTTATGCTGCAGTAATTTATGTGTCGGGGGGCTAGGGTCAGTTTGTTATATCTGGAGTACTTCTCCTGTCCTATTCGGTGTCCTGTGTGAATCTAAGTTGTTTATTCTCTAATTCTCTCCTTCTCTTTTTCTTTCACTCTCTCGGAGGACCTGAGCCCTAGGACCATGCCCCAGGACTACCTGACATGATGACTCCTTGCTGTCCCCAGTCCACCTGACCGTGCTGCTACTCCAGTTTCAACTGTTCTGCCTTATTATTATTTGACCATGCTGGTCATTTATGAACATTTTAACATCTTGGCCATGTTCTGTTATAATCTCCACCCAGCACAGCCAGAAGAGGACTGGCCACTCCACATATGCTCTCTCTTATTCTCTCTTTCTTTCTCTCTCTCGGAGGACCTGAGCCCTAGGACCATGCCCCAGGACTACCTGACATGATGACTCCTTGCTGTCCCCAGTCCACCTGACCGTGCTGCTACTCCAGTTTCAACTGTTGTGCCTTATTATTATATGACCATGCTGGTCATTTATGAACATTTGAACATCTTGGCCATGTTCTGTTATAATCTCCACCCGGCACAGCCAGAAGAGGACTGGCCACCCCACATAGCCTGGTTCCTCTCTAGGTTTCTTCCTAGGTTTGGGCCTTTCTAGGGAGTTTTTCCTAGCCACCATGCTTCTACACCTGCATTGCATGTTGTTTGGGGTTTTAGGCTGGGTTTCTGTACAGCACTTTGAGATATCAGCTGATGTACGAAGGGCTTTATAAATACATTTGATTTGATTTGATTTGATTTGGTGTTGGTTAGAGATGAACGTGCTGTGTATAGTGCTGTTATAATTTTGTTCCCCGTATCTGGGGTATTTTGTTTTAAGCACCCAGTGTTTAGTGGTTAGCCGTGTTTTCACTGTGTGTGCATTAAAGAGCACTATACTGAACTCTCTGTTTCTCTGCGCCTGACTCCACATTCACGACACCCAGGACCTTACAGAATCCCACACCTTTTAAATGGAGTCAGCAGAAGCAGCGGCCAATCCTCTCCCATCGATGGAGGAACGGGTTCTCCACCATACCACTGTTCTTCATCGGATCGGATCGGCTATGGATCAGATAACGAGAGAATGGAACGATGGGAAAGGAGTGGTCTCCTCTCTCCACCTTCGGCTCCCCCGGCTCCGGACTCCCCATCCCCCGACAACAGCGCTCTCCGTCTGACGCTCCCGAGGGCTTATGATGGAGCGGCGGCGGGGTGCCAGGGGTTCTTACTCCAACTGGAACTGTACCTGGCCACCGTAAGACCCACTCCCTAACCCTAACCCTAACCCTACAATCAGCTCATCCAGTGAAAGAGCGGTGTCCCGACACGCTAGCTCCCTGCGGACGTCCTCCTGGAGACTACATCTGTAGTGGTCAATAAGGGCCCTGTCGTTCCACCCAGATCCTGCTGCCAAGGTCCGGAACTCCAGTGCGTAATCCTGGGCGCTCCTCCTCTCCTGCCTGAGATGAAATAGTCGTTCTCCCACCGCTCGGCCTTCTGGAGGGTGATCAAACAAGGCACGGAAGCGGCGGGAAAACTCTGGGTAGTGCTCCCGCGCTGAGTCTGGGCCATTCCAGACTGCGTTCGCCCACTCCAGAGCACGACCCGTGAGGCAGGAGATGAGGACACTCACCCTCTCTGCTCCTGAGGGAGTGGGTCTGACGATGGCCAGGTACAGCTCCAGTTGGAGTAAAAACCCCTGTCAACCCGCCTCCGCTCCATCATAAGCCTTCGGGAGCGTCAGACGGAGGGTGCTAGAGTCAGGAGATGGAGAGTCCGGAGCCGGGGGTGGCGAAGGTGGAGAGAGGAGACCACTCCTCTCCCATCGGTCCATTCTCTCCATCACTTGATCCATCGCCGATCCGATCCGATGAAGGACGGTGGTGTGGTGGAGAACATGTTCCTCCATCGATGGGAGAGGTTTGGCTGCTGCTCCTGCTGACTCCATTCAATATGGTTGCGGGATTCTGTAACGCTCCGGGTGTCGTGGGTGTGGAGTCAGACGCAGGAAACAGAGAGTGCAATGCTGTGCTCTTTAATGCACAAAACGCAACACAGGGTGCTCACAACTAAACTGCCCCAAACACGGGGGACGAAAATAGTACAACCAAAATACACGACCAGGAACAAACACGTTCCTCTAATAACAGAACCGAAGGTCACAATAATTAATCCCGCACAAAGAAACAGGCGGGCCGGCTGTCTAATAAAGCCCAACTAATCATTCACGAACAGGTGCTAACAATAAACATACAAGGAGGGGGAGGAAAGACAATCAGTGGCAGCTAATAGGCCGGTGACGACGACCGCCGAGCGGGAAGGGGAGCCACCCTCGGTCGGACTCGTGACAGTGTATGAGTTTATATATTAAACAACGTAAGATTCAAGACTTCGTGCTTTTCAGCTAAAATTATGATATAGAATTCTTGCCACCAACAAAATGTTGAATTTTTGGGGCATAAAATCATCAAAGCTTTGCAGATTTTGTTGTGAGGATACAGAATCAGTAGACCATTTATTTTGGTATTGCCCTCAGGTAGCCTGTTTCTGGTCTCAGGTTCAGGAATGGCTGAAAATGCTTAGCATTGATCTAAAATTGACCCTAGAAATAGTACTGTTGGGTGAACTGGAGAGACCGGGTCAGTCAATTACTAATATACTAATAATGCTCTTAGTAAAAGTATTTATCTTCAACATGCAATCTGTAGATTATATTCGATTAGATAGACTGAAATTGTACGTTAAACATCATAGCATATTTGAAAGATATGTGTTGCATAGAAACCCGAAGTGGGTGGCTAGCAGAGATACAGTGGAGCAAAAAAGTATTTAGTCAGCCACCAATTGTGCAGGTTCTCCCACTTAAAAAGATGGGAGAGGCCTGTAATTTTCATCACAGGTACACTTCAACTATGACAGACAAACTGAGATTTTTTTTCTTTCCAGAAAATCACAATGTAGGATTTTTAATGAATTTATTTGCAAATTGTGGTGGGATGGGCTGAGGGAAGCTGAGGTTTGGGATGTGGAAAATAGAGAAAAGTGGGAGTGGAATGGCTGTGTGAGAGAGGGAATGAAGGGATGGGCTGAGGGAAGCTGAGGTTTGGGATGTGGAATTAGAGACAAGTGGGAGTGGAGTTGCTGTGTGAGAGAGGGAATGATGGTCAAAAGATAAAGGGGGGGAAAAGTCTAAATAAACATAATGAAAGTACATTTGAATGACACTAAGTGGCAGAGTTTTTACAACTAATCCGGTTTACCTGAGGCTGATGCCGTGCAGGTATTTGTACACATGCATATGCACACACTCTCATTCAAATAAACACATACAAGAACACACACATACATGTAATAGTGCCAGACATGCACACAAACATATAAAGATGGCCTTGCTGTAATGATTTCAGTTGTCCTTGATGTCCTTTGTTTTAAATGTATTATTTTGTTTTCTTTTTTTTGCATTGTTGTTTACTGTTTTCTTCTGTCTTTTGTCTCTTTAGTTCATTCTCTTGGTTGTTGGTGCATTGGGGGGTTCATGGGGGGGTAGGGAATGGAATTAATTGTATCTTTATTTTAATTTTTTCCGGGGGTGGACTGTGGGAGGGGTCTCGAATGGTTGAGGGACAGTTATTGGGGAACTGTGGGGGGATCTTGGAGGGTTCAGGTTTCACAAGATTGTGATCACACATAAGGATGGCTCTGTTGCGGAAAGACTGATACATGTTTGATAGTGTCTTGTTTGTCCTTCATGTTCTGATACTTCAATGTTACCGCTTCTTTGTGTTTTTGTAATAAATAATTATTTACATTTTTTAATTTATTTTTTAAATGTAACATTGTTAATTACACTGTATTTCTGATGTCAATTTAATGTTATTTTAATAACTTCTTATGGCTGGCGGCAGTATTGAGTAGCTTGGATGAATAAAGGTGTCCAAATTAAACTGCCTGTTCCTCAGTCCCAGTTGCTAATATATGCATATTATTAATATATTTGGATAGAAAAACACTCTGAAGTTTCTAAAACTGTTTGAATGATGTCTGTGAGTATAACAGAACTCATTTGGCAGGCAAAAACCTGAGAAGAAATCCAACCAGGAAGTAGGAAATCTGGAGTTGGTCGATTTTCAACAGCATTTTTCAGCACTTTGAGATATCAGCTGATCTAAGAAGGGCTATATAAATACATTTGATTTGATTTTGATTTATTAGGTAAAACCAACGGCATCCAGAACAACAAGATAAATGGGCACAAAAATAACCCACACGGGGAACGTGCACAAGCACTACAATAAACAATCCCACACAAAGACATGGGGGGAACAGAGGGTTAAATACACAACAAGTAAATGAGGGGATGGAAACCAGGTGTGTGGAAAAACAAGACAAAACAAATGGAAAATGAAAAGTGGATCGACGATGGCTAGAAGACCGGCGACGCAGACCGCATAGCGCTGCCCGAACAAGTAGAGGACCCGACATCGGTGGAAGTCGTGACAGTACCCCACGCGCCGACGCCGGCCTCGGGGATGACCCGGAGGGCGAGGTGCAGGGCGATCCGGATGGAGACGGTGGAACTCCTGCAGCATTGAAGGGTCCAACACATCCTCCACCGGAACCCAGCATCTCTCCTACGGACCGTACCCCTCCCACTCCACAAAATACTGAAGGCCCCTCACCCGACGCCTCGAATCCAGTATAACGCGAGTACCCCGGGGCCCCCTCGATGTCCAGAGGGGGCAGAGGAATCTCCCGCACCTCAGACTCCTGGAGCCACGGCTCTAGCGTCCCACCTCGACAACAGCCAGTGAAATTGCAGGGCGCCAAATTCAAAACAACAGAAATCCCATAATTAAAATTCCTCAAAACATACAAGTATTTTACATCATTTTTATTTCTTATATTTTTTTATTTTACCTTTATTTAACTAGGCAAGTCAGTTAAGAACAAATTCTCATTTTCAATGACGGCCTAGGAACAGTGGGTTAACTGCCTGTTCAGGGCAGAACGACAGATTTTGCACCTTGTCAGCTCGGGGATTTGAACTTGCAACCTTTCGGTTACTAGTCCAATGCTCTAACCACTAGGTTACCCTGCCGCCCTGTTTTAAAGATAAACTTATTGTAAATCCAGCCATAGTGTCCGATTTCAAATAGGCTTTACGGCGAAAGCACACCAAACGATTATGTTAGGTCAGCACCTAGTCACAGAAAACCATACAGCCATTTTCCAGCCAAGGAGAGAGCTCACAAAGTCAGAAATAGTGATTAAATGAATCACTAACCTTTGATGATCTTCATCAGATGACACTCACAGGACTTCATGTTACATAATAAATGTGTGTTTTGTTCAATAAAGTTAATCTTTATGTCCAAAAACTTAATTTGAAATTGGTGTGTTGTGTTCAGAAATGCATTGTCTCAAACAAACATCCAGTGCAGAGAGCCACATCAAATAACAGAAATACTCATCATAAACATTGATAAAAGATACAAGTGTTAAACATACGAATACAGATAAACTTCGTCTTAATGCAACCGCTGTGTCAGATTTCAAAAAGGCTTTACAGTGAAAGCACACTTTGTGATTATGTTAGGTCAGCTCCTAGCCACAGAAACCCATACAGTCCTTTTCCAACCAAGGAGAGTATCACAAAAGTCAGAAATAGCATTACAAATAATCACTTACCTTTGATGATATTCATCTGGTGGCAGTCCCAGGTCTCCATTTTAGACAACAAATGTTTGTTTTGTTCGATAAAGTTCATCTTTATGTCCAAATACCTCCGTTTTGTTGGTTGGTGCATTTTGTTCAGGAATACAAAGGCACAATGCGCGCTCTCAAAAAGTAAAAAAAGTACAATAAAAGATAGTAGAAACATGTTGAACAATGTTAATCAATCCTCAGGTTGTTTTTGTCATGAATATTGTCAATAATATTTCAACCGGACAAAAGCTTCATCAATGGAAAAGGTAAACAAGAAATGCACGCTCCCGATCACGTGCTTGGTTCATGGATGGAAATTTCCACTGTCCTCTCATTGAAAGTGGTGTATCTCCCCATTTTTCAGAGTAAAAGCCTGAAACAATGCCTAAAGACTGGTCACATGTTGAGGAAGGCATAGAGATCGTGAACTAGGTCTTAAGTCTTTGTATGGTGGATAGGCTTCACTGGAAAAACAGCCTTTCAAAAATAATAGTACTTCCTGGTTGGATTTTCCTCGGGTGTTCGCCTGACATATCAGTTCTGTTATACTCACAGACATAATTTTAACAGTTTTAGTGTTTTTTAACTAAATCGACTAATTATATTATATTATATTATATTATTATTATATTATATTATTATATTAAATTATATGCATCTTATAGGCCTGAGTAGCAGGCAGTTTAATTTGGGCACTCTTTTCATCCAAAATTCAGAATGCTGCCCCCTACCCTAGTGAAGTTAATACGGTAATCAGAGGGAAGCTGTAACCTATAACAAACCTCATTCACTCTCCTCAGGACTTTAAAAGGCCCCACAAACCGCGGGCCCAGCTTCCGGTAGGGCAGGCGCAGGGGCAGGTTCCGGGTCGAGAGACAGACCCGGTCCCCCGATGTGAATACCGGGGCCTCACTGCAGTGACGGTCTGCGCTGGCTTTCTGGCGCAGGAGCCTCGATCTGACTCTGATGCCAAGGCACCAGAACCGGCTGGTATCCCAGTACGCCCTGGAAGGGGGAGAGGTTAGTGGAGGAGTGGTGGAGCGAGTTCTGAGCCATCTCGGCCCAGGGCATGAACGCCGCCCACTCTCCCGGCCGGTCCTGGCAATAAGACCGCAGAAACCTGCCCACATCCTGGTTCACTCTCTCCACCTGCCAATTACTCTTGGGATGAAACCAAGAGGTAAGGCTGACCGAGACCCCTAGATGTTCCATGAACGCCTTCCAGACCCTCGAAGTGAACTGGGGACCTCGATCAGACACTATCCTCAAGCATCCCAAGGTGCCGGAAGACGTGCGTCTTCGCAGTCTGTAGGCCTCCGCAGTCTGTAGTGTCGTAGGGAGACCGGGCTTAGAGAACCGATCCGCAATGACCAGGATCGTGGTGTTTCCCTGTGAGGGGGAGCAGAAGGATACATAAACCCTCACGTCCTTGGCAAAGACACATAACGCCTGCTCAATGTCCATGTCCAGATCCAACACTACCAGCGCCACCAGGCAGGAGGCCGGGAGTATGGGAGTGGGATCCATGGGCCGCTCCTCTGTGTCATACAGTCGGGCAGTGCGTCTGCCTTCACGTTTTGGGAACCTGGTCTGTAGGAAAGGGAGAAAACAAAACGGGTGAACAACATGGCCCCCCTTGCCTGGCGAGGGTTCAGTCTCCTCCCTGCCCGGATGTACTCCAGATTGCAGTGGTCAGTCCAGATGAGAAAAGGGTGTTTAGCCCCCTCAAGCCAATGTCTCCACGCCTTCAGAGCCTTGACGACAGCCAAAGCTCCCGGTCCCCCAAGTCATAGTTTTGCTCCGCTGGGCTGAGCTTATTCGAGAAGAAGGCACAGGGGCGGAGCTTCGGTGGCGTGCCCGAGCGCTCAGTGAGAACAGCTCCTATCCCAGCCTCGGATGCGTCCACCTCCACTATGAACACCAAAGAGGGATCTGGATGGGCCAGCTCGGCAGCCGAGGTAAACAGAACCCTCAGGTGACCAAAAGCCCTGTCCGCCTCAGCCGACCACTGTAAAAGTATCGGGCCCCCCTTCAGCAGTGAGGTAATGGGAGCCACTACCTGACCAAAACCCCGGATAAACCTCCGGTAGTAATTGGCAAACCCTACGAACCGCTGCACTTCCTTTACCATGGTGGGAGTCAGCCAATTACACACGGCTGAAATGCGGTCACTCTCCATCTCCACCCCCGAGATGAGACGGACTGCTGGCAGAAGAGGCATTTCTCATCCTTGATGTACAGGTCATGCTCCAACAGTTTACCAAGCACCCTACGCACCAGGGACACATGCTCGGTGCGTGTAGCGGAGTATATCAGAATGTCATTAATATACACCACTACACCCTGCCGTGCAGGTCTCTGAAAATCTCATCTACAAAAGATTGGAAGACTGATGGAGCATTCATCAACCCGTATGGCATGACAAGGTACTCATAGTGCCCAGAGACGGTACTGACGGTACTGTCTCCCTCCCGGATACGCACCACATTGTAAGCACTCCCGAGATCAAGTTTGGTGAAGAAGCGCGCCCCGTGTATTGACTCAATCGCGGTGGCAATTAGAGGTAGCGGGTAATTGTACCTCACCGTGATCTGATTTAGGCCTCGGTAGTCAATACACGGGCATAGACTTCCCTCCTTCTTCTTCACAAAAAAAGAAACTAGAGGAGGCGGGTGAAGTAGAGGACCGAATGTACCCCTGACGCAGGGATTCGGAGGCATATGTTTCCATAGACGCTGTCTCCGACCTGTGAGAGGGGATACACGTGACTCCTGGGAAGTGCAGCATCTACCGGGATATTTATCGCACAATCACCCCGTCGATGGGGTGGTAATTGAGTCGCCTTCTTTCTGGAGAAGGAGAGAGCCAAATCGGAAACACTTAAACACCTCCCCGAGCACTCTCGCGACCACCCCGTGAGAGCCCTCCATTGCCAAGAAACGTTGGGGTCATGACAAGCTAACCAGGGTAGGCCCAGCACCACGGAAAACGCAGGAGATTGAATGAGGAAGAGACAGATTCTCTCCTTGTGACCCCGTGCGTGACCATGCCCAGAAGGCATTTACGGGGAAAGGCACAGCTACAGGAACAATGGGGATCCCTAAACTAATCTGTCTATAAAATTCCCAGCTGTGCCCTAATCGACGAGCTCCTTATGTTGGGAATGCGGGGAAAACTCAGGAAAAGTAACATACAAAAACATGTGAGCAACAGAGGGCTCTGGGTGAGAAGGGTGCCAGCTCACCTGGGATGACGCCAGAATGCCCTGGCTGCTGCCTCAATCCCCAGAGGAACCAACCCGGCACCGACCGTCAGTGTGACCTCTGCGGCCACAGATGGTGCACGAGCCGGGACCTCCTCCAGTCTCCCTACGCACAGCACCTCCCAGCTCCATGGGCACTGGAGCGGCGGTGCTGGGAGATGGAACCGACCGACACCATCCAGACATATTCAACAACCCCGGTCCCAGACATATTCAACAACCCAGGTCCCAGACAACATCCAGACATATTCAACAACCCCAGTTCCAGACACCATCCAGACATATTCAACAACCCCGGTCCCAGACACCATCCAGACATATTCAACAACCCCGGTCCCAGACAACATCCAGACATATTCAACAACCCCGGTCCCAGACACCATCCAGACATATTCAACAACCCCGGTCCCAGACAACATCCAGACATATTGTAACGGTTTTGACTTGAGGTTATTATTTATAGGGGTGCCAGGTAGGTTGTGCCTACCAGAGAAAACATTGGTTTCTCCTTTTAGTTTGGGTGGGAATGAGTCCCATCTGGTCCGTCAAGTCTACACCAATACAAAGGACTTGTGTAAAAGTCAGGATGGGAAATAAACTTTTCATAAACCCTTAAAACATTGGAAAGAACTTCAAAAACAACTATACTCTTTTGCGTGTGTTGTATTAACAACATCAATGATTGCACACACATATAATAATATAACACAATGAGTTCTGGTTCCTCCAGAAATGTCCTGTACCTCGGGCCTAAAAAGAGTCCTGCCCGGTAGAGTTCAGGGAACTCAAGTGACTTCTGTCACGCAATGTTTGTCCGTTCATTCCGTGTAGCGTAAACCCAGTATTAATCATACCATCAATAGAACAATAAGTTTACCACAGAACTTTAAAGCGTATCAACTCTTAATAAGTCCTCAACTACAACTAACTACATAAATCACAGTATACATCACATCAAAACAAATGAAATACCGTATACAAAAAGGTGGTAGTCAGTCACTCTTAATAAGTCCTCAACTACAACTAACTACATAAATCACAGTATACATCACATCAAAACAAATGAAATACCGTATACAAAAAGGTGGTAGTCAGTCGGTCAGTCAGACAATCCAATCCGCCAATAGAAAGAAAGGCCACGAAGAACGGAGAGGTGTAGTCCAGGGACGCAAAGAGTGGATCCGATCCTGGGTAAACTCTATTAGGCAACAAAACAACGGACTAGAGAAGCTTCGGAACTGAGGGTTGAACACATCCTCAGTCACGTCTCCATCACAAGCCCACTTTTGCGCAGCTGATGCTGGCTATTTAATTGGGAATTAAAGGGAAAGCGCCCTATTGGAAGGAGCTGCACTGAGACGGTTCAGAAAAATTCAGGGCCGTCACACAATTCAACAACCCCGGTCCCAGACAACATCCAACCATATTCAACAACCCCGGTCCCAGACACCATCCAGACATATTCAACAACCCAGGTCCCAGACACCATCCAAACATATTCAACAACCCCGGTCCCAGACAACATCAAGACATATTCAACAACCCAGGTCCCAGACACCATCCAGACATATTCAACAACCCCGGTCACAGACAACATCCAGACATATTCAACAACCCCGGTCCCAGACAACATCCAGACATATTCAACAACCCCGGTCCCAGACAACATCCAGACATATTCAACAACCCAGGTCCCAGACACCATCCAGACATATTCAACAACCCCGGTCCCAGACAACATCCAGACATATTCAACAACCCAGGTCCCAGATACCATCCAGACATATTCAACAACCCCGGTCCCAGACAACATCCAGACATATTCACAGGAAATCTGTAATTTTCTATCACTTTCCTTCTTTTTCCAGTCATGATGGTAATTAAATTCCTCCTCTCCTCTCCCTTCATCACTCATCCCCAACACCAGACAGTATGAGAGCTTTCTACGCCCTCTAGTGGTGGGGTAGTATAAAATAAGATATGAGAAAGTGTTTTATTCAACCTCATGGTGGTGCTGAAGACACACTCATATCTAGTTTGATGATGCAGTTTATTCAGAGCTATATCTCAATGGTATAAATAAAACAGTCATTGTGTCTGACAATATGTAAAACATACACTGCCTGACCACGGTCCAAGTCCAACAACTCTGCTGTGTAAAAAATTGCATGGACCTACAATGTAATGGTCTAAGGCAGGGAGTGAGTGGGCTGGCAGGCTAACTGTAACAATGTTGAAACCATACATTTAATGATGACATTTAATTCAAATCAATATGAAAACTATTTCAGAATAAACCCCGAGAAGTGGTCTATGTGAGAATATTATCCTAACTACTTAATAGCAGTTACAGCTCATGAAAACGGACATATTACAAATCTTCCTGTTAACATATGACCTTCTTAACAGTAACACGTCTTTAGTTAGATAGAACACTTCACATGAAAACACATCACTTGAAAACACAACCCAAGAGCCAGACATGCAGCAACTGAAAGCCAGTGAGAAGAAAAAAAGCATGTCATGGGTTAATAAGTTGACATGCTGTTCCTCTTAGGTAGACCCTCTAACCCTAACCCAGCTCCTCACCTCCCCTGTTCCTCCAAGGTAGACCCTCTAACTCTAACCCAGCTCCCCCCCCCCTGTTCTTCCTAGGTCGACACTCTAACCCCAACCCAGCTCCTCACCAGCACCCTGCTCCCCTAGTTAGACTTTAAAGGAAAGTCTCTCTATGTGCCCAGACAGAGGAGCGGAATCTCTGAACGTGGGGTGGTTAATGCGCATTGAGACAAACTCTCAACTACTGAGAGGATACTCCGCACCGCACACAGTAGACTCTACTCTACAGCCTTCGCTGACACAACATAGTGCATGCTCTGTTGCAAAACATAATTTAACCAAGACAATGTGTGTAATCGCTTTATGAAATTGCTGCTCGGGAAAAAGTAAATAAGAAAAGAAAAATGAGCAGACAGATGGGAAATAGGCTTTAAGGCTGGACTCACCGGAAGATTAAGTATTGTCTCAATCAAGACACCGAATGCAGTCACTGGAAAATAATTTGAACACAATTCTCTGGTAGAACTGGCAGGGTTTCCCCAATAAAAAATAGGTTTCTGCTTCGGAACAGTGAAACCAGTTGCTACGTCGTCAGCGGTCTGGAACCTGGGCGGACTGCTCTGCTGAATTGAATGGATTCATGGTCTATCCCGAAATAACGAAGGTATTGCGTTTGTGGGAAAAAGTTCAGGTGGATTTGAATGTGATTAGTAATGCATGTAGCTTATTCATCCATAGTTTTGTGAGGTTATGTAGCCAACTCTAAACGCATTTTAAGGAACGAAATAACGACTTTAGTGGAAGATTTGGGCTTGACTGCTATTCTTTCTATGACGGACAGTAACAGGGTGATGCATTTGATACGTGTCGTGTGTACATAAATATTGATATTAGTAGGCTACAGTATCTATAAAATATGTTTATGGTGTTTTTATTCTGTCCACAGCCGATCACCGCAATGACATCTGCACGTGCGTCCAAAACGTTCCAAAGTGGATTTAATCTTCATTCCTCCTAAATAAACTTATCAAACATGAGAACACCAAGATCACTCCTGGTCATTTTCCTCCTACATCAGGTGAGTGATTTCATGTTTAGTAAACTACTTTCTCTCTGCAGGTGTTAGGTATAGCCTACAGTGGAAAATGCACAATGACATTATTTTGTTAATTCAGTGTATTCATATCCAAGATATGACATGGTAAAATGTCATTACAAGGTCATATAGGCTCAGTAAGGATCTGGTTGCGCTTTAATATATACTTTGTAAATCATGGCAAATATATACATAGATTGTCAGATAATAATGGTTTAGTTTAATATTACTGTATTAATAGCAAGTTAAATGTGGTAATATTGTCCTTTGATATTTGCAAGCCACCTACAAAAAAGTCTGTATTCAATGTATACATTTTACTTTACAGAAATTAGTTGAAATAAATAAAATGCAGAAAGAGTTTAAGATTGGTCTCCATTGTCACTGTGTTAATAGTAAGGATAACAGTAATGATAATTATAGCTTTACAGTATAAATCTATTTAATACAACAAATTATAATAAGTCTGTCATTATTTATAAATCGCTGAAATTATATAATACAAACTCTATATTCTCCATCTAGTAGAGTTCTCAATTAGAACCTCTATATTCTCCATCTAGTAGAGTTCTCAATTAGAACCTCTATATTCTCCATCTATTAGAGTTCTCAATTAGAACCTCTATATTCTCCATCTATTAGAGTTCTCAATTAGAACCTCTATATTCTCCATCTATTAGAGTTCTCAATTAGAACCTCTATATTCTCCATCTAGTAGAGTTCTCTATTAGAACCTCTATATTCTCCATCTATTGGAGTTCTCTATTAGAACCTCTATATTCTCCAGCAGGTAGAGTTCTCAATTAGAACATCTATATTCTCCATCTAGTAGAGTTCTCTATTAGAACCTCTATATTCTCCATCAGGTAGAGTTCTCAATTAGAACCTCTATATTCTTCATCTTGTAGAGTTCTCTATTAGAACCTCTATATTCTCCATCAGCTAGAGTTCTCTGTTAGAACCTCTATATTCTCCATCTATTAGAGTTCTCTATTAGAATCTCTATATTCTCCATCTAGTAGAGTTCTCTGTTAGAACCTCTATATTCTCCATCTAGTAGAGTTCTCTGTTAGAATCTCTATATTCTCCATCTAGTAGAGTTCTCTATTAGATCCTCTGTATTCTCCATCTATTATAGTTCTCTATTAGATCCTCTGTATTCTCCATCTATTATAGTTCTCTATTAGATCCTCTGTATTCTCCATCTATTATAGTTCTCTATTAGATCCTCTGTATTCTCCATCTATTATAGTTCTCTATTAGATCCTCTATATTCTCCATCTATTATAGTTCTCTATTGCTACTCATCGCAAAGCGTCCCATCCATACGGTGTGATTTACAGAGGAATTATCACAATATGCTGGTGCTAGTTAGCACATGATATTCAGAATTCATTAGTTATTAATGTTAATTTTAACAGTACAATGTGATAAAGGTAAGAATCTACAGAACACCCAGGGCTAATTAGTGAAGGTGCTGGAAGAAAAACGCAAAACTGGAGAAATAGGAAAAAGTCACCACACACTTCCAGTCAGATGAATGTATTTAATTGTAGCTGAGCTTGTGGTCAGGCGACCTTCGTCAGAGCATCTCTCCACATACAGTAATAGTACAACATGAAAATCATATCACTGTGATACATGTACTCTCATTTACTCATACTGTATGCCATAGAATTCACAATCCAATCCTAGTTTGTTTTCAGGCCTTTTTATGTCCGACTGAAATTAGAGTGATTCCTACATATTTGTGAATTTGCTGTGTTTCTTTAGAGGTATGAAGTAGTTCTGTTTTTATTGCTGAATTAATGACAGCAAAAAAGTGTAAACCAGTAACGTAATATGAGTGATTTCCTTTATCCCACATTGTGTCAAGTCCTATTACATGACTCAGAACAGCTTCAGTGTGAATGGGTCATGTCTCAGAACAGCTTCAGTGTGAATGGGTCATGTCTCAGAACAGCTTCAGTGTGAATGGGTCATGTCTCAGAACAGCTTCAGTGTGAATGGGTCTAGATGCTTCAACATTCTATGGTTAAAATGTACATTCCATATTACCAGCTCTTTGTGGGTTGCACTGCAGATGCATGGATTAGTTATTTACAGGTTGATTCTGGGGCCGTATCTCCCAGCAACACTAATGAGTTAGGATACAGTGTGGCTGTTAACCCTCTTCTAAAGACATGTATGGATGACACAAATAGTAATTCATACAATTATTTTAATTTAATGGATTTGAACCAGATTTAACCCTTGGATGTAATCCCTAATGATCGGCCTGTTCAGATGAAAGTCAAGTGTTTGTGTTATTTTATAATACTGAGAGACACGCATCACAACAACTGACTGACACACAACAGAGCCTGCTCAAATAATAATAATCTTTGACCACAAGGGCTTTCTGAACCTTACAGTTCATCTTCTCTTCTGGAATATATGATTTGAAGATAAATCTGTGTAAATCCAGGGAATTTATTCCTGTATTTACCAGAGATTGTTCATCTTAATCTGGGTAAAGCCCTCTGTGACCCGATGCTGTTTTCCCTGCAGGACACTTTAATCTCTCCAAAGATAGATCAGAAGATTTAAGGAAATAAAACTCCACATTATTCACTGTTAGTATTTAAATGTTGCTTTACAGTAGCAGTACAGATGTCGGATTTGAATTTGACCTGTTTCACTGCAGGAGGTTTCAAATATCTGAATAAATATTTAGAATCTGTGTTCGTATACAATGCAGTACCGTACCTACGGTATGTACAGTGCATTAGGATAGTATTCAGACTCCTTGACTTTTCCCACATTTTGTTACGTTACAGAATTTCTAAAATGTATGAAATAGTTTTTTCCTCTCATCAATCTACACACAATACCCCATAATGACAAAGAAAAAACGTTTTATTTATTTATTTATTTTTCAGGCCCTTTACTCAGTACTTTGTTGAAGAACTTTTGGCAGCGATTACAGCCTTGAGTGTTCTTGGGTATGTTGCTACAAGCTTGGCACACCTATATTTGGGGGGTTCCTGAGTGGCGCAGCGGTCTAAGGCACTGCATCTCAGTGCTAGAGGCTGTACTACAGACCCTTGTTTGATCCTGGGCTGCATCACAACATTCAGCGATCGTAGGGCAGCGCACAATTGGCCCAGCATTGTCTGGGTTAGGGAAGAATTTGGCCGCCATTGTAAAATAAGAATTTGTAGGTTAAATAAAATAAAGGTTAAATAAAAAATGTAACATTTGGGGAGTTTCTCCCATTCTTCTCTGCAGATCCTCTCAAGCTCTGTCAGGTTGGATGGGGAGCGTCGCTGCACACCTATTTTCAGGTCTCTCCAGAGATGTTTGATCAGGTTCAAGCCCGGGCTCTGGCTGGGTCAATCAAGGATATTCAGAGACTTGTCCCCAAGCCACTTCTGCGTTGTTATGGCTGTGTGCTTAGGGTCATTGTCCTGTTGGAAGGTGAACCTTCACCCCAATCTGAGGTCCTGAACACTCTGGAGTAGGTTTTCATCAAGGATCTCTCTGTACTTTGCTCTGTTCATCTTTCTCTCGATCCTGACTAGTGTCCCAGTCCCTGCCACTAAAGAAAATCCCCACCGCGTGATGCTGCCACCACCATGCTTCACCGTAGGGATGGTGCCATGTTTCCTCCAGACGTGACCCTTGGCATTCAGGCCAAGAGTTCAATTTTGGTTTAATCAGACCAGAGAATCTGTCACGGGTGTGACGAGTGTGGGTATGTGTTTTTTTGCCCTGTCTAGGGTTTTTGTATATCTATGGGTTGTTTGTATGTCTAGGTAATATAGGTCTATGGTGGCCTGAATTGGTTCCCAATCAGAGGCAGCTGTTTATCGTTGTCTCTGATTGGGGATCCTATTTAGGTTGCCATTTTACATGTTGGTTTTGTGGGTTATTGTCTATGTGTAGTTTCCTGACAGCACTCGGGTTAATTGAGCTTCACGTTCGTTTTGTTATTTTGTTAGTTTGTTGAGTGTTTTTCCTTCATTAAAAGAAGTATGTACGCTTATCACGCTGCACCTTGGTCTCATCAATACGACGAATGAGACAGAATCTTTTTTTCTCAAACTCTGAAAGTCCTTTAGGTGCCTTTTGGCAAACTCCAAGTGGCTGTCATGTGCCATTTACTGAGGAGTGGCTTCCGTGGCCACTCTACCATAAAGGCCTGATTGGTGGAGTGCTGCAGAGATGGTTGTCCTTCTGGAAGGTTCTCCCATCTCCACAAAGGAACTCTGGAGCTCTGTCAGAGTGACCATCGGGTTCTTGGCCACCTCCCTGACTAAGAACCTTCTCCCCGAGAAGGCCAGCTCTAGGAAGAGTCTTAGTGGTTCCAAACTTCTTCCATTTAAGAATGATGGAGGCCACTGTGTTCTTTGAGAACTTCAATCCTGCAGAAATGTTTTGGTACCCTTCCCCAGATCTGTGCCTCGACATAATCCTGTTTCGGAGCTCTACGGACAATTCCATTGACCTCATGGCTTGGTTTTTTCTCTGACATGCACTGTCAACTGTGGGCAGTGGTGGAAAAAGTACCCAATTGTCATACTTGAGTAAAAGTAAAGATACCTCAAAAGAAAATGACTCAAGTAAAAGTTCATGTCACCCAGTAAAATACTACCTGATTAAAAGTATTTGGTTGTAAATTTACTTAAGTATCAAAAGTAAAAGTATATATAATTTATAATATCTTATATTAAGAGAACCAGACAACATTATTTTCTTGTTTTTTTTTTTAATTTACGGATAGCCAGGGGCACAGATAAACACTCAGACACAATTTACAAACGAAGCATTTGTGTTTAGTGAGTCTGCCAGATCAGAGGCAGTAGGGATGACGAGGGATGTTCTCTTGATAAGTGCATTAATTAAACAATTTTCCTGTCCTGCTAGGCATTCAAAATGTAACGACTACTTTTGGGTGTTAGGGAAAAGTAAAAGTTGTAAAAAATAATAATAGTAAAGTACAGATACCCCAAAAACTGACTTAAGTAGTACTTAAAAGTATTTTTATTTAAGTAATTTACACCACTGACTGTGGATCCTTATATAGACAGGTGTGTGCCTTTTCCAAATCATGTCCAATAAATTTACCACAGGAGTTGTAGAAACATCTCAAGGATGATCAATGGAAACAGGAGCTCAATTTCGAGTCTCATAGCAAAGCGTTGGCATACTATATATTTTTATTATACATTTGCTAACGTTTGTAATAACCGGTTTTGGCTTTGTCATTAAGGGCTATGGTGTGTAGATTGATGAGGGAAATAGTAATTTAATATATTTTAGAATAAGGCTGTAACATAAGAAAATGTGGAAAAAGTCAAGGGGTGTGAATTTCCCGAATGCTCTGTATATAATGATGAAAAATATATATGCAACATGCTACAATTTAAAAGATTTGAATGAGTTACAGTTAATATAAGGAAGTCAGTCAAATTAAATAAATAAATTACGCCATAATCAATGGATTTCACATGACTGGGCAGTTATCCAGCCATGGATGGCCTTGGAAGGCATAGCCCCCCTCCCCATTTGGCAGTCAGCCCACCCTTTGAGGAGCCAGGCCCAGCCAATCAGAATGAGTTTTTCCCCACAAAAAGGGCTTTATTACAGACATAAATACTCCTCAGTAATGTAGTGTAGTGCAGTAGTAATGTTGTAAAATAGCGTAGTGGTAGCAGTAGCAGTAGTAATGTAATGATATAGTAATATAGCGTATTGTTAGCAGTAGTAATGTTGTAAAGTAGTAATGTAGTATAGCGGTAGAAGTTGTAATGTTGTAAAGTAGTAATGTAGCGTAGTCATAGCAGTAGTAATGATATGATATAGTAATGTAGCATATTTCTAGTAGTACTGTTGTAAAGTAGTAATGTAGTGTAACAGTGGTAATGTTATAAAATAGTAATGTAGCATAAGTGGTGGCAGTATTAATGTTGTAAAATAGCAATGTAGTGTATTGTTAGCAGTTGCAGTAGTATTGGGCTCCCGAGTGGTGCAGCGGTCTAAGGCACTGCATCTCAGTGCTTGAGGCGTCACAAATCCAGGCTGTATCACAACTGACCGTGATTGGGAGTCCCTGTGCGGCGCACAGCGTCCAGTGTAGGTAGTCATTGTAAATAAGAATTTGTATTTAATTGACTTGCCTACTTAAATAAAGGTTAAATAAAATACAATAGTAATGTTATAAAATAGTAATGTAAAGTAGTTTAGTGGAAGCAGTAGCATCGTTGTAGCAGTAGCAATGTTGTAAAATAGTAATGTATCATAATGGTGGTAGCACTAGTAATGTTATAGAATAGTAATGTAGTGTATTGGTAGCAGTAGTAATGTTGTAAAGTAGTAATGTGGCGTAGTGGTAACAGTTGCATTAGTTTGTTGTAAATTAGTCATGTAAAATCATGACAGTGTTGTTGTATAAGTAGTAATGGTGTAAGTAGTAATATAGGATAGTGGTTGTATTAGCAGCAGTAATGTCATAAAGTAGTAATGTAAAGTAGCAGTAGAAGTTGCAGTATTAATGTTGTAAAGTAGTAATGTAGAATAGCAGTAGCAGTATTAATGTAGCGTAGTGGTAGCAGTAGTAATGTTTTAAAGTAATAGTGTAGCGTATTGGTAGCAGTTGCAGTAGTAATGTACAATTGTTATGTAGCATAGTGGCAGCGGTAGTAGTGTTATAACAGTACTAGTAGCAGTATCAGGTCCAATAGTAATGTTGTAAAGTAGTAATGTAATGTAGCAGTATCAGATCCAGTAGTAATGTTGTAAAATAGTAATGTTGCGTAGTGGTAGCAGTCTTAATGCTGTAAAGTATTAATGTAGCATATTGCTAGTAGTAGTAATGTTTTAAAGTAGTAATGTAGCGTAGTGGTAGCAGTATTCATGTTGTGTTGTAGTAGTAGAAGTAGAATGTTGTAAATTAGTAGTGTTGTGGTAGCAGTAGCATTAGTAACGTTGTAAAATAGTAATGTAGAGGAAGCAGTAGCAGTAGTATAGTAGTAAAGCAGTAATGTAGTGTTGTTGTAGCAGCAGTAATGTTAAATAGCAGTAATGTAAAATAGTAATGTAGCGCAGTAGTAATGTTGTAATGTAGCATATTGGTAGCAGTTGCATTAGTAATGTTGTAAAATAGCAATGTGTAATGGTAACAGTAGCAGTAGTAATGTTGTAAAGTAGTAATGTATCGTGCTGGTAGCAGTTGCAGTAGTAATGTTGTAAAATAGTAATGTAGCATTGTGTTAGCAGTTTCAGTAGTAATATTGTAAAGTAGTAATGTAGCATAGCAGTAGCAGTATTAATGTAGCATAGTGGTAGCAGTAGTAATATTTTAAAGTAATAATGTAGCATAGTGGTAGTAGTAGTAATGTTATAAAATAGAAATGTAACGTAGTTGTAGCAGTCGCAACAGTAATGTTGTAAAGTAGTAATGTAGCATAGTGGTAGCAGTATTAATGTTGTGAGGTAGTAGTAGCAATAGAAATGTTGTAAATTAGTAATGTAGCGTTGTGTTAGCAGTTTCAGTAGTAATGTTATAAAGTATTAATGTAGCGTAGTGGTAGCAGAGGACTGTAGCAGAGGACTGATTTACAGCGCTATCAAATTAATTATCCACAGGTTAAAATTGTGTAGGGCTGTAAAGATATTCAAATTGCATTAAAGTTGCTCTCGAAGCCCTGTGCAGCGCTATGTGTGGCTTTGGCCCTATTCTCACTTCCCATCCTCCCCATAGCCCCAACTAGCCTCCCTGTGGGCCTCCTGTCCCCTTGCTCCCTCCCTGCGCACCCTCACTGTCTATGGACATATTGTCTGTGCCACACACACACACACACACACACACACACACACACACACACACACACACACACACACACACACACACACACACACACACACACACACACACACACACACACACACACACACACACACACACACACACACACAGTGTAGCCACAGCATCTGTGCAGTCCCCTAGGGAGAGACAGGGGGGGAGGGGGGGGGCGGGTCAAAGTCTTCACAGGAACCATTCTCTCTGTGACATCTGCTGCAGTCCCCTAGGGAGAGATAGGGGGGTCAGTCTTCACAGGAACCATTCTCTCTATGACATTTGCTGCAGTCAGTGCCTGATCATCTGACAGCACAACAATGTATCTAAGGACAGAACCACTTGAGCTCTGCTCTCTAATGTTCTACTGTATTAGTAGATAATGTATCACTGTCCTAGTAATATAGTGTACATGATGTATCATGGAATGTTGGGACAAAAAAGGTTTACTGTTCAGGATTACTAATGAGAAGATGACTACATTCACGATGTCTTCATGGAGTATCTCACTACGAAGCTCGGTGCTGCTTTATGTCACAACCCAAACATCCACAAAGCAGCTGGATGCACGTAACTGAGCCATGGTACAGTCTATACCATAAACTATTACGAGTCATTCTGTTGTGCGCAGATTCATGGGACGGACTCCCTGCTGGAGATGTAGTATTCTATAAAGAAATGTAGTATTCTATAAAGAGATTTAGTATTCTATAAAGAGATTTAGTATTCTACAAAGAGATGTAGTATTCTATAAAGAGATTTAGTATTCTATAAAGAGATGTAGTATTCTATAAAGAGATGTAGTATTCTATAAAGAGATTTAGTATTCTATAAAGAGATTTAGTATTCTATAAAGAGATGTAGTATTCTATAAAGAGATTTAGTATTCTATAAAGAGATTTAGTATTCTATAATGAGATGTAGCATTCTATAAAGAGATTTAGTATTCTATAATGAGATGTAGTATTCTATAAAGAGATTTAGTATTCTATAAAGAGATTTAGTATTCTATAAAGAAATGTAGTATTCTATAAAGAGATTTAGTATTCTATAAAGAAATGTAGTATTCTATAAAGAGATTTAGTATTCTATAAAGACATGTAGTATTCTATAAGAAATGTAGTATTCTATAAAGAGATGCTGTGTTCTGTAAAGAGATGTAGTATTCTATAAGAAATGTAGTATTCTATAAAGAGATGCTGTGTTCTGTAAAGAGATGTAGTATTCTATAAAGAAATGTAGTATTCTATAAAGAGATTTAGTATTCTATAAAGAGATGTAGTATTCTATAAGAAATGTAGTATTCTATAAAGAGATGAAGTATTCTATAAAGAGATGTAGTATTCTATAAAGAGATGAGGTATTCTATAGAGAGATATAGTATTCTATAAAGAGATTTAGTATTCGATAATGACATGTAGTATTCTATAAGAAATGTAGTATTCTATAAAGAGATGCTGTGTTCTGTAAAGAAATGTAGTATTCTATAAAGAGATTTAGTATTCTATAAAGAGATAGTATTCTATAAGAAATGTAGTATTCTATAAGAAATGTAGTATTCTATAAAGAGATGTAGTATTCTATAAAGAGATATAGTATTCTATAAAGAAATGTAGTATTCTATAAAGACATGTAGTATTCTATAAAGAGATATATAGGTTTATATAAAGAAAAGTTGTGTGCAATAAAGATATGTTGTACTCTATAATGAGATATAGTATTCTATATATAGAGATTTAATATTCTATAAAGAAAGGTAGTATTCTATAAAGAGATGTAGTATTCTATAAAGATATGTAGTATTCTGTAAAGAGATATATAGGTTTATATAAAGAAAAGTTGTGTGCTATAAAGATATGTAGTACTCTATTGTAACGACGTTCATCTGTTGTAAGAAGAGAGTCAGACCGAAATGCAGCGTGTAGGTTACTCATGACTTTAATGAATGAAAACGGTACATGAAATAACTGAAATACGAAAACAACAAACGAAACGTGAAACTAATTACAGCCTATCTGGTGACTACTACACAGAGACAGGTACAAACACACACAAAATACAAAGCGAACTCAGGCTACCTAAATACGGTTCCCAATCAGAGACAACGATAAGCACCTGACTCCAATTGAGAATCGCCTCAGGCAGCCAAGCCTATAAAACACCCCTAATTAGCCGCGATCCCAAATTCTACAAACCCCAATACGAAAAACAACATATAAACCCATGTCACACCCTGGCTTATCCAAACATATAACAAAAACACAAAATACAATGACCAAGGCGTGACAGAACCCCCCCCCCCTAAGGTGCGGACTCCCGGACGCACCTCAAAAGCATAGGGAGGGTCCGGGTGGGCGTCTGTCCATGGTGGCGGTTCCGGCTCGGGACGTGGACCCCACTCCATTAATGTCCTTGTACCTCCCCTTCGCGTCCTGGGATAATCCACCCTCTCCGCCAACCATGGCCTAATAGTCCTCACCCTGATCCCTACATAACTGAGGGGCAGCTCGTGACAGAGGGGCAGCTCGGGACAGAGGGGCATCTCAGGACAGAGGGGCATCTCGGGACAGAGGGGCATCTCGGGACAGAGGGGCATCTCGGGACAGAGGGGCAGCTCAGGACAGAGGTGCATCTCAGGACAGAGGGGCATCTCGGGACAGAGGGGCATCTCGGGACAGAGGGGCAGCTCAGGACAGAGGGGCAGCTCAGGACAGGGGGGCATCTCAGGACAGGGGGGCATCTCGGGACAGAGGGGCAGCCCGGGACAGAGGGGCAGCCCGGGACTGAGGGGCAGCCCGGGACTGAGGGGCAGCCCGGGACAGAGGGGCAGCTCGGGACAGAGGGGCAGCTCGGGACCGAAGCAGCCCGGGACTGAGGGGAAGCCCGGTACTGAGAGGAAGCCCAGTACTGAGAGGAAGCCCAGTACTGAGAGGAAGCCCAGTACTGAGATGAAGCTCAGGCAGGTAGTAGGCTCCGGTAAATCCTGGCTGGCTGGCAGATCTGGAAGAGACTGGTTGTCGGGCAGCGCTGGGCTGACTGGCGGCACTGGCGGCGCTGGGCAGACTGGCGGCGCTGGGCAGACTGGGAGCACTGGCGGCGTTGGGCAGACTGGGAGCACTGGCCGCGCTGGGCAGACTGGGAGCACTGGCCGCGCTGGGCCGACTGGGAGCACTGGCCGCGCTGGGCCGACTGGGTTCACTGGCCGCGCTGGGCCGACTGGGAGCACTGGCGGCGCTGGGCAGACTGGAGACTCCGGCAGCGCAAGAGAGGAGAATAGAGAGGAATAACTGGTCCTTCTGTAGCTCAGTTGGTAGAGCATGGCGCTTGTAACGCCAGGGTAGTGGGTTCGATTCCCGGGACCACCCAGAATGTATGCACACATGACTGCTTTGGATAAAAGCGTCTGCTAAATGGCATATATTATTTATTATTTATATATTAGGAGAAAGGCTCTGGCTGCGCTAAATAGGCGGGAGACTCCAACAGCGCAGGAGAGGAGAAAAGCGCTGGCTGCGCTGAACAGGCGAGGCGCACTGGAGGCCTGGTGCGTGGTGCTGGAACTGGTGGTACTGGCTCGAGGACACGCACAGGAAGCCTGGTGCGGGGAGCTGCTACCGGAGGACTGGTGTGTAGAGGTGGCTCTGGATAGACCGGACCGTGCAGGCGCACTAGAGCTCTTGAGCACCGAGCCTGCCCAAGCTTACCTGGCTCGATGCCCACTCTAGCCCGGCCGATAGGAAGGGCTGGTGTGTGCCGCACCTGGCTCTGCACCCGCACTGGAAACACCGTGCGCTCTATAGCATAACACGGTGCCTGTCCGGTCTGTCTAGCCCAACGGTGAGCACAGGGAGTTTGCGCAGGTCTCCTACCTGGCATAACTATTCTCCCTTCTAGCCCCCCCCAATAATGTTTTGGGGCTGTTTTTCCGGTTTCCAACCGCGTCGCCGTGCTGCCTCCTCATACCAGCGCCTCTCCGCTTTAGCCGCGTCTATTTCTTCCTTGGGACGGCGATATTCTCCCGGCTGCGCCCAGGGTCCTTTACCGTCTAATTCCTCCTCCCATGTCCAACACGTCTTCCCATGTCCATTCTCCGAATAATTCATCCTCCCTTTGCTGCTCCAGCTGTCGCTGCCTGTTTAAACCAGCGCCTCTCCGTTTTATCCGGCGTGTCTTTTTCTTTGACTCGATTCGCCTGTAGCCCTCTTCGCACTGCTGAAGCGAATCCCAAGCGGGCCCCTGCACTCTCTCTGGGTCGGCCGCCCACCTGTCGATTTCTTTCAACGTCGTATACTCCATGCCTTTACCTTCCCCTCGGGATCAGTAGAACTAAACAGACGGGATAAGCACAGGGACAAGACAAGATAATAAATGACAAACATGACCCCGCGGGCATGTTTCATGTACTCAGGTTCTTATGGTCTTCGACCATGTCCAACCCAGCTGTAGCCCTCTTCAGGAATCGAATGAAACGCCGATAGAGGAAACCCGCTGCACTGACCTTCTCTGGGCCAATCACTGACGGCGAATCCATCTGAATGCCTGTCGTAACGGAGGGGAGACATTCTTTCAGCCTGTCGTTTCCATGCGCTGTACCTTCCCCAGACTGTCCTCCTCCTTTAGCTCCTGCCAGTTCACACGCTGCTCGGTCTGTGAGCGGTGGTGGGTGTTTCTGTAACAACGTTCGTCTGTTGTAAGAAGAGAATCAGACCGAAATGCAGCGTGTAGGTTACTCATGACTTTAATGAATGAAAACGGTACATGAAATAACTGAAATACGAAAACAACAAACGGAACGTGAAACTAATTACAGCCTATCTGGTGACTACAACACAGAGACAGGTACAATCACCCACGAAATACAAAGTGAAACTATGGCTCCCTAAATACGGTTCCCAATCAGAGACAACGATAAGCACCTGACTCTTATTGAGAACCGCCTCAGGCAGCCAAGCCTAACAACACCCCTAATCAGCCGCGATCCCAAATAATACAAACCCCAATACGAAAACAACATATAAACCCATGTCACACCCTGGCCTACCCAAACATATAACAAAAACACAAAATACAATGACCAAGCCGTGACAGAACCCCCCCCCCCTAAGGTGCGGACTCCCGGACGCACCTCAAAAGCATACAGAGGGTCCAGGTGGGCGTCTGTCCATGGTGGCGGTTCCGGCTCGGGACGTGGACCCCACTCCATTAATGTCCTTGTACCTCCCCTTCGCATCCTGGGATAATCCACCCTCTCCGCCGACCATGGCCTAATAGTCCTCACCCAGATCCCCACGTAACTGAGGAGCAGCTCGGGACAGAGGGGCAGCTCTGGACAGAGGGGCAGCTCGGGACAGAGGGGCAGCTCGGGACAGAGGGGCAGCTCGGGACAGAGGGGCAGCTCGGGACAGGGGCAGCCCGGAACTGAGGGGCATCCCGGAACTGAGGGGCAGCCCAGGACTGAGGGGAAGCCCAGTACTGAGAGGAAGCCCAGTACTGAGAGGAAGCCCAGTACTGAGATGAAGCTCTGGCAGGTAGTAGGCTCTGGTAAATCCTGGCTGGCTGGCGGAACTGGAAGATTCAGGTTGACAAGCAGATCTGGAAGAGACTGGTTGTCTGGCAGATCTGGAAGAGACTGGTTGTCTGGCAGATCTGGAAGAGA
Source organism: Oncorhynchus gorbuscha (assembly GCF_021184085.1). Classification (NCBI taxonomy): domain Eukaryota; kingdom Metazoa; phylum Chordata; class Actinopteri; order Salmoniformes; family Salmonidae; genus Oncorhynchus; species Oncorhynchus gorbuscha. The sequence goes on along the minus strand of NC_060181.1, from coordinate 99,949,748 downwards.
CTGGTTGTCTGGCAGATCTGGAAGCACTGGCGGCACTGGGCAGACTGGGAGCACTGACGGCGCTGGGCAGACTGGGAGCACTGGCGGCGCTGGACAGACTGGGAGCACTGGCGGCGCTGGGAAGACAGGGAGCACTGGCGGCGCTGGGCAGACTGGGAGCACTGGCGGCGCTGGGCAGACTGGGAGCACTGGCGGCGCTGGGCAGACTGGGAGCACTGGCGGCGCTGGGCAGACTGGGAGCACTGGTGGCCCTGGGCAGACTGGGAGCACTGGCGAAGCTGGGCAGACTGGCGGCACTAGGCGGCGCTGGGCAGACGGGAGACTCCGGCAGCGCAGGAGAGGAGAAAGGCTCTGGCTGCGCTAAACAGGCGGGAGACTCCGACAGCGCAGGAGAGGAGAAAAGCGCTGGCTGCGCTGAACAGGCGAGGCGCACAGAAGGCCTGGTGCGTGGTGCTGGAACTGGTGGTACTGGATCGAGGACACGCACAGGAAGCCTGGTGCGGGGAGCTGCTACCGGAGGACTGGTGTGTGGAGGTGGCTCTGGATAGACCGGACCGTGCAGGCGCACTGGAGCTCTTGAGCACCGAGCCTGCCCAAGCTTACCTGGCTCGATGCCCACTCTAGCCCGGCCAATAGGAAGGGCTGGTATGTGCCGCACCTGGCTCTGCACCCGCACTGGAAACACCGTGCGCTCCATAGCATAACACGGTGCCTGCCCGGTCTCTCTAGCCCAACGGTGAGCACAGGGAGTTTGCGCAGGTCTCCTACCTGGCATAACCATACTCCCTTCTAGCCACCCCGCAATAATTTTTTTGGGCTGCTTTTCAGGCTTCCAACCGTGTCGCCGTGCTGCCTCCTCATACCAGCGCCTCTCCGCTTTAGCTGCTTCTATTTCTTCCTTGGGACGGCAATATTCTCCAGGCTGAGCCCAGGGTCCTTTACCGTCTAATTCCTCCTCCCATGTCCAATTCTCCAAGTGGTGCAGCCTCTCCCACTGCAACTGCTCTTCACGATTAACAGGGAGAGTTGGCTCAGGTCTGAACCCTGACTCAGCCACTCTCTCTCTGCGCCCTCCCCCAATAAATAATTGGGGGTTACTTTCGGTTTTCGTTCTGCGTCGCCGTGTTTTCGTTTTTGATTCCATTCGCCTGTAGCCCTCTTCTCACTGCTGAAGCGAATCCCAGGCGGGCTCCTGCACTCTCTCTAGGTCGGCCGCCCACCTGTCGATTTCTTCCCACGTCGTATACTCCATGCCTCCACCGTCCATAACGTCCTCCTTTCGCTCCTGCCAGTCTACACACCGCTCGGTCCGTGAGTGGTGGGTGATTCTGTAACGAGAGAGTCGGACCAAAATGCAGCGTGTTGGTTACTCATGACTTTAATGAATGAAAAACGCGGTACATGAAATAACTGAAACTAAATACAAAAACAACAGAACGGAATGTGAAACTAATTACAGCCTATCTGGTGACTACAACACAGAGACAGGTACAATCACCCACGAAATACAAAGCGAAACTATGGCTCCCTAAATACGGTTCCCAATCAGAGACAACAATAAGCACCTGACTCTGATTGAGAATTGCCTCAGGCGGCCAAGCCTAACATCACCCCTAATCAGCCGCAATCCCAAATAATACAAACCCCAATACGAAAACAACATATAAACCCATGTCACACCCTGGCCTACCCAAACATATAACAAAAACACAAAATACAATGACCAAAGCGTGACAGTAGTATTCTATAAAGAGATGCTGTGTTCTGTAAAGAGAAGTAGTATTCTACAGAGAGTTGTAGTGTCCTATAAATATATGTAGTATTCTATGAAGAGATGTAGTATTCTATAAAGAGATGTAGTATTCTATAAAGAGATATAGTTTTCAATAAAGAAAAGTAGTGTGCTATAAAGAGATGAAGAGATAAAGTATTCTATAAAGAGATATAGTATTCTCTAAGAGATTTAGTATTCTATAAAGAGATTTCGTATTCTATAAAGAGATGATGTGTTCTGTAAAGAGATGTAGTATTCTATAAAGAGATGTAGTATTCTGTAAGAAATGTAGTATTCTATAAGACATGTAGTATTCTATAAAGAGATGTAGTATTCTATAAAGAGATATAGTTTTCTATAAAGAAAAGTAGTGTGCTATAAAGAGATGTAGTATTCTATAAAGAGATGTAGTATTCTATAAAGAACATTTACATTTTACATTTAAGTCATTTAGCAGACGCTCTTATCCAGAGCGACTTACAAATTGGTGCATTCACCTTATGACATCCAGTGGAACAGTCACTTTACAATAGTGCATCTAAATCTTAAAGGGGGGGGGGAAGAGGGAATACTTATCCTATCCTAGGTATTCCTTAAAGAGGTGGGGTTTCAGGTGTCTCCGGAAGGTGGTGATTGACTCCGCTGTCCTGGCGTCGTGAGGGAGTTTGTTCCACCATTGGGGGGCCAGAGCAGCGAACAGTTTTGACTGGGCTGAGCGGGAGCTGTACTTCCTCAGTGGTAGGGAGGCGAGCAGGCCAGAGTTGGATGAACGCAGTGCCCTTGTTTGGGTGTAGGGCCTGATCTATAAAGAAATTAATTATTCTATAAAGAGATATAGGTTTCTATAAAGAAAAGTAGTGTGCTATAAAGAGATGTAGTATTCTATAAAGAGATGTAGTATTCTATAAAAAAATGTAGTATTCTATAAAGAAATGTAGTATACTATAAAGAGATGTAGTATTCTATAAAGAGATGTAGTATTCTATAAAGAGATATATAGGTTTATATAAAGAAAAGTTGTGTGCTATAAAGATATGTAGTACTCTATAATGAGATATAGTATTCTATATAAAGAGATTTAATATTCTATAAAGAGATGTAGTATTCTATAAGAAATGTAGATTCTATAAAGAGATGTAGTATTCTATAAAGAGATGTAGTATTCTGTAAAGATATCTAAGAATTCTATAAAGAGATGTGGTGGGCTATGAAGATATGTAGTCTGCTTTAAAGTGATGTAGTATTCCATAAATAGATGCTGTGTTCTGTAAAGAGATGTAGTATTCTATAAAGATATGTAGTATTCTATAAAGAGATGTCATATTCTATAAAGAGATGTAGTATTCTATAAGAAATGTAGTATTCTATAAAGAGATTAAGTATTCTATAAAGAGATGTAGTGTGCTATGAAGACATGTAGTCTGCTTTAAAGGGATGTAGTATTCTATAAATAGATGCTGTGTTCTGTAAAGATATGTAGCTAAGAGATTTAGTATTCTATAAAGAGATTTAGTATTCTGTAAAGAGAAGTAGTATTCTATAAAGATATGTAGTATTCTATAGAGTGATGTAGTGTACTATAAATATATGTAGTATTCTATAAAGAGATGTAGTATTCTATAAGAAATGTAGTATTCTATAAAGAGATATAGTATTCTCTAAGAAATGTAGTATTCTATAAAGTGATGTAGTATTCTATAAAGAGATGTAGTATTCTATAAGAAATCTAGTATTCTATAAAGAAATGTAGTATTCTATAAAGAGATATAGTATTCTCTAAGAGATTTAGTATTCTATAAAGTGATGTAGTATTCTATAAAGAGATGTATTGTTCTATAAAGAGATGTTGTGTGCTATAAAGAGATGTAGTCTGCTTTAAAGATATATAATATTCTATAAATAGATGCTGTGTTCTGTAAAGAGATGTAGTACTCTATAAGGAGATGTTGTGTCCTATAAAGAGATGTCATATTCTATAAAGAGATGTAGTATTCTATAAGAAATGTAGAATTCTATAAAGAGATGTAGTTTGCTTTAAAGGGATGTAGTATTATATAAATAGATTATGTGTTCTGTAAAGAGATGTAGTATTCTATAAAGATATGTAGTATTCTATAGAGAGATATAGTATGCTATAAAGAGATTTAGTATTATATAAAGAGATGTAGTATTCTATAAGAAATGTAGTATTCTATAAAGAGATGCTGTGTTCTGTAAAAAGATGAGGTATTCTATAAAGAAATGTAGTATTCTAGAAAGAAAAATAGTGTGCTATAAAGAGATGTAGTATTCTATAAAGAGATGAGGGTATTCTATAAAGATATGTAGTATTCTATAAAGAAATGTAGTATTCTATAAAGGGATGTAGTGTTCTATAAAGAGATGTAAGTCGCTCTGGATAAGAGCGTCTGCTAAATGACTTAAATGTAAATGTAAATGTAAATGTAGTATTATATAAAGAGATATAGTATTCTCTAAGAGATTTAGTATTCTATAAAGAGATTTAGTATTCTATAAAGATATTTAGTATTCTATAAAGTGATGTGGTATTCTATAAAGAGATTTAGTATTCTATAAAGAGATGTAGTATTCTATAAGAAATGTAGTATTCTATAAAGAGATGTAGTTTGCTATAAAGAGATGTAGTATTCTATAAGAAATGTAGTATTCTATAAAGGGATGTAATATTCAAAAAAAAATGTAGTATTCTAAAAAGAGATATAGTATTCTCTAAGAGATTTAGTACTCTATAAAGATGTGTAGTATTCTATAAGAAATGTAGTATTATATAAGAAAAGTAGTGTGCTATAAAGAGGTGTAGTATTTTTTTTAAGAGATGAGGGTATTATATAAAGAGATGTTGTATTTTGTTAAGAGATGTAGTGGGCTATGAAGAGATGTAGCCTGCTTTAAAGAGATGTAGTATTCCATAAATGGATGCTGTGTTCTGTAAAGTGATGTAGTATTCTATAAAGAGATGTAGTATTCTATAAAAATATGTTGTTTTCTATAAAGAGGTGTAGTATTCTATATAGATATATAGTATTCTATGAAGATATTTAGTATTCTATAAAGAGATGTTTACTTCCGGGTTGGAGCGAGCGGTCGCATCGGCACTTCGCTCCGCAGGTAGTATAACTTTTTCATTACATTTCATTACATTTCATTATAGCACAACGGTTTGATTTGTCTAATCTTAGCAATTTCTTCTTAGCTAGCTACATAGCCGTCTTTGTATCAAAGATAATTGCGTAATTATCGTATTTCGCCATCCTAACGTAGTCTTCACTAGCCAGCTAGCTAACGTCCACTGATTAGCTGCACTGGAGAAACTATTACACTCAACTGAATGACTTGATTAGTGTAGTGTTAGCTAGCTACATAGCTGTCTTTGCTGTCTTCGTATCCAAGATAATTGTTTAGGTTTAGAGTGTGTAGTCTTAGAGTGATTATCTTAATTTACCGAGGTTAGCTAGCCAGCTATTTGTCGTCCTTAACGTAGGAGACTCTGCTAGCTAGCCAACAGCTAGCCGACAGCTAGCCAACAGCTAGCCAACGTCTACCGAATAGACTCAACAACCCGGTCGCATTCACAGGTAGTATCACATTTTCACTTCATTTCATTACAGTACAACGGTTTGATTTGTTTGATCGTAGCTAGCTACATAGCTAGCTACATAGCCGTCTTTGTATCAAAGATAATTGTGTAGTCTAGAGCGATTTTCTAGGTTAGCTAGCCAGCTATTGTCGTTCTTTTAACGCAACGTAACGTAAACAACACTGCTAGCTAGCCAGCTAGCCCCCGAATAGCAGCACTGTCGAAACTATTACACTCAACGGAACGACTTGATTAGTGTAGTGTCAACAACGCACCCACTGCCAGCTAGCCTACTTCAGCAGTACTGTATCATTTTAATCATTTTAGTCAATAAGATTCTTGCTACGTAAGCTTAACTTTCTGAACATTCGTGACGTGTAGTCCACTTGTCATTCCAATCTCCTTTGCATTAGCGTAGCCTCTTCTGTAGCCTGTCAACTATGTGTCTGTCTATCCCTGTTCTCTCCTCTCTGCACAGACCATACAAACGCTCCACACCGCGTGGCCGCGGCCACCCTAATCTGGTGGTCCCAGCGCGCACGACCCACGTGGAGTCCCAGGTCTCCGGTAGCCTCTGGAACTGCCGATCTGCGGCCAACAAGGCAGAGTTCATCTCAGCCTATGCCTCCCTCCAGTCCCTCGACTTCTTGGCACTGACGGAAACATGGATCACCACAGACAACACTGCTACTCCTACTGCTCTCTCTTCGTCCGCCCACGTGTTCTCGCACACCCCGAGAGCTTCTGGTCAGCGGGGTGGTGGCACCGGGATCCTCATCTCTCCCATGTGGTCATTCTCTCTTTCTCCCCTTACCCATCTGTCTATCGCCTCCTTTGAATTCCATGCTGTCACAGTTACCAGCCCTTTCAAGCTTAACATCCTTATCATTTATCGCCCTCCAGGTTCCCTCGGAGAGTTCATCAATGAGCTTGATGCCTTGATAAGCTCCTTTCCTGAGGACGGCTCACCTCTCACAGTTCTGGGCGACTTTAACCTCCCCACGTCTACCTTTGACTCATTCCTCTCTGCCTCCTTCTTTCCACTCCTCTCCTCTTTTGACCTCACCCTCTCACCTTCCCCCCCTACTCACAAGGCAGGCAATACGCTCGACCTCATCTTTACTAGATGCTGTTCTTCCACTAACCTCATTGCAACTCCCCTTCAAGTCTCCGACCACTACCTTGTATCCTTTTCCCTCTCGCTCTCATCCAACACCTCCCACACTGCCCCTACTCGGATGGTATCGCGCCGTCCCAACCTTCGCTCTCTCTCTCCCGCTACTCTCTCCTCTTCCATCCTATCATCTCTTCCCTCTGCTCAAACCTTCTCCAACCTATCTCCTGATTCTTCCTCCTCAACCCTCCTCTCCTCCCTCTCTGCATCCTTTGACTCTCTATGTCCCCTATCCTCCAGGCCGGCTCGGTCCTCCCCTCCCGCTCCCTGGCTCGATGACTCATTGCGAGCTCACAGAACAGGGCTCCGGGCAGCCGAGCGGAAATGGAGGAAAACTCGCCTCCCTGCGGACCTGGCATCCTTTCACTCCCTCCTCTCTACATTTTCCTCCTCTGTCTCTGCTGCTAAAGCCACTTTCTACCACTCTAAATTCCAAACATCTGCCTCTAACCCTAGGAAGCTCTTTGCCACCTTCTCCTCCTTCCTGAATCCTCCCCCCCCCCCCCACCTCCCTCTCTGCAGATGACTTCGTCAACCATTTTGAAAAGAAGGTCGACGACATCCGATCCTCGTTTGCTAAGTCAAACGACACCGCTGGTTCTGCTCACACTGCCCTACCCTGTGCTCTGACCTCTTTCTCCCTCTCTCTCCAGATGAAATCTCGCGTCTTGTGACGGCCGGCCGCCCAACAACCTGCCCGCTTGACCCTATCCCCTCCTCTCTTCTCCAGACCATTTCCGGAGACCTTCTCCCTTACCTCACCTCGCTCATCAACTCATCCCTGACCGCTTGCTACGTCCCTTCCGTCTTCAAGAGAGCGAGAGTTGCACCCCTTCTGAAAAAACCTACACTCGATCCCTCCGATGTCAACAATTACAGACCAGTATCCCTTCTTTCTTTTCTCTCCAAAACTCTTGAACGTGCCATCCTTGGCCAGCTCTCCCGCTATCTCTCTCTGTATGACCTTCTTGATCCAAATCAGTCAGGTTTCAAGACTAGTCATTCAACTGAGACTGCTCTCCTCTGTATCACGGAGGCGCTCCGCACTGCTAAAGCTAACTCTCTCTCCTCTGCTCTCATCCTTCTAGATCTATCGGCTGCCTTCGATACTGTGAACCATCAGATCCTCCTCTCCACCCTCTCCGAGTTGGGCATCTCCGGCGCGGCCCACGCTTGGATTGTGTCCTACCTGACAGGTCGCTCCTACCAGGTGGCGTGGTGAGAATCTGTCTCCTCACCACGCGCTCTCACCACTGGTGTCCCCCAGGGCTCTGTTCTAGGCCCTCTCCTATTCTCGCTATACACCAAGTCACTTGGCTCTGTCATAACCTCACATGGTCTCTCCTATCATTGCTATGCAGACGACACACAATTCATCTTCTCCTTTCCCCCTTCTGATGACCAGGTGGCGAATCGCATCTCTGCATGTCTGGCAGACATATCAGTGTGGATGACGGATCACCACCTCAAGCTGAACCTCGGCAAGACGGAGCTGCTCTTCCTCCCGGGAAGGACTGCCCGTTCCATGATCTCGCCATCACGGTTGACAACTCCATTGTGTCCTCCTCCCAGAGCGCTAAGAACCTTGGCGTGATCCTGGACAACACCCTTTCGTTCTCAACCAACATCAAGGCGGTGGCCCGTTCCTGTAGGTTCATGCTCTACAACATCCGCAGAGTACGACCCTGCCTCACACAGGAAGCGGCGCAGGTCCTAATCCAGGCACTTGTCATCTCCCGTCTGGATTACTGCAACTCGCTGTTGGCTGGGCTCCCTGCCTGTGCCATTAAACCCCTTCAACTCATCCAGAACGCCGCAGCCCGTCTGGTGTTCAACCTTCCCAAGTTCTCTCACGTCACCCCGCTCCTCCGTTCTCTCCACTGGCTTCCAGTTGAAGCTCGCATCCGCTACAAGACCATGGTGCTTGCCTACGGAGCTGTGAGGGGAACGGCACCTCAGTACCTCCAGGCTCTGATCAGGCCCTACACCCAAACAAGGGCACTGCGTTCATCCATCTCTGGCCTGCACGCCTCCCTACCACTGAGGAAGTACAGCTCCCGCTCAGCCCAGTCAAAACTGTTCGCTGCTCTGGCCCCCCAATGGTGGAACAAACTCCCTCACGACGCCAGGACAGCGGAGTCAATCACCACCTTCCGGAGACACCTGAAACCCCACCTCTTAAAGGAATACCTAGGATAGGATAAGTAATCCCTCTCACCACCCCTTTAAGATTTAGATGCACTATTGTAAAGTGACTGTTCCACTGGATGTCATAAGGTGAATGCACCAATTTGTAAGTCGCTCTGGATAAGAGCGTCTGCTAAATGACTTAAATGTAAATGTAAATGTAGTATTCTATAAGAAAAGTAGTGTGCTATAAACAGGTGTAGTATTTTTTAAAGAGATGATTGTATTATATAAAGAGATTTTGTATTTTGTAAAGATATCTAGTATTCTATAAAGAGATTAAGTATTCTATAAAGTGATGTAGTACTCTATAAAGTAATGTAGTATCCTATAAAGAGATGAAGTATTCTATAAAGAGATGTAATATTCTATAAAGTGGTGTAGTATTCTATAAAGATATGTAGTGTTCGAAAAAATGTTGTAGTATTCTATAAAGTGAAGACTATATGTGCATGTTCGTTCACTCGCAATATATTTCCAGCCTCCAAATGGTGGCGAATGGAAAGAGACATCTTTTACACAAAACACCAGAAAATGCAGGTCCAATGACATTTGTCTGATTGTCATTGGCCCGGAATTTATGAGTCCACTGCTGTCCCTGCTCATCTCGGTTGAGCTACTCATCTCTGCCTGGGCAAAATATTACTGTTCTCGTCTAACCACATCGCAACCCCACCCGTTTTCAAGTCCATTCAAAAATGTGTCATGCCTCTGACATGCCTCTGACATGCCTCTGACATGCCTCTGACATGCCTCTGACATGCCTCTGTCATGCACACGCCCTTTCAACCTCAGAACAGCCTCAATCCTTTGGGGCATTGACTCTACAAGGTGTAGAAAGAGTTCCACAGGGATGCTGGCCCATGTTGACTCCAATGCTTCCCACAGTTGTCAAGTTGGCTGGATGTCCTTTGCGTGGTGGACCATTCTTGATACACACAGGAAACTGTTGAGCGTGAAAAACACAGCAGCTTTGCAGTTCTTGACACAAACCGGTGCACCTGGCACCAACTACCATACCCTGTTAAAAAGAAAATATTTTACACAACGAATACCTAAATATTTTGTCTTGCCCATTCACCCTCTGAATGGTACACATACACAATCCATGTCTTAATTGTCTCAAGGCTTAAAAATACTTCTTTAAAACCTGTCTCATCCCCTTAATCTATATTGATTGAAGTGGATTTAACAAGTGACATTAATAAGGCATCATAGCTTTCATCTGGATTCACCAGTCTATGTCATGGAAAGAGCAGGTGTTTCTTAATGTTTTGTAGTGTATGTAAAGATATTTTGCATTCCGTCATAAAGTATACTGCGAATGGTTTACTTAATATGGACCTGAATATTTTTTTGCTTAAATGTTGCTATAAAATGGAAGCCAGTGGTAGACAGACAGTGGAAGTGAAAGTTGAAGGGGTTTGACAAGGACACCAGTTTGAGTCCCGTCTTCATAATAAACCATACATTGTGTCTAAACTAAAGTCTCTCCCGGGCATGCTCAGCTCTCCTCTTCAGCCCTCTTCCCTTCCCTGGGCACAATTAGCTCTGCTTTCATTCTTTATTTATTGTATATTTAAAGGCAACTAACAGTGGCAGTGTAATAACTGTACTCTTGAGGATTAGGAGCTGCAGCTTTAATCTCATGCTTCTAATAATGCTGCATGGACTGATTGATTAGTTTTTCAGGAAGCTTATGTCAGAAAAACTAATCCGTCTTTGGATTGTGCCAGCCTTGTACGGTTTTCCACTCCGCCACTTTATCATTTCAGTGAATTCCAGAGCTGCTGGGCTGTGATAAGGCTGGTTTCTTTCTCAGTCCCTTCCCCATGGACAATCAAAACACTGTTTATATTCTTGTGAAGTGGCTGTAGCATCGACGGCAGCCCCGGCTTCACATCACCCTCTCCCAGGTCTGGCCTTCTGAGGCACGGCAACTCTTCCTCTCCAAAGCGTCCGACAAACCAAATGGGAGAGAAATATATTGGAGGAAATGGCAGTTGGTCAAGCCAGCAACCCAGGAATGGCTCTGTAAGTGACTAAATTAGGATTTGAGCGAGTTTGTAAAGACGAGAGTCTTATAAGGTGTTGATGTGTATCAGAGTTCATATTGGGGTCACAGTGTTGTAGCAAAAAGGCCTGACTAAACCCCTCATAAACAGGCACAGTGTTGTAGCTAGAGGTCCTGACTAAACCCCTCATAAACAGTCACAGTGTTGTAGCAAAAAGGCCTGACTAAACCCCTCATAAACAGTCACAGTGTTGTAGCTAGAGGTCCTGACTAAACCCCTCATAAACAGGCACAGTGTTGTAGCAAAAAGGCCTGACTAAACCCCTCATAAACAGTCACAGTGTTGTAGCAAAAAGGCCTGACTAAACCCCTCATAAACAGTCACAGTGTTGTAGCTAGAGGTCCTGACTAAACCCTCATAAACAGTCACAGTGTTGTAGCAAAAAGGCCTGACTAAACCCCTCATAAACAGTCACAGTGTTGTAGCTAGAGGTCCTGACTAAACCCCTCATAAACAGTCAGTGTTGTATATATTGGGGATGGAAAAGGAGGTATTAGTGTTATAACAGTAGGTATTAGTGGTGTAATATATTAGTGATATAACAGTAGGTATTAGTGGTGTAACAGTAGGTTTTAGTGGTGTAACAGTAGGTATTAGTGGTGTAACAGTAGGTATTAGTGGTGTAACAGTAGGTTTTAGTGGTGTAACAGTAGGTATTAGTGATATAACAGTAGGTATTAGAGGTGTAACAGTAGGTTTTAGTGGTGTAACAGTAGGTATTAGTGGTGTAACAGTAGGTATTAGAGGTGTAACAGTAGGTATTAGTGGTGTAACAGTAGGTATTAGTGGTATAACAGTAGGTATTAGTGGTGTAACAGTAGGTATTAGTGGTGTAATATATTAGTGATATAACAGTAGGTATTAATGGTGTAACAGTAGGTATTAGTGGTGTAACAGTAGGTATTAGTGGTGTAACAGTAGGTTTTAGTGGTGTAACAGCAGGTATTAGTGGTGTAACAGTAGGTATTACGGTGTAACAGTAGGTATTAGTGGTATAACAGTAGGTATTAGTGGTGTAAAACCACTTTTTATATATATTTTTATTTTACCTTTATTTAACCAGGCAAGTCAGTTAAGAACATATTCTTATTTTCAATGACGGCCTGGGAACAGTGGGTTAACTGCCTGTTCAGGGGCAGAACGACAGATTTGTACCTTGTCAGCTCGGGGGTTTGAACTCGCAACCTTCCGGTTACTAGTCAATCGCTCTAACCACTAGGCTACGCTGCCGCCCCAGCGTAGCCTAGTGGTTAATACCTACTGTTACACCACTAATACCTACAGTAACACCACTAATACCTACTTTTACACCACTAACAGTAGGTATTAGTGATGTAATATATTAGTGGTGTTACAGTAGGTATTAGTGGTGTAATATATTAGTGATGTAACAGTAGGTATTAGTGGTGTAATATATTAGTGGTGTAACAGTAGGTATTAGTGGTGTAACAGTAGGTATTAGTGGTGTAACAGTAGGTATTAGTGATATAACAGTAGGTATTAGTGGTGTAATATATTAGTGGTATAACAGTAGGTATTAGTGGTGTAATATATTAGTGGTGTAACAGTAGGTATTAGTGGTGTAATATATTAGTGGTGTTACAGTAGGCATTAGTGGTGTAACAGTAGGTATTAGTGGTGTAATATATTAGTGATGTAACAGTAGGTATTAGTGGTGTAATATATTAGTGATGTAACAGTAGGTATTAGTGGTGTAATATATTAGTGATGTAACAGTAGGTATTAGTGATGTAATATATTAGTGATGTAACAGTAGGTATTAGTGGTGTAATATATTAGTGGTGTTACAGTAGGCATTAGTGATGTAACAGTAGGTATTAGTGGTGTAATATATTAGTGATGTAACAGTAGGTATTAGTGATGTAATATATTAGTGGTGTTACAGTAGGCATTAGTGATGTAACAGTAGGTATTAGTGGTACAACAGTAGGTATTAGTGGTATAACAGTAGGTATTAGTGGTATAACAGTAGGTATTAGTGATGTAATATATTAGTGGTGTAACAGTAGGTATTAGTGATGTAACAGTAGGTATTAGTGGTGTAATATATTAGTGGTATAACAGTAGGTATTAGTGGTGTAATATATTAGTGATGTAACAGTAGGTATTAGTGATGTAACCATAGGTATTAGTGGTGTAATATATTAGTGGTATAACAGTAGGTATTAGTGGTGTAATATATTAGTGATGTAACAGTAGGTATTAGTGATGTAATATATTAGTGATGTAACAGTAGGTATTAGTGGTGTAATATATTAGTGGTGTTACAGTAGGCATTAGTGATGTAACAGTAGGTATTAGTGGTGTAATATATTAGTGATGTAACAGTAGGTATTAGTGGTGTAATATATTAGTGGTATAACAGTAGGTATTAGTGGTGTAATATATTAGTGATGTAACAGTAGGTATTAGTGATGTAACAGTAGGTATTAGTGGTGTAATATATTAGTGGTATAACAGTAGGTATTAGTGGTGTAATATATTAGTGATGTAACAGTAGGTATTAGTGATGTAATATATTAGTGGTGTAACAGTTGGTATTAGTGGTGTAATATATTAGTGGTATAACAGTAGGTATTAGTGGTGTAATATATTAGTGATGTAACAGTAGGTATTAGTGATGTAATATATTAGTGGTGTTACAGTAGGCATTAGTGATGTAACAGTAGGTATTAGTGGTGTAATATATTAGTGGTATAACAGTAGGTATTAGTGGTGTAATATATTAGTGATGTAACAGTAGGTATTAGTGATGTAATATATTAGTGGTGTAACAGTTGGTATTAGTGGTGTAATATATTAGTGGTATAACAGTAGGTATTAGTGGTGTAATATATTAGTGATGTAACAGTAGGTATTAGTGATGTAATATATTAGTGGTGTAACAGTAGGTATTAGTGGTGTAATATATTAGTGGTATAACAGTAGGTATTAGTGGTGTAATATATTAGTGATGTAACAGTAGGTATTAGTGATGTAATATATTAGTGGTGTAACAGTAGGTATTAGTGGTGTAACAGTAGGTATTAGTGGTGTAACAGTAGGTATTAGTGGTGTAACATATTGGTGATGTAACAGTTGGTATTAGTGGTATAACAGTAGGTATTAGTGATGTAATATATTAGTGGTTTAACAGTAGGTATTAGTGGTGTAATATATTAGTGGTGTTACAGTTGGTATTAGTGATGTAACCATAGGTATTGGTGATGTAACAGTAGGTATTAGTTGTGTAACAGTAGGTATTAGTGGTGTAATATATTTGTGGTATAACAGTTGGTATTAGTGATGTAACCATAGGTATTGATGATGTAACAGTAGGTATTAGTTGTGTAACAGTAGGTATTAGTGGTGTTATATATTAGTGTTACAACAGTAGGTATTACGGTGTAATATATTAGTGGTATAACACTAGGTATTAGTGAAGTAACAGTAGGTATTAGTGGTGTAACAGTAGGTATTAGTGGTGTAACAGTAGGTATTAGTGGTGTAACGGTAGGTATTAGTGGTGTAATATATTAGTGGTTTTACAGTAGGTATTAGTGGTATAACACTAGGTATTAGTGGTGTAACAGTAGGTATTAGTGGTGTAATATATTAGTGGTATAACACTAGGTATTAGTGGTGTAACAGTAGGTATTAGTGGTGTAATATATTATTGGAATAACAGTAGGTATTAGTGGTGTAACAGTAGGTATTAGTGGTGTAACAGTAGGTATTAGTGGTGTAATATATTAGTGGTATAACAGTAGGTATTAGTGGTATAACACTAGGTATTAGTGGTGTAACAGTAGGTATTAGTGGTGTAATATATTATTGGAATAACAGTAGGTATTAGTGGTGTAACAGTAGGTATTAGTGGTATAACACTAGTTATTACTGGTGTAACAGTAGGTATTAGTGGTGTACCAGTAGGTATTAGTGGTGTACCAGTAGGTATTAGTGAAGTAACAGTAGGTATTAGTGAAGTAACAGTAGGTATTAGTGAAGTAACAGTAGGTATTAGTGGTGTTACAGTAGGTATTAGTGGTGTAACAGTAGGTATTAGTGATATAACAGTAGGTATTAGTGGTGTAACAGTAGGTATTAGTGATATAACAGTAGGTATTAGCAGTGTAATATATTAGTGATGTAAAAGTAGGTATTAGTGGTGTAATATATTAGTGATATAACACTAGGTATTAGCAGTGTAATATATTAGTGATGTAAAAGTAGGTATTAGTGGTGTAATATATTAGTGATGTAACAGTAGGTATTGGTGATATAACAGTAGGTATTAGTGATGTAACACTAGGTATTAGTGGTGTAACAGTCGGTATTAGTGGTGTAACAGTAGGTATTAGTGGTGTAACAGTCGGTATTGGTGATATAACAGTAGGTATTAGTGATGTAACAGTAGGTATTAGTGATATAACAGTAGGTATTGGTGATATAACAGTAGGTATTAGTGATATAACAGTAGGTATTAGTGGTGTAACAGTAGGTATTAGTGGTGTAACAGTAGGTATTAGTGGTGTAACAGTAGGTATTAGTGGTGTAACAGTAGGTATTAGTGGTGTAACAGTAGGTATTAGTGGTGTAACAGTAGGTATTAGTGGTGTAATATATTAGTGGTATAGCAGTAGGTATTAGTGGTGTAACAGTAGGTATTAGTGATGTAACAGTAGGTATTAGTGGTGTAAAGTAGGTATTAGTGGATGTAACAGTTAGGTATTAGTGGTGTAAATAGGTATTAGTGGTGTAACAGTAGGTATTAGTGGTGTAATATATTAGTGATGTAACAGTAGGTATTAGTGGTGTAACAGTAGGTATTAGTGGTGTAACAGTAGGTATTAGTGATGTAACAGTAGGTATTAGTGGTGTATAACAGTAGGTATTACTGGTGTAACGGTAGGTATTCGTTGTGTAATATATTAGTTGTGTAACAGTGGGTATTAGTGGTGTAACATATTATTAGTGGTGTAACAGTAGGTATTAGTGGTGTAACAGTAGGTATTAGTGGTGTAGTAGGTATTACAGTGGTATAACAGTATATTAGTGGTGTAAATAGGTATTAGTGGTGTAACAGTAGGTATTAGTGGTGTAATATATTAGTGGTGTAACAGTAGGTATTAGTGGTGTAACAGTAGGTATTAGTGGTATAACAGTAGGTATTAGTGGTGTAATAAATTAGTGATATAACAGTAGGTATTAGTGGTGTAATATATTAGTGGTTTAACAGTAGGTATTAGTGGTGTAACAGTAGGTATTAGTGGTTTAATATATTAGTGGTTTAACAGTAGGTATTAGTGGTATAATATATTAGTGGTGTAACAGTAGGTATTAGTGGTGTAATATATTAGTGGTATAACAGTAGGTATTAGTGGTGTAATATATTAGTGGTGTAACAGTAGGTATTAGTGGTGTAATATATTAGTGGTTTAACAGTAGGTATTAGTGGTGTAACAGTAGGTATTAGTGGTGTAATATATTAGTGATGTAACAGTAGGTATTAGTGGTGTAATATATTAGTGGTGTAACAGTAGGTATAAGTGGTTTAATATATTAGTGGTTTAACAGTAGGTATTAGTGGTGTAATATATTAGTGGTGTAACAGTAGGTATTAGTGGTGTAACAGTAGGTATTAGTGGTTTAATATATTAGTGGTTTAACAGTAGGTATTAGTGGTGTAACAGTAGGTATTAGTGGTGTAACAATAGATATTTGTGGTGTAATATATTAGTGGTTTAACAGTAGGTATTAGTGGTGTAACAGTAGGTATTAGTGGTGTAACAATAGATATTAGTGGTGTAATATATTAGTGGTACAACAGTAGGTATTAGTTGTGTAACAGTGGGTATTAGTGGTTTAATATATTAGTGAAGTAACAGTAGGCATTAGTGGTGTAACAGTAGGTATTAGTGGTGTAACAGTAGGTATTAGTGGTGTAACAGTAGGTATTAGTGGTGTAATATATTAGTGGTTTAACAGTAGGTATTCATGATATAACACTAGGTATTAGTGGTGTAATATATTAGTGATGTAACAGTAGGTGTTAGTGGTACGACAGTAGTTATTTGTGGTATAACAGTTGGTATTAGTGATGTAACCATATGTATTGGTGATGTACAGTAGGTATTAGTGGTGTTATATATTAGTGGTGTAACAGTAGGTATTAGTGAAGTAACAGTAGGTATTAGTGGTGTAACAGTAGGTATTAGTGGTGTAACAGTAGTTATTAGTGGTGTTATATATTAGTGGTGTAACAGTAGGTATTAGTGGTGTAATATATTAGTGGTACAACAGTAGGTATTAGTGGTATAACAGTAGGTATTAGTGGTGTAATATATTAGTGGTACAACAGTAGGTATTAGTGGTATAACAGTAGGTATTAGTGGTGTTATATATTAGTGGTGTAACAGTAGGTATTAGTGGTGTTATATATTAGTGGTGTAACAGTAGGTATTAGTGGTGTAACAGTAGGTATTAGTGGTGTAAATATATTAGTGGTATAACAGTAGGTATTAGTGGTATAACAGTAGGTATTAGTGGTATAACAGTAGGTATTAGTGTGTAACAGTAGGTATTAGTGGTGTAATATATTAGTGGTATAACAGTAGGTATTAGTGGTATAACAGTAGGTATTAGTGGTATAACAGTAGGTATTAGTGGTATAACAGTAGGTATTAGTGGTGTAACAGTAGGTATTAGTGGTGTAACAGTAGGTATTAGTGGTGTAACAGTAGGTATTAGTGATGTAACAGTAGGTATTAGTGGTGTAACAGTAGGTATTAGTGGTATAACGGTAGGTATTAGTTGTGTAATATATTAGTGATGTAACAGTAGGTATTAGTGGTGTAAAAATATGTAATAGTGATGTATATTAGTGGTTTAACAGTAGGTATTAGTGGTTTAATATATTAGTGGTGTAACAGTAGTAGTGGGTATTAGTGATATAACAGTAGGTATTAGTGGTGTATTAGTGGTGTAACAGTAGGTATTAGTGGTGTAACAGTAGGTATTAGTGGTTTAATATATTAGTGGTTTAACAGTAGGTATTAGTGGTGTAACAGTAGGTATTAGTGGTGTAACAATAGATATTTGTGGTGTAATATATTAGTGGTTTAACAGTAGGTATTAGTGGTGTAACAGTAGGTATTAGTGGTGTAACAATAGATATTAGTGGTGTAATATATTAGTGGTACAACAGTAGGTATTAGTTGTGTAACAGTGGGTATTAGTGGTTTAATATATTAGTGAAGTAACAGTAGGCATTAGTGGTGTAACAGTAGGTATTAGTGGTGTAACAGTTGGTATTAATGGTGTATCAGCAGGTATTAGTGGTGTAATATATTAGTGGTTTAACAGTAGGTGTTAGTGGTACGACAGTAGTTATTTGTGGTATAACAGTTGGTATTAGTGATGTAACCATATGTATTGGTGATGTACAGTAGGTATTAGTGGTGTTATATATTAGTGGTGTAACAGTAGGTATTAGTGAAGTAACAGTAGGTATTAGTGGTGTAACAGTAGGTATTAGTGGTGTAACAGTAGTTATTAGTGGTGTTATATATTAGTGGTGTAACAGTAGGTATTAGTGGTGTAATATATTAGTGGTACAACAGTAGGTATTAGTGGTATAACAGTAGGTATTAGTGGTGTTATATATTAGTGGTGTAACAGTAGGTATTAGTGGTGTTATATATTAGTGGTGTAACAGTAGGTATTAGTGCTGTAACAGTAGGTATTAGTGGTGTAATATATTAGTGGTATAACAGTAGGTATTAGTGGTATAACAGTAGGTATTAGTGGTATAACAGTAGGTATTAGTGGTGTAACAGTAGGTATTAGTGGTGTAATATATTAGTGGTATAACAGTAGGTATTAGTGGTATAACAGTAGGTATTAGTGGTATAACAGTAGGTATTAGTGGTATAACAGTAGGTATTAGTGGTGTAACAGTAGGTATTAGTGGTGTAACAGTAGGTATTAGTGATATAACAGTAGGTATTAGTTGTGTAATATATTAGTGATGTAACAGTAGGTATTAGTGGTGTAAAAATATGTAATAGTGATGTATTATATTAGTGGTTTAACAGTAGGTATTAGTGGTTTAATATATTAGTGGTGTAACAGTAGGTATTAGTGGTGTTAAATATTAGTGATATAACAGTAGGTATTAGTGGTGTAACAGTAGGTATTAGTGGTGTAACAGTAGGTATTATTGGTATAACAGTAGGTATTAGTTGTGTAATGTATTAGTGGTGTAACAGTAGGTATTAGTGGTATAACAGTAGGTATTAGTGGTATAACAGTAGGTATTAGTGGTGTAATATATTAGTGGTGTAACAGTAGGTATTAGTGATGTAACAGTAGGTATTAGTGGTGTAATATATTAGTGGTATAACAGTAGGTATTAGTGGTGTAATATATTAGTGGTGTAACAGTAGGTATTAGTGGTGTAATATATTAGTGGTGTAACAGTAGGTATTAGTGGTGTAATATATTAGTGGTGTTACAGTAGGCATTAGTGATGTAACAGTAGGTATTAGTGGTACAAAAGTAGGTATTAGTGGTATAACAGTAGGTATTAGTGGTATAATATATTAGTGGTATAACAGTAGTTATTAATGATATAACAGTAGGTATTAGTGGTGTAATATATTAGTGGTGTAATATATTAGTGGTGTAACAGTAGGTATTAGTGGTAAGATATATTAGTGTTGTAACAGTAGGTATTAGTGGTGTAATATTTTAGTGAAGTAACAGTAGGTATTAGTGGTGTAACAGTAGGTATTAGTGGTGTAACAGTCGGTATTAGTGATATAACAGTAGGTATTAGTGATATAACAGTAGGTATTAGTGATATAACAGTAGGTATTGGTGATATAACAGTAGGTATTAGTGATGTAACAGTAGGTATTAGTGGTGTAACAGTAGGTATTAGTGGTGTAACACTAGGTATTAGTGGTGTAATATATTAGTTGTGTAACAGTAGGTATTAGTGGTACAACAGTAGGTATTAGTGGTGTAACAGTAGGTATTAGTGGTGTTATATATTAGTGATATAACAGTAGGTATTAGTGGTGTAACAGTAGGTATTAGTGGTGTTATATATTAGTGATATAACAGTAGGTATTAGTGGTGTAACAGTAGGTATTAGTGATATAACAGTAGGTATTAGTGATACAACAGTAGGTATTAGTGATATAACAGTAGGTATTAGTGGTGTAACAGTAGGTATTAGTGGTTTAATATTTTAGTGAAGTAACAGTAGGTATTATTGGTGTAATATATTAGTGGTATAACAGTAGGTATTAGTGGTGTAATATATTAGTGGTGTAACAGTAGGTATTAGTGGTATAACAGTAGGTATTAGTGGTGTAATATATTAGTGGTGTAACAGTAGGTATTAGTGGTGTAATAGTGTGCTAGCAACATATATGTGCTAGGTATTCACAGTGCTATGTGCTAGCTGTGTGCTATCTGTGTGTTAGCAGGGTACTAGCGGTGTGCTAGCTGTGTGTTGGCTGTGAGCTTGCGGTGTGCTAGCAGTGTGCTAGCTGTGTGTTCGCAGGGTATTTGGGGGTTGTGTACTAGTGTAACAGTACTCTGCTTGTGTTGTGTACAATCAGTCATCGACATGGAACTCCAACGTGTAGCACCAGTGATGGAGATTTATTAATCCAACTCTGAACTCACGCACGCTGGTTTGGTGCTTGTTTACTGGGACTAGTTACCAAAATAATACAATTACAATATACATTATAATATCTTTAACAATGTACCTGATAGGAACAGCACAAAATGGGCATGCAATGCACGTCTCACCATCCAACTCTGAACCCCCTCACCAGACACAGTAAGTTGCTAGCTAGTACTGACGGGAATTCTTTACAAAATGCACAACAAATATTCTCCAAAAAACGCTGCATCTTATGTGTGATGTTCGAATAACATTTACAAACAAATTGATATACATTGTACATTTACATCATCACTTGGGAGTATAAAAATTACTTTTGACGTATAGTGCTTTGCAACCAACATCTTACCGCTGGTTTGGTGCTTGTTCACTGGGACGATTCTAACTGGAACATCCCCCCTCGTAAGCACGCTACGCAAACCAGCCAATAAGATGCCATGTTGAGTAGGTGAAGGCAAGACAAAACTCAAACCAAAAACCCATTGGCTTAACAATAAAGTGGCAAGGGGAATCACCAATATAACCCTGTTACACTAGCTGTGTGCTAGCTGTGTGTTAGTGTAACGGATGTGAAACGGCTAGCTTAGTTAGCGGTGTGCGCTAAATAGCGTTTCAATCGGTTACGTCACTTGACCTGAGACCTTGAAGTAGTAGTTCCCCTTGCTCTGCAAGGGCCGCGGCTCTTGTGGAGCGATGGGTAACGATGCTTCGAGGGTGACTGTTGTTGATGTGTGCAGAAGGTCCCTGGTTCGTGCCCGGGTATGGGCGAGGGGACGGTTTAAAATTATACTATTACATTAGCAGGGTACTAGCGATGTGTATGCTAGCTGTGTGCTAGCTGTGTGTTAGCAGGGTACTAGCCATGTGCATGCTAGCTGTGTGCTAGCTGAATGTTAGCAGGGTACTAGCGATGTGCATGCTAGCTGTGTGCTAGCTGTGTGTTAGCAGGGTACTAGCGATGTGCATGCTAGCTGTGTGCTAGCTAAGTGCCACCAGGCTCTTCACAGTGCGCTCATGTGGCTCATACCTTCACCAGACTGTGGTAATAATTACCACCTGATGTTAAGGAAGGGCAGCCTATCACAATGAATGTCAGAGCTTTGTAAAATGATTGACCTTTTTAATAACATCACTATTCCGTTCTTCTACGAGACAGCTTCATAATAACAGGATAGCAGCTTTACAATAAGAATGATACATCTATTGATGATAAATTGATAAATTGTCTGTTTTCATTTTCTCTTCTCTGTGGTTTCTTTGAGGGTTCTCTTTCAGCTTGTCATTCCCAGCCTAACAAAGCGCTTTCAGCTCCTCTCTGTCTCTGCATATTTCTTCTGAAGTACCAACCTGTCCCCATACAGCAGAGAGAAATGGAAGCTGCGCCTCTCTTCTGTCTCTGTCTTCAAAGGAACTGTCTCTCCTGTCTGAGTCAAGGTGCTATCAGCTCAAAGAGCAGGAACATAAATTATGTCAGACTGGGCTTATCCAGGATTAGGGAATCAAGGAAACCTAATTTCACCCACATTCAATATGGCAAAATGTTTACGCTGGGTTTTTGAAAAGAACAAAATAACTTGAAATTGCAGTCTAAAAAACAAAAGTAAATGTAATTTTAGATTTGCAAAAGAAGAGAAAATAACATGTGGGGGCTGTCTGATTGTGGGGGCTGTCTGATTGTGGGGGCTGTCTGATTGTAGGGGCTGTCTGATTGTGGGGGCTGTCTGATTGTGGGGGCTGTCTGATTGTGGGGGCTGTCTGATTGTGGGGGTTGTCTGATTGTGGGGGCTGTCTAATTGTGGGGGCTGTCTGATTGTGGGGGCTGTCTGATTGTGGGGGCTGTCTGATTGTGGGGGCTGTCTGATTGTGGGGGCTGTCTGATTGTGGGGGCTGTCTAATTGTGGGGGCTGTCTGATTGTGGGGGCTGTCTGATTGTGGGGGCTGTCTGATTGTGGGGGCTGTCTGATTGTGGGGGCTGTCTGATTGTGGGGGCTGTCTTGTTAGACTTCTTTGCAGCTTTTGACATTATCGATCATAGTCTGCTGCTGGAAAAAAGTATGTGTTTTGACTTTACTGTGGACAAAGAGTTACTTGTCTAACTCAATGGAAGCCTCTTAAACATTTTTTATTTATTTATTTATTTCACCTTTATTTAACCAGGTAGGCAAGTTGAGAACAAGTTCTCATTTACAATTGCGACCTGGCCAAGATAAAGCAAAGCAGTTCGACACATACAACGACACAGAGTTACACATGGAGTAAAACAAACATACAGTCAATAATACAGTATAAACAAGTCTATATATGATGGTAGCAAATGAGGTGAGATAAGGGAGGTTAATGCAAAAAAAGGCCATGGTGGCGAAGTAAATACAATATAGCAAGTTAAACACTGGAATGGTAGATTTGCAGTGGAAGAATGTGCAAAGTAGAAATAAAAATAATGGGGTGCAAAGGAGCAAAATAAATTAATTAATTAAATACAGTAGGGAAAGAGGTAGTTGTTTGGGCTAAATTATAGGTGGGCTATGTACAGGTTCAGTAATCTGTGAGCTGCTCTGACAGTTGGTGCTTAAAGCTAGTGAGGGAGATAAGCGTTTCCAGTTTCAGAGATTTTTGTAGTTCTTTCTAGTCATTGGCAGCAGAGAACTGGAAGGAGAGGCGGCCAAAGAAAGAATTGGTTTTGGGGGTGACTAGAGAGATATACCTGCTGGAGCGTGTGCTACAGGTGGGAGATGCTATGGTTACCAGCGAGCTGAGATAAGGGGGGACTTTACCTAGCAGGGTCTTGTAGATGACATGGAGCTAGTGGGTTTGGCGACGAGTATGAAGCGAGGGCCAGCCTACGAGAGCGTACAGGTCGCAATGGTGGGTGGTATATGGGGCTTTGGTGACAAAACGGATTGCACTGTGATAGACTGCATCCAGTTTGTTGAGTAGGGTATTGGAGGCTATTTGTAAATGACATCGCCACTGTCAAGGATTGGTAGGATGGTCAGTTTTACAAGGGTATGTTTGGCAGCATGTGTGAAGGATGCTTTGTTGCGAAATAGGAATCCAATTCTAGATTTAACTTTGGATTGGAGATGTTTGATATGGGTCTGGAAGGAGAGTTTACAGTCTAACCAGACACCTAAGTATTTGTAGTTGTCCACGTATTCTAAGTCAGAGCCGTCCAGTGTAGTGATGTTGGACAGGCGGGCATGTGCAGGTAGCGATCGGTTGAAGAGCATGCATTTAGTTTTACTTGTATTTAAGAGCAATTGGAGGCCACGGAAGGAAAGTTGTATGGCATTGAAGCTTGCCTGGAGGGTTGTTAACACAGTGTCCAAAGAAGGGCCAGAAGTATACAGAATGGTGTCGTCTGCGTAGAGGTGGATCAGAAACTCACCAGCAGCAAGAGCGACCTCATTGATGTATACAGAGAAGAGAGTCGGTCCAAGAATTGAACCCTGTGGCACCCCCATAGAGACTGCCAGAGGTCCGGACAGCAGAACCTCCGATTTGACACACTGAACTCTATCAGAGAAGTAGTTGGTGAACCAGGCGAGGCAATCATTTGAGAAACCAAGGCTATCGAGTCTGCCGATGAGGATGTGGTGATTGACAGAGTCGAAAGCCTTGGCCAGATCAATGAATATGGCTGCACAGTAATGTTTCTTATCGATGGCGGTTAAGATATCGTTTAGGACCTTGAGCGTGGCTGAGGTGCACCAATGACCAGCTCTGAAACCAGATTGCATAGCAGAGAAGGTATGGTGAGATTCGAAATGGTCGGTAATCTGTTTGTTGACTTGGCTTTCGAAGACCTTAGAAAGGCATGGTAGGATAGATATAGGTATGTTGCAGTTTGGGTCAAGAGTGTCCCCCCCATTGAAGAGGGGGATGACCGCAGCTGCTTTCCAATCTTTGGGAATCTCAGACGACACGAAAGAGAGGTTGAACAGGCTAGTAATAGGGGTGACAACAATTTCGGCAGATAATTTTAGAAAGAAAGGGTCCAGATTGTCTAGTCCGGCTGATTTGTAGGGGTCCAGATTTTGCAGCTCTTTCAGAACATCAGAACATCAGCTGAACGGATTTGGGAGAAGGAGAAATGGGGAAGGCTACATAATCCAGGTAGAATCAGGAATTCCCCAGTGTAGCTGTTTAGGCCCCTTGCTTTTTTCAATCTTTACTAACGACATGCCACTGACTTTTATTCAATTGTCTATATTTGCGGATCAACATTATACACGTCAGCTACTACGGCGACTGAAATTAATGCAACACTTAACAAAGAGTTGCAGTCAGTTTCAGAGTGGGTGGCAAGGAATAAGTTAGCCTTAAATATTTCTGAAAATAAAAGCATTGTATTTGGGACAAATCATTCACTAAACAATGTGGAAATGGTAAATTGAGCAAGTTGAGATGACTAAAGTGCCTGGAGTAACCCTGGATTGTCATGGTCAACTGTCATGGTCAAAACATATTGATAGAACATTAGCTAAGATGGGGTGAAGTCTGTCTATAATACAGTGCTGCTCTGCCTTCACTATCAACAAGGCAGGTCCAACAGGCCTTAGTTTTGTTGCACATTGACTACTGTTCAGTTGTGTGGTCAGGTGTCACAAAAAGAAACTTAGGAAAATTGCACTTTGCTCAGAACAGGGCAGCACGGTGGGCCCTTGGATGTACACAGAGAGCTACATTAATAATAAGCATGTCCACCTCTCCTGGCTCAAAGTAGAGGAGAGATTGATCACTACTTGTATTTATGAGAGGTATTGACATGTTGAATGCACCAAGCTGTCTGTTTGAACTACTGGCACAGCTCGGACACCCATGCTTCTAGCCCCTAGACAACTTTGCAGAATTCAGTTTTTATGTGTTATTTCTTACATTATTAGGCTAGAATTTTTTGTGTGTTATTACATACAGCCGGGAAGAACTTTTGGATATCAGAGCGGCGGTAACTCACCAGCATTACGACCAGGAATACGACTATCCGAAACGG
This sequence comes from Oncorhynchus gorbuscha, assembly GCF_021184085.1. Taxonomy (NCBI): domain Eukaryota; kingdom Metazoa; phylum Chordata; class Actinopteri; order Salmoniformes; family Salmonidae; genus Oncorhynchus; species Oncorhynchus gorbuscha. The sequence goes on along the minus strand of NC_060181.1, from coordinate 99,924,244 downwards.
AACAATTTATTTTTGTTCGTACGCCCCAGGGCAATTGAACTGATTCTGGAGGCTGCTCAAAACACCGCAGGCGGAGGAGAGATATTCAGAGTGGACTTCTAGGTGTGCATATCATCCACCACTTCTGAGTGTGTTATTTGCTAATGTTCAGCTTCTGGATAATAAAGTTGACGAGCTCAGAGTGAGGATTTATTTCCAGAGACACATCAGGGTAACATACTCTGTTTCACGGAAACATGGCTTTCCCAGGATATACTGAGTCGTCCAGCCAGTTGGGTTCTCAGTTCATCGCGCAGACAGGATTAAATATCTGTCCAGGAAGAAGACGGGCAGGGGTGTATGTTTCATCATTAACTACTCGTGGTGTGATTGTGATAACTTACAGGAACTCAGGTCCTTTTGTTCACCAGACCTAGAATACCTCTCAATCCAATGCCGACCGTATTACCTACCAAGATAATTCTCTTCAGCTATAGTCACAGCCATATTTATTCCCCCACAAACCGATACCACAACGGCCCTCAAAATACTTTATGCAAACTGGAAACTACATATCCTGAGGCCGCATTTACTGTAGCTGGGGATTTTAACAAAGCAAATTTGAGGAACGTGCTACCGAAGTTCGATCAACACATCGACTGTAGTACTCACGCTGCTAAAAAACTCAACCACTGCTACTCCAACTTCCCAGATGCCTACAAGGCCCTTCGGTTGGCAAATCTGATCATGACTCCATTTTGCTCCTCCCTTCATATAGGCAGAAACTTAAACAGGAATTACCCGTGCAAAGGACTATTCAACGCTGATCTGACCAATCGGAAACTACGCTTCAAGATTGTTTTGATCTTGCAGACTGGGATATGTTCTGGGTAGCCTCCGAGAATAACATTGACGAATATACTGATACGGTGACTGAGTTATCAGGAAGTGTATGACAGATGTTGTGACACTGTGACAATTAAAACCTACCCTAACCAGAAACCGTGGATAGATGGTAGAATTCGAGTAAAACTGAAAGCACAAACCACCGCATTTAACAATAGCAAGGCGACTAAGTGTCATGTTTGTCATTTATTATCATGTCTTGTCCCTGTGCTCCCCATTCTATTCGTTTCCCTCTGCTGGTCTTATTTGGTTCTTTCCCTCCTTCTATCCCTCTCTCTCCCCCTCCCTCTCTCACTCTCTCGCTCTCTCTTCTCTCTATCGTTCCGTTCCTGCTCCCAGCTGTTCCTATTCCCCTAATCATCATTTAGTCTTCCCACACCTGTTCCCGATCCTTTCCCCTGATTAGAGTCCCTATTTATTCCTTTGTGTTCCGTTCCTGTAAATCGGTTCCTTGTTTAGTATTCACCATGCTGTGATTGCGTTTCGCCCTGTCCTGTCGTGTTTTTGCTGTGATTGTGTATCGCCCTGTCCTGTCGTGTTTTTTGCCTTCATCAGATGCTGCGTGTGAGCAGGTGTCTCTGTCTACTACGGCCTGCGCCTACCCGAAGCGACCTGCAGTCTGTGGCCGCTTCTCCAGTTATTCCCCTCTACAGACAGAATTTCTGTTATTCCCTGTTTGGACTTAAATAAACTCTGTTTCTGTTAAGTCGCTTTTGGGTCCTCTTTCACCTGCATGACAGAAGGAACCGACCAAGGAATGGACCCAGCGACTTCAGACGCTCGTTACACTGCCGTCAAGATCCAAGGAGCTATGCTCGGCAGACACGAGCAGGAATTGTCTGCTGCTCGCCATGCCGTGGAGAACCTGGCCGCTCCTCTCTGGACAGTTCCAGAGTCTACGTCTCGTGCCACCTGTTACTTCCTGGCCTGCCGAGCCTCCAGAACCTAGGGTTAATAACCCACCTTGCTACTCCGGGCAGCCCACTGAGTGCCGCTCCTTTCTCACGCAGTGTGAGATTGTGTTCTCTCTCCAACCCAACACATACTCTAGAGAGAGAGCTCGGGTTGCTTACGTCATTTCACTCCTTACTGGCCGGGCTCTGGAGCAGCAGCACAGTCAGGTGAGAATGGGGCACAGCTATCTGGGAGGCAAGGGCTGATTGCTCTAACAAGTTCCAGAACTTTAAAGAGGAGATGATTCGGGTTTTTGACCGTTCAGTTTTGGTAGGGAGGCTTCTAGGGCCCTGGCTTCCTTATGCCAAGGTGAACGGTCCATAACGGATTATTCTATTGAGTTAAGCACTCTTGCTGCCTCTAGTGAGTGGAACGGTGGCGCTGCTCGCTCGTTTTCTGGAGGGACTCCACGCAGTGGTTAAGGATGAGATTCTCTCCCGGGAGGTTCCTTCAGATGTGGACTCTTTGATTGCTCTCGCCATCCGCATAGAACGACGGGTAGATCTTCGTCACCGGGCTCGTGGAAGAGAGCTCGCATCAACGGTGTTTCCCTGCTCCGCATCACAACCATCTCCCTCCTCTGGCTTTGAGACTGAGCCCATGCAGCTGGGAGGGATTCGCATCTCGACTAAGGAGAGGAACGGAGGATCACCAACCGCCTGTGCCTCTATTGCGGAGTTGCTGGACATTTTGTTAATTCATGTCCAGTAAGAGGCCAGAGCCCATCAGTAAGCGGAGGGCTACTGGTGAGCGCTACTACTCAGGTCTCTTCATCTAGATCTTGTACTACTATGTCGGTCCATCTACGCTGGACCGGTTCGGGTGCTACATGCAGTGCCTTGATTGACTCTGGGGCTGAGGGTTGTTTCATGGACGAAGCATGGGTTCAGGAAACATAACATTCCTTTCAGACCGTTAGACAAGCCTACGCCCATGTTTGCCTTAGATGGTAGTCATCTTCCCAGTATCAAATTTGAGACACTACCTTTAACTCTCACAGTATCTGGTAACCACAGTGAGACTATTTCTTTTTGATTTTCCGTTCACCGTTTACACCTGTTGTTTTGGGTCATCCCTGGCTAGTATGTCATAATCCTTCTATTAATTGGTCTAGTAATTCTATCCTATCCTGGAACGTTTCTTGTCATGTGAAGTGTTTAATGTCTGCCATCCCTCCCGTTTCTTCTGTCCCTACTTCTCAGGAGGAACCTGGCGATTTGACAGGAGTGCCGGAGGAATATCATGATCTGCGCACGGTCTTCAGTCGGTCCCGAGCCAACTCCCTTCCTCCTCACCGGTCGTATGATTGTAGTATTGATCTCCTTCCGGGGACCACTCCTCCTCGAGGTAGACTATACTCTCTGTCGGCTCCCGAACGTAAGGCTCTCGAGGATTATTTGTCTGTGTCTCTTGACGCCGGTACCATAGTGCCTTCTTCTTCTCCGGCCGGGGCGGGGTTCTTTTTGTTAAGAAGAAGGACGGTACTCTGCGCCCCTGCGTGGATTATCGAGGGCTGAATGACATAACGGTTAAGAATCGTTATCCGCTTCCCCTTATGTCATCAGCCTTCGAGATTCTGCAGGGAGCCAGGTGCTTTACTAAGTTGGACCTTCGTAACGCTTACCATCTCGTGCGCATCAGAGAGGGGGACGAGTGGAAAACGGCGTTTAACACTCCGTTAGGGCATTTTGAGTACCGGGTTCTGCCGTTCGGTCTCGCCAATGCGCCAGCTGTTTTTCAGGCATTAGTTAATGATGTTCTGAGAGACATGCTGAACATCTTTGTTTTTGTCTATCTTGACGATATCCTGATTTTTTCTCCGTCACTCGAGATTCATGTTCAGCACGTTCGACGTGTTCTACAGCGCCTTTAGAGAATTGTCTCTACGTAAAGGCTGAGAAGTGCTCTTTTCATGTCTCCTCCGTTACTTTTCTCGGTTCCGTTATTTCCGCTGAAGGCATTCAGATGGATTCCGCTAAGGTCCAAGCTGTCAGTGATTGGCCCGTTCCAAGGTCACGTGTCGAGTTGCAGCGCTTTTTAGGTTTCGCTAATTTCTATCGGCGTTTCATTCGTAATTTCGGTCAAGTTGCTGCCCCTCTCACAGCTCTTACTTCTGTCAAGACGTGTTTTAAGTGGTCCGGTTCCGCCCAGGGAGCTTTTGATCTTCTAAAAGAACGTTTTACGTCCGCTCCTATCCTCGTTACTCCTGACGTCACTAGACAATTCATTGTCGAGGTTGACGCTTCAGAGGTAGGCGTGGGAGCCATTCTATCCCAGCGCTTCCAGTCTGACGATAAGGTTCATCCTTGCGCTTATTTTTCTCATCGCCTGTCGCCATCTGAGCGCAACTATGATGTGGGTAACCGTGAACTGCTCGCCATCCGCTTAGCCCTAGGCGAATGGCGACAGTGGTTGGAGGGGCGACCGTTCCTTTTGTCGTTTGGACAGACCATAAGAACCTTGAGTACATCCGTTCTGCCAAACGACTTAATGCCCGTCAAGCTCGTTGGGCGTTGTTTTTCGCTCGAGAGTTTGTGATTTCTTACCGTCCGGGTAGCAAGAACACCAAGCCTGATGCCTTATCCCGTCTGTTTAGTTCTTCTGTGGCTTCTACTGATCCCGAGGGGATTCTTCCTTATGGGCGTGTTGTCGGGTTAACAGTCTGGGGAATTGAAAGACAGGTTAAGCAAGCACTCACGCACACTGCGTCGCCGCGCGCTTGTCCTAGTAACCTCCTTTTCGTTCCTGTTTCCACTCGTCTGGCTGTTCTTCAGTGGGCTCACTCTGCCAAGTTAGCTGGTCATCCCGGTGTTCGAGGCACTCTTGCGTCTATTCGCCAGCGCTTTTGGTGGCCGACTCAGGAGCGTGACACGCGCCGTTTCGTGACTGCTTGTTCGGACTGCGCGCAGACTAAGTCGGGTAACTCTCCTCCTGCCGGTCGTCTCAGACCGCTCCCCATTCCTTCTCGACCATGGTCTCACATCGCCTTAGGCTTCACTACCGGTCTGCCTTTGTCTGCGGGGAAGACTGTGAGAGCCGCCAATAAACGCAGGATTAAGAGTCCAAGGTATTGTTGCGGCCAGAGAGTGTGGCTTTCCACTCGCAACCTTCCTCTTACGACAGCTTCTCGTAAGTTGACTCCGCGGTTCATTGGTCCGTTCCGTGTCTCCCAGGTCGTCAATCCTGTCGCTGTGCGACTGCTTCTTCCGCGACATCTTCGTCGCGTCCATCCTGTCTTCCATGTCTCCTGTGTTAAGCCCTTTCTTCGCACCCCCGTTCGTCTTCCCTCCCCCTCCCGTCCTTGTCGAGAGCGCACCTATTTACAAGGTACATAAGATCATGGACATGCGTTCTCGGGGACGGGGTCACCAATACTTAGTGGATTGGGAGGGTTACGGTCCTGAGGAGAGGAGTTGGGTTCCGTCTCGGGACGTGCTGGACCGTTCACTCATCGATGATTTCCTCCGTTGCCGCCAGGATTCCTCCTCGAGTGCGCCAGGAGGCGCTCGGTGAGTGGGGGGTACTGTCATGTTTGTCATTTATTATCATGTCTTGTCCCTGTGCTCCCCATTCTATTCGTTTCCCTCTGCTGGTCTTATTTGGTTCTTTCCCTCCTTCTATCCCTCTCTCTCCCCCTCCCTCTCTCACTCTCTCGCTCTCTCTTCTCTCTATCGTTCCGTTCCTGCTCCCAGCTGTTCCTATTCCCCTAATCATCATTTAGTCTTCCCACACCTGTTCCCGATCCTTTCCCCTGATTAGAGTCCCTATTTATTCCTTTGTGTTCCGTTCCTGTCCCGTCGGTTCCTTGTTTAGTATTCACCATGCTGTGATTGCGTTTCGCCCTGTCCTGTCGTGTTTTTGCTGTGATTGTGTATCGCCCTGTCCTGTCGTGTTTTTTGCCTTCATCAGATGCTGCGTGTGAGCAGGTGTCTCTGTCTACTACGGCCTGCGCCTAAGGGCGACCTGCAGTCTGTGGCCGCTTCTCCAGTTATTCCCCTCTACAGACTAGAGGATTTCTGTTATTCCCTGTTTGGACTTAAATAAACTCTGTTTCTGTTAAGTCGCTTTTGGGTCCTCTTTCACCTGCATGACACTAAGAATATGGCAGTATACGAACAGTGTATTTATTCCCTCCGTAAGGCAATCAAACAGGCAAAATGTCATTATATGGAGTCTCATTTCAACGTCTCGGACATTCACAGACATTCACTATAAATCAAATCAAATCAAATTTATTTATATAGCCCTTCGTACATCAGCTGATATCTCAAAGTGCTGTACAGAAACCCAGCCTAAAACCCCAAACAGCAAACAATGCAGGTGTAAAAGCACGGTGGCTAGGAAAAACTCCCTAGAAAGGCCAAAACCTAGGAAGAAACCTAGAGAGGAACCGGGCTATGTGGGGTGGCCAGTCCTCTTCTGGCTGTGCCGGGTAGAGATTATAACAGAACATGACCAAGATGTTCAAATGTTCATAAATGACCAGCATGGTCAAATAATAATAAGGCAGAACAGTTGAAACTGGAGCAGCAGCACAGTCAGGTGGACTGGGGACAGCAAGGAGCCATCATGTCAGGTAGTCCTGGGGCACGGTCCTAGGGCTCAGGTCCTCCGAGAGAGAGAAAGAAAGAGAGAATTAGAGAGAGCATATGTGGGGTGGCCAGTCCTCTTCTGGCTGTGCTGGGTGGAGATTATAACAGAACGTGGCCAAGATGTTCAAATGTTCATAAATGACCAGCATGGTTGAATAATAGTAAGGCAGAACAGTTGAAACTGGAGCAGGAGCATGGCCAGGTGGACTGGGGACAGCAAGGAGTCCTCATGTCAGGTAGTCCTGGGACATGGTCCTAAGGCCCAGGCCAGTTGAAACTGGAGCAGCAGCATGGCCAGGTGGACTGGGGACAGCAAGGAGTCATCATGTCAGGTAGTCCTGGGGCATGGTCCTAGGGCTCAGGTCCTCCGAGAGAGAGAAAGAAAGAGAGAAGGAGAGAATTAGAGAACGCACACTTAGATTCACACAGGACACCGAATAGGACAGGAGAAGTACTCCAGATAAACAAACTGACCCTAGCCCCCCGACACATAAACTACTGCAGCATAAATACTGGAGGCTGAGACAGGAGGGGTCAGGAGACACTGTGGCCCCATCCGAGGACACCCCCGGACAGGGCCAAACAGGAAGGATATAACCCCACCCACTTTGCCAAAGCACAGCCCCCACACCACTAGAGGGAAATCTCCAACCACCAACTTACCATCCTGAGACAAGGCCGAGTATAGCCCACAAAGATCTCCGAGGAAAACCAGCCACGTCATTGACACCAACGTCTTGCTTCCAGACAAGCTAAACTATTTCTTCGCCTGCTTTGAGGATAACACAGTGCCACCGACACGTCCCACTACCAAGGACTGTGGGCTCTCCTTCTCTGTGGCCGACGTAAGACATGGGTGTTAACCGTCGCAAGGCTGCTGGTCCAGATGGCATCCCTAGCTGCATCCTCAGAGCATGCGCAGACCAGCTGGCTGGTGTGTTAATGGACATATTCAATCTCTCCCTATCCCAGTCTGCTGTCCCCACATGCTTCAAGATGGCCACCATTATTCCTGTACCCAAGAAAGCAAAGGTAACTGAAATAAATTACTATCGCCCCATAGCACTCACTTCTGTCATCATGAAGTGCTTTGAGAGACTAGTCAAGGATCATATCACCTCTACCTTACCTGACACCGGAGACCAACTTCAAATTACTTACCGCCCCAATAGATCCACAGACAATGTAACTGCCATAGCACTGCACACTGCCCTAACCCATCTGGACAAGAGGAATACCTATGTAAGAATGATGTTCATTGACTATAGCTCAGCATTCAACACCATAGTACCCTCCAAGCTCATTGTTAAGCTCGAGGCCCTGGGTCTGAACCCCGCTCTGTAAAAATGGGTCTTGGACTTCCTGATGGAATACCCCCAGGTGGTAAAGGTAGGAAACAAACGTCGCTGATCCTAAACACTTTGCTCAGCCCCCTCCTTACTCCCTGTTCACCCATGACTGTGTAGGCCTCCATCTCATTCATCAAGTTTGTAGATGACACAACAGTAGTAGGCTTGATTACCAACAATGACGAGACAGCCTACATGGAGGAGGTGAGTGCTCTGGATGTGTGTTGTTAGGTAAATAACTTCTTACTCAATGTCAAACAAAGGAGCTGATTGTGGACTTCAGGAAACAGCAGAGGGAGCACCCCTCCTATTCCCATCGACAGGACCAAAGTGGAGAAGGTGGAAAGCTTCAAGTTCAAGTTCCTCAACTTGGTCCACCAACACAAACAGTGTTGTGAAGAAGGCAAAACAGCGCCTGACACCTAAAACCCTCACAAACGTTTACAGATGCACAATTGAGAGCATCCTGTAGGGCCTTATACGGTACGGCAACTGCAACTGCAGGGCTCTCCAGAGGGTGGTACGGTCTGCCCAATGCATCATCTGGGGCAAACTACCTGCCCTCCAGGATACATACAGCACCCAATGTCACAGGAAGGCCAATAAGATCATCAAGGACAACAACAATCTGAGACACTGCCGTTTAAAAAACAACAACATTTTTACCTTTATTTTACTAGGCAAGTCAGTTAAGAACAAATTCTTATTTCCAATGACAGCCTAGGAACAGTGGGTTAACTGCCTGTTCAGGGGCAGAACAACAGATTTTGTACCTTGTCAATCCAATGCTCTAACCACTAGGCTACACTGCCACCCCGCTATCATCCAGAAGGCAATGCCATCAGGCTTTTAAATAGCCTTCACTAGCACATTAGATGCTGATGCCTATATACATAGACTTGAAATCACTGTAAGGCTGTATCAACACCTGGTACGGCAACTGCACCGCCTGCAACCGCGGGACTCTTCAGATGGTGGTATGGTCCGCCCAACGCATCACCAGGGGCAAACTACCTATCCCCTCTAGAGGGGGTGAGGAGGGGGGGGCTGTAGAGAAGGAAGGGTAGAGGGGGATGTATAGAAGGAAGGGTAGTGGGGGATGAGAGAAGGAAGGGTAGAGGGGGATGTAGAGAAGGAAGGGTAGAGGGGGCTGTAGAGAAGGAAGGGTAGAGGGGGATGTAGAGAAGGAAGGGTAGAGGGGGATGTAGAGAGGGGAAGGGTAGAGGGGGATGTAGAGAAGGAAGGGTAGAGGGGGATGTAGAGAAGGAAGGGTAGAGGGGGATGTGGAGAAGGAAGGGTAGAGGGGGATGTAGAGAGGGGAAGGGTAGAGGGGGATGTAGAGAAGGAAGGGTAGAGGGGGATGTAGAGGATGGGGGAGAGTGGGGAGTGAGGAGGTTGGGGGCGAGTGGGGAGTGAGGAGGATGGGGGCGAGTGAGGGTGAGGAGGAAGTATTAATTTTCACAAAGTTTGTAGCATCAGTGTCTTTATTTCTGTCAGATGCTACTATGGATTACTGAAGTATAATTACAAGCATTTCATAAGTGTCAAAGGCTTTTATTGATAATTACATGAAGTTGATGCAAAGAGTCAATATTTACAGTGTTTTTACAATTTTTCAGTTTTTGATTTGTTAAAAAAGTTTGAAATATCCAATAAATGTCGTTCCACTTCATGATTGTGTCCCACTTGTTGTTGATTCTTCACAAAAAAATACAGTTTTATATCCTTATGTTTGAAGCCTGAAATGTGGCAAAAGGTCGCAAAGTTCAATGGGGCCGAATACTTTCGCAAGGCACTGTATGTCCAGCGTTTCCCTATAAAGACAGGAGTTAAGTTAACGAAGATTCAGGCACAGAGACTTAGCAGGGAAATGGATCGCAGCAAAGAAGTCAGATCAATTTCCATCCTGTAGATAAATCCATGCAGCACAGAAGTCAGGTCAATTTTCATCCTGTAGATAAGTCCATGAGAAACAGCTCAGTGCTTCACTGGAGCCAGAACCCCCGGCCAGCCTGCTTCTCTCTGCTGCTCTGATACTCAGGTTAATTAGTCGTTATATTGTGGAGAGAAAATAGGTCTGGAGCTACTGAACAAATCATCTACAGAAACACAACTATCTGGAAACAGTGTTACACTGTGGCGTTACAGCAACAGCTTTTATGTTAGCTAGAGTGTGTGAGGACGTAAACCCTGTCACAGCCTGGTCTGAAAAAAAATATTACAAAATTGGACAATAAGCAGGTGCCATGCTGTCTCTAGAACACTATTAGTCAGTGAAAAGAGAGAGGGAGGCCAAAAAAAGAACAACAAAAAAATCGACAGAAGCGACGGATGGAGGTAGAGAAAATACAGGAGAGGGAGTTGAAGAAAAGTGAACAAAATGGAATGAAATAGATTCCATCCTGACAGGAGTGCTGGCAGCCTGCAGCAGAGAACCATCATTGTGGCACCGCTCTGCTTCTCTCACATGATCTAGCGGCCAGATGATGTCACAGCTTCTTAATAACTTTCTAGAGGCTACTTCTGGTCACTGTGGTAATTACAATTATGTCAGCCTGTAAAAGATATGTCTCCCCACGGGACACAGCAGATAATGCTCATTACAGGGCAACGTCTCGTCTGGTTCATCCTGCTGCTACTGGGAGGACTGTCTGGGCTCTGGCAACACTAACACCCCTCATGTCTCTATGGCAACAATAACACCCCTAATATCTCTATGGCAACAATAACACCCCTCATATCTCTGGCAATATTAACACCCCTCATATCTCTGGCAATATTAACACCCCTCATGTCTCTATGGCAACACTAACACCCCTCATATCTCTGGCAATATTAACACCCCTCATATCACTCTAACAACAGTAACACCCCTCATATCACTCTAACAACATTAACACCCCTCATATCCCTCTAACAACATTAACACCCCTCCTATCCCTCTGTCAATATTAACAAATACTGACATATACCTTGCTATTAAACATGTGATATTAGGATCCCATATATTTAGCAGTGTGTGATATAGGTGGTGTGATATACAACGCATTTGGAAATTATTCAGACCGCTTCCCTTTTTCCACATTTTGTTACGTTTCAGCCTTATTCTAAAATGGATTAAATATAATTTTTCCCTCAGCAATCTACACAAAATATTTTGTGGTTTTTAGAAATGTTTGCAAATGTATTAAAAATAAAAACAATAATACCTTATTTACATAAGTATTCAGACCCTTTACTCAGTACTTTGTTGAAGCACCGTTGACAGCGATTACAGCCTCAAGCTTGACGTTACAAGCTTGGATGGGGAGCATTGCTGCACAGCTATTTTCAGGTCTCTCCAGAGATGTTTGATCGGCTTTAAGTCCGGGCTGTGGCTGGGCCACTCAAGGACATTCAGAGACTTGTCTCGAAGCCACTCCTGCGTTGTCTTGGCTGTGTGCTTAGGATCGTTGTCCTGTTGGAAGGTGAACCTTCGATGTTGGCTATTTTTAGCACTTTTCTGGGATGCTTGCTTGTTTTCATTGCTTTACTGGGAAGCTTAGCAGAAGTAAATATTCTCATGTTATTTATGTTAGTGCATGGTGAGCTGCACACAGTGGACTTCCGAATAGGACACACCGCTTCAGTGCTAAGAGCATAAATCTGATTCATATGCACGATTGCTGCATACAGTAGCTGTAGGATCAGCAGAGGCATTCAGGGCAGTTAGAGGAACATAAATTAAATAAAATGTTATTAGTCACATGCGCCAAATACAACACCTTACAGTGAAATGATTACTTACGAGCCCCTAAGGAGCAATGCATTTAAAAAAATAAAAATAAAAATAAGAAATAAAAGGAACAAGTAATTAAAGAGCAGCAGTAAAATAACAATAGCGAGACTACTGTATATACAGGGGGTACCGGTAGAGAGTCAATGTGCGGGGGCACCAGTTAGTCGAGGTAATTGAGGTAATATGTACATGTAGGTAGTTATTAAATGCATAAATTTTTTATAAAAATTTTAAAAAATGTATTTTTATTTCATCTTTATTTAATCGGGTAGGCCCGTTGAGCACAAGTTCTCATTTACAACTGCGACCGACTATGCATATATAATTACAGAGAGTAGCAGTGGTGTACATTTTTAGGGCCTTCCTCTGACACCGCCTGGTACAGAGGTCCTGGATGGCATAAAGCTTGGCCTGGGCCGCACGCACTACCCTCTGTAGTGTCTTGCGGTCAGAGGCCAAGCAGTTGCCATACCAGGCAGTGATGCAACCAGTCAGAATGCTCTCAATGGTGCAGCTGTAGAACCTTTTGAGGATCTGGGGACCCATGCCAAATCTTTTCAGTCTCCTAAGGGGGGAATAGGTTTTGTCGTGCACTCTTCACAATTGTCTTGGTCTGCTTGGACCATGTTAGTTTGTTGGTGATGTGGACACCAAGGAACTTGAAGCTCTCAACCTGCTCCACTGCATCGATGAGAATGGGGCAGTTGTAAAGGGAGGTGTTTAGTCCCTGGGTGCTTAGCTTATTGATGAGCTTTGAGGGCACTATGGTGTTGAACGCTGAGCTGTAGTCAATGAAAATTGCATTCTCACATAGGTATTCCTTTTGTCCAGGTGGGAAAGGGCAGTGTGGATTGCAATAGAGTTTGGCGATCTGGCAGTATGCAAATTGGAGTGGGTCTAGGATTTCTGGGTTAATGGTGTTGATGTGAGCCTTGACCAGCCGTTTTTTCATGGCTACAGACGTGAGTGCTACAGGTTAGTAGTCGTTTAGGCAGGTTACCTTAGTGTTCTTGGGCACAGGGACTATGGTGGTCTGCTTAAAACATGTTGGTGTTATAGACTCGACAGGGAGAGGTTGAAAATGCCAGTGAAGACACTTGCCAGTTGGTCAGCACATGCTTGCAGTACATGTCTTGGTAATCCGTCTGGCCCTGCGGCCTTGTAAATGTTGACCTGTTTAAAGGACTTACTCACATCGGCTGCGGAGAGCATGATCACACAGTCGTCCAGAACAGATGGTGCTCTCATGCATGTATAAGTGTTATTTTACCCGAAGCGTGCATAGAAGTCAGCTGAGATTTTGAGAGCGAGGGAGAACTTGGTACGCGTCTCTGTGTGTGGAGTGAATGTGGTCTAAAGTTTTTTCCCCTCTGGGTTCACATTTAACATGCTGATAGAAATTAGGTAAAACTTATTTTAGTTTCCCTGCATTAAAGTCTCTGGCCACCAGGAGCGCCGCCTTTGGATGAGTGTTTTTCTGTTTGCTTATGGCGGAATACAGCTCATTGAGTGCGGTCTTAGTGTCAGCATCGGTCTGTGGTGGTATGTAGACAGCTACGAAAAACACAGATGAAAACTCTCTAGGTCGATAGTGTGGTCTACAGCTTATCAGGCGAGCAAAACTTCGAGACTTCCTTAGATATCGTGCACCAGCTGTTGTTTACAAATATACATAGACCGTCACCCCATGTCTTACGCTGTTCTATCCTGCCGATACAGCGTATAACCAGCCAGCTGTATGTTGATAATGTCGTCGTTCAGTCACGACTCCATGAAGCATAAGATTTTACAGTTTTAATGTCCAGTTGGTAGTTTAATCTTCCTCGTAGGTCGTCAATTTTATTTTCCAATGATTGTACGTTAGCTAGTAGAACGGAGAGCAGTGGGGGTTTATTCGACCGTCTACAAATTCTCAAAAGGCAGTCCGACCTCTTGTCCTGTTTTTCTTCTTCTCTTCACGCAAATGAGGGAGATTTGGGCCTGTTCCCGGGAAAGCAGTATGTCCTTTACGTCGGGCTCAACGGACTCGTGAAAGGAAAAAAAGCTTCTGCCAGTTCGTGATCGCTGTTATGTTGTCCAGAACTGCAACTGGGTCCTGGACTTTCTGACGGGCCGCCCCTAGGTGGTGAGGGTAGGAAACAACATCTCCACCCCGCTGATCTTCAACACTGGGCCCCCACAAGGGTGCGTTCTCAGCCCTTTCCTGTACTCCCTGTTCACCCACGACTGCGTGGCCATGCACGACTCCAACTCAATCCTCAAGTTTTCAGACGACACTAAAGTGGTAGGCTTGATTAACAACAACGACGAGATGGCCTACAGGGAGGAGGTGAGGGCCTTCGGAGTGTGTTGTCAGAAAATAACCTCACACTCAACGTCAACAAAACAAAGGAGATGATTGTGGACTTCAGGAAACAGCAGAGGGAGCAACCCCCTATCCACATCGACGGGACAGTAGTGGAGAAGGTGGAAAGTTTTAAGTTCCTCGGCGTACACATCACGGACAAACTGAAATGGTCCACCCACACAGACAGCGTGGTGAAGAAGGCGCAACAGCGCCTCTTCAACCTCAGTAGGCTGAAGAAATTTGGCTTGTCACAGAAAAAACTCAACCACCACAAATGTATTGTTAAGAAACTATAGTTTTGGCAAGTCAGTTAGGACATCTATTTTGTGCATGGCGCAAATAATGTTTCCAACAATTGTTTATAGACAGATTATTTCACTTATAATTCACTGTATCACAATTCCAGTGGCTCAGAAGTTTACATACACTAAGTTGACTGTGCCTTTAAACAGCTTGGAAAATGTCTGAAAATTATGTCATGGCTTTAGGAGCTTCTGATAGGCATATTGACATCATTTGAGTCAATTGGATGTGTACCTGTGGATGTATTTCAAGGCCTACCTTCAAACTCAGTGCCTCTTTGTTTGACATCATGGGAAAATCAAAAGAAATCAGCCAAGACCTCAGAAAACAGTTGTAGACCTCCACAAGTCTGGCTCATCCTTGGGAGCAATTTCCAAACGCCTGAAGGTACCATGTCCATTTGTACAAACAATAGTAAGCAAGTATAAACACCATGGGACCACGCAGACATCATACCTCTCAGGAAGGAGATGCTTTCTGTCTCCTAGAATGAATGTACTTTGGTGCGAAAAGTGCAAATCTATCCCAGAACAAGAGCAAACGACCACGTGAAGAGGCTGGAGGACACAGGTACAAAAGTATCTATGTCTGTCACGCCTTGGTCATTGTATTTTGTGTTTTTGGTATATGTTTGGGTAGGCCAGGGTGTGACATGGGTTTATATGTTGTATTCGTATTGGGGTTTGTATTATTTGGGATTGCGGCTGATTAGGGGTGTGTCTAGTTAGGCTTGGCTGCCTGAGGCGATTCTCAATCAGAGTCAGGTGCTTGTCGTTGTCTCTGATTGAGAACCGTATTTAGACAGCCTGACTTTCGCTTTGTATTTTGTGGGTGTTTGTTTCTGTCTCTGTGTTGTAGTCACCAGGTAGGCTGTAATTAGTTTCACGTTTCGTTTGTTGTTTTCTTATATCAGTTATTTCATGTACCGTTTTCATTCATTAAAGTCATGAGTAACCTAGACGCTGCATTTCGGTCTGACACTCTTCTTACAACAGACGAACGTCGTTACAATGTCCACAGTAAAACAAGTCCTATATCGACATAACCTGAAAGGCCACTCAGCAAGGAAGAAGCCACTGCTCCAAAACCACCATAAAAAAAGCCAGACCACGGTTTGCAACTGCACATGGGGACAAAGATCGTACTTTTTGGAGAAATGTCCTCTGGTCTGATGAAACAAAAACAAAACTGTTTGGCCAAAATGACCATCGTTATGTTTGGAGGGAAAAGGGGGAGGCTTGCAAGCCAAAGAACACCATCCCTTTTGTGAAGCACGGGGGTGGCAGCATCATGTTGTGGAGGTGCTTTGCTGTAGGAGGGACTGGTGCACTATACAAAATAGATGGCATCATGAGGATGGAAAATGATGTGGATATATTGAGCAACATCTCAAGCCATCAGTCAGGAAGTTAAAGTTTGGTCGCAAATGGGTCTTCCAAATGAACAATGACCCCAAGCATACTTCCAAAGTTGTGGCAAAATGGTTTAAGGACAACAAAGTCAATGTATTGGAGTGGCCATCACAAAGCCCTGACCTCAATCCTATAGAAAATTTGTGGGCAGACTGAAAAAGCGTGTGTGAGCAAGGAGGCCTACAAACCTGACTCAGTTACACCAGCTCTGTCAGGAGGAATTGGCTAAAATTCACCCAACTTATTATGGGAAGCTTGTGGAAGGCTATCTGAAACGTTTGACCCAAGTTAAACAATTCAAAGGCAATACTACTAAATACGAATTGAGTGTATGTAAACTTCTGGCCCACTGGGAATGTAATGAAATAAATTAAAGTTGAAATAAATAACTATCTCTACTATTATTCTGACATTTCTCATTCTTAAAATAAAGTGGTGATCCTAACTGACCTAAGACAGGGAACTTTTTCTAGAATTAAATGTCAGGAATTGTGAAAAACAGAGTTTAAATGTATTTGGCTCAGGTGTATGTGAACTTCAGACTTCAACTTTAGGTTATATGGTATAGATGATGTGGTATAGGTTGTGTTATAGATTGTGTGGTATATGTTGTGTGCTAAGATGGTGTGGTATAGGTTGTGTAGTATAGATTGTGTGGTATAGATTGTGTGGTATAGTTTGTGTGGTATAGATTGTGTGGTATAGATTGTGTGGTATAGATTGTGTGATAAGATGGTGTAGTATAGATTGTGTGGTATAGATTGTGTGGTATAGATTGTGTGGTATAGATTGTGTGGTATAGATTGTGTGGTATAGATTGTGTGGTATAGTTTGTGTGGTATAGATTGTGTGGTATAGATTGTGTGGTATAGATTGTGTGATAAGATGGTGTAGTATAGATTGTGTGGTATAGATTGTGTGGTATAGATTGTGTGGTATAGTTTGTGTGGTATAGATTGTGTGGTATAGATTGTGTGGTATAGATTGTGTGGTATAGATTGTGTGATAAGATGGTGTAGTATAGATTGTGTGGTATAGGTTGTGTGATAAGATGTTGTAGTATAGATTGTGTGGTATAGGTTGTGTGATAAGATGGTGTAGTATAGATTGTGTGGTATAGATTGTGTGGTATAGATTGTGTGATAAGATGGTGTAGTATAGATTGTGTGGTATAGATTGTGTGGTATAGATTGTGTGATAAGATGGTGTAGTATAGGTTGTGTGGTATAGATTGTGTGGTATAGATTGTGTGGTATAGGTTGTGTGGTATAGGTTGTGTAGTATATATTGTGTGGTATAGATTGTGTGGTATAGGTTGTGTGGTATAGGTTGTGTGGTATAGGTTGTGTGGTATAGATTGTGTGGTATAGATTGTGTAGTATAGGTTGTGTGGTATAGGTTGTGTAGTATAGATTGTGTGGTATAGATTGTGTGGTATAGGTTGTGTGGTACAGGTTGTGTGATAAGATGGCGTGGTATAGATTGTGTGGTACAGGTTGTGTGGTACAGGTTGTGTGATAAGATGGCGTGGTACAGGTTGTGTGGTATAGGTTGTGTGGTATAGGTTGTGTGGTATAGGTTGTGTGGTATAGGTTGTGTAGTATAGATTGTGTGGTATAGATTGTGTGGTATAGGTTGTGTGGTATAGATTGTGTGGTATAGGTTGTGTGGTATAGGTTGTGTGGTATAGGTTGTGTGGTATAGATTGTGTGGTACAGATTGTGTGGTATAGGTTGTGTGGTACAGGTTGTGTGATAAGATGGCGTGGTATAGATTGTGTGGTATAGATTGTGTGATAAGATGGCGTGGTACAGGTTGCGTGGTACAGGTTGTGTGATAAGATGGCGTGGTATAGATTGTGTGGTACAGGTTGTGTGGTACAGGTTGTGTGATAAGATGGCGTGGTACAGGTTGTGTGGTATAGGTTGTGTGGTATAGGTTGTGTGGTATAGGTTGTGTGGTATAGGTTGTGTAGTATAGATTGTGTGGTATAGATTGTGTGGTATAGGTTGTGTGATAAGATGGCGTGGTACAGGTTGTGTGGTATAGGTTGTGTGGTATAGGTTGTGTGGTATAGGTTGTGTGGTATAGGTTGTGTAGTATAGATTGTGTGGTATAGATTGTGTGGTATAGGTTGTGTGGTATAGATTGTGTGGTATAGGTTGTGTGGTATAGGTTGGTTGTGTGGTATAGGTTGTGTGGTATAGGTTGTAGTGGTATAGGTTGTGTGGTATAGGTTGTGTGGTATAGATTGTGTGGTATAGATTGTGTGGTATAGTTGTGTGGTATAGGTTGTGTGGTATAGATTGTGTGGTATAGTTTGTGTGGTATAGATTGTGTGGTATAGATTGTGTGGTATAGATTGTGTGGTATAGATTGTGTGGTATAGATTGTGTGGTATAGTTGTGTGGTATAGGTTGTGTGGTATAGGTTGTGTGATTGTGTGGTATAGATTGTGTGGTATAGATTGTGTGGTATAGTTGTGTGGTATAGATTGTGTGGTATAGATTGTGTGGTATAGATTGTGTGGTATAGATTGTGTGGTATAGATTGTGTGGTATAGATTGTGTGGTATAGATTGTGTGGTATAGTTTGTGTGGTATAGATTGTGTGGTATAGATTGTGTGGTATAGATTGTGTGGTATAGATTGTGTGATAAGATGGTGTAGTATAGATTGTGTGGTATAGGTTGTGTGATAAGATGTTGTAGTATAGATTGTGTGGTATAGGTTGTGTGATAAGATGGTGTGGTATAGATTGTGTGGTATAGATTGTGTGGTATAGATTGTGTGATAAGATGGTGTAGTATAGATTGTGTGGTATAGATTGTGTGGTATAGATTGTGTGATAAGATGGTGTAGTATAGGTTGTGTGGTATAGATTGTGTGGTATAGATTGTGTGGTATAGGTTGTGTGGTATAGGTTGTGTAGTATATATTGTGTGGTATAGATTGTGTGGTATAGGTTGTGTGGTATAGGTTGTGTGGTATAGGTTGTGTGGTATAGATTGTGTGGTATAGATTGTGTAGTATAGGTTGTGTGGTATAGGTTGTGTAGTATAGATTGTGTGGTATAGATTGTGTGGTATAGGTTGTGTGGTACAGGTTGTGTGATAAGATGGCGTGGTATAGATTGTGTGGTACAGGTTGTGTGGTACAGGTTGTGTGATAAGATGGCGTGGTACAGGTTGTGTGGTATAGGTTGTGTGGTATAGGTTGTGTGGTATAGGTTGTGTGGTATAGGTTGTGTGGTATAGGTTGTGTAGTATAGATTGTGTGGTATAGATTGTGTGGTATAGGTTGTGTGGTATAGATTGTGTGGTATAGGTTGTGTGGTATAGGTTGTGTGGTATAGGTTGTGTGGTATAGATTGTGTGGTACAGATTGTGTGGTATAGGTTGTGTGGTACAGGTTGTGTGATAAGATGGCGTGGTATAGATTGTGTGGTATAGATTGTGTGATAAGATGGCGTGGTACAGGTTGCGTGGTACAGGTTGTGTGATAAGATGGCGTGGTATAGATTGTGTGGTACAGGTTGTGTGGTACAGGTTGTGTGATAAGATGGCGTGGTACAGGTTGTGTGGTATAGGTTGTGTGGTATAGGTTGTGTGGTATAGGTTGTGTGGTATAGGTTGTGTAGTATAGATTGTGTGGTATAGATTGTGTGGTATAGGTTGTGTGATAAGATGGCGTGGTACAGGTTGTGTGGTATAGGTTGTGTGGTATAGGTTGTGTGGTATAGGTTGTGTGGTATAGGTTGTGTAGTATAGATTGTGTGGTATAGATTGTGTGGTATAGGTTGTGTGGTATAGATTGTGTGGTATATGTTGTGTGGTATAGGTTGTGTGGTATAGGTTGTGTGGTATAGGTTGTGTGGTATAGGTTGTGTAGTATAGATTGTGTGGTATAGATTGTGTGGTATAGGTTGTGTGGTATAGGTTGTGTAGTATAGATTGTGTGGTATAGATTGTGTGGTATAGGTTGTGTGGTATAGGTTGTGTGGTATAGGTTGTGTAGTATAGATTGTGTGGTATAGATTGTGTGGTATAGGTTGTGTGGTATAGGTTGTGTGGTATAGATTGTGTGGTATAGGTTGTGTGTGATAGGTTGTGTGGTATAGATTGTGTGGTATAGATTGTGTGGTATAGGTTGTGTGGTATAGGTTGTGTGGTATAGATTGTGTGGTATAGATTGTGTGGTATAGATTGTGTGGTATAGGTTGTGTGGTATAGGTTGTGTGGTATAGATTGTGTGGTATAGGTTGTGTGATAAGACGGTGTAGTATAGATTGTGTGGTACAGATTGTGTGGTATAGGTTGTGTGGTACAGGTTGTGTGATAAGATGGCGTGGTACAGGTTGTGTGGTATAGGTTGTGTGGTACAGGTTGTGTGGTATAGATTGTGTGGTACAGGTTGTGTGGTACAGGTTGTGTGGTACAGGTTGTGTGATAAGATGGCGTGGTATAGATTGTGTGGTATAGATTGTGTGATAAGATGGCGTGGTATAGATTGTGTGGTATAGATTGTGTGATAAGATGGCGTGGTACAGGTTGTGTGGTACAGGTTGTGTGATAAGATGGCGTGGTATAGATTGTGTGGTACAGGTTGTGTGGTACAGGTTGTGTGATAAGATGGCGTGGTACAGGTTGTGTGGTATAGTTTGTGTGATAAGATGGCGTGGTGTAGGTTGTGTGATAAGATGGCGTGGTACAGGTTGTGTGATATAGGTTGTGTGATAAGATGGCGTGGTACAGGTTGTGTGGTAAGATGGCGTGGTACAGGTTGTGTGGTATAGATTGTGTGGTATAGGTTGTGTGGTATAGGTTGTGTGGTATAGGTTGTGTAGTATAGATTGTGTGGTATAGATTGTGTGGTATAGGTTGTGTGGTATAGGTTGTGTGGTATAGATTGTGTGGTATAGGTTGTGTGGTATAGGTT
The DNA here is from genome assembly GCF_021184085.1 of Oncorhynchus gorbuscha. Classification (NCBI taxonomy): domain Eukaryota; kingdom Metazoa; phylum Chordata; class Actinopteri; order Salmoniformes; family Salmonidae; genus Oncorhynchus; species Oncorhynchus gorbuscha. The sequence goes on along the minus strand of NC_060181.1, from coordinate 99,903,687 downwards.
GTGTGGTATAGATTGTGTGGTATAGATTGTGTGGTATAGATTGTGTGGTATAGGTTGTGTGGTATAGGTTGTGTGGTATAGATTGTGTGGTATAGATTGTGTGGTATAGGTTGTGTGGTATAGATTGTGTGGTATAGATTGTGTAGTATAGATTGTGTGGTATAGATTGTGTGGTATAGGTTGTGTGGTATAGGTTGTGTGGTACAGGTTGTGTGATAAGATGGCGTGGTACAGGTTGTGTGGTATAGATTGTGTGGTACAGGTTGTGTGGGATAGATTGTGTGGTACAGGTTGTGTGGTACAGGTTGTGTGGTACAGGTTGTGTGATAAGATGGCGTGGTATAGATTGTGTGGTATAGATTGTGTGATAAGATGGCGTGGTATAGATTGTGTGGTATAGTTTGTGTGATAAGATGGCGTGGTACAGGTTGTGTGGTACAGGTTGTGTGATAAGATGGCGTGGTATAGATTGTGTGGTACAGGTTGTGTGGTATAGGTTGTGTGATAAGATGGCGTGGTATAGATTGTGTGGTACAGGTTGTGTGGTATAGATTGTGTGGTACAGGTTGTGTGGTATAGGTTGTGTTATAAGATGGCGTGGTACAGGTTGTGTGGTACAGGTTGTGTGATAAGATGGCGTGGTACAGGTTGTGTGGTATAGTTTGTGTGATAAGATGGCGTGGTGTAGGTTGTGTGATAAGATGGCGTGGTACAGGTTGAGGTTGTGTGATATAGGTTGTGTGATAAGATGGCGTGGTACAGGTTGTGGTTGTGTGATATAGGTTGTGTGATAAGATGGCGTGGTACAGGTTGTGTGGTACAGGTTGTGTGGTATAGATTGTGTGGTATAGGTTGTGTGGTATAGGTTGTGTGGTATAGGTTGTGTAGTATAGATTGTGTGGTATAGATTGTGTGGTATAGGTTGTGTGGTATAGATTGTGTGGTATAGGTTGTGTGGTATAGGTTGTGTGGTATAGATTGTGTGGTATAGATTGTGTGGTATAGGTTGTGTGGTATAGGTTGTGTGGTATAGGTTGTGTGGTATAGATTGTGTGGTATAGATTGTGTAGTATAGATTGTGTGGTATAGATTGTGTGGTATAGGTTGTGTGGTATAGATTGTGTGGTATAGGTTGTGTGATAAGACGGTGTAGTATAGATTGTGTGGTACAGATTGTGTGGTATAGGTTGTGTGGTACAGGTTGTGTGATAAGATGGCGTGGTACAGGTTGTGTGGTATAGGTTGTGTGGTACAGGTTGTGTGGTATAGATTGTGTGGTACAGGTTGTGTGGTACAGGTTGTGTGGTACAGGTTGTGTGATAAGATGGCGTGGTATAGATTGTGTGGTATAGATTGTGTGATAAGATGGCGTGGTATAGATTGTGTGGTATAGATTGTGTGATAAGATGGCGTGGTACAGGTTGTGTGGTACAGGTTGTGTGATAAGATGGCGTGGTATAGATTGTGTGGTACAGGTTGTGTGGTACAGGTTGTATGATAAGATGGCGTGGTACAGGTTGTGTGGTATAGGTTGTGTGGTACAGGTTGTGTGGTATAGGTTGTGTGGTACAGGTTGTGTGATAAGATGGCGTGGTACAGGTTGTGTGGTATAGGTTGTGTGATAAGATGGCGTGGTATAGATTGTGTGGTACAGGTTGTGTGATAAGATGGCGTGGTATAGATTGTGTGGTACAGGTTGTGTGGTATAGATTGTGTGGTACAGGTTGTGTGGTATAGGTTGTGTTATAAGATGGCGTGATACAGGTTGTGTGGTACAGGTTGTGTGATAAGATGGCGTGGTACAGGTTGTGTGGTATAGTTTGTGTGATAAGATGGCGTGGTACAGGTTGTGTGGTACAGGTTGTGTGATAAGATGGCGTGGTATAGATTGTGTGGTACAGGTTGTGTGGTATAGATTGTGTGGTACAGGTTGTGTGGTATAGGTTGTGTGGTACAGGTTGTGTGGTATAGGTTGTGTGGTACAGGTTGTGTGGTATAGATTGTGTGGTACAGGTTGTGTGGTACAGGTTGTGTGGTACAGGTTGTGTGATAAGATGGCGTGGTATAGATTGTGTGGTATAGATTGTGTGATAAGATGGCGTGGTATAAATTGTGTGGTATAGATTGTGTGATAAGATGGCGTGGTACAGGTTGTGTGGTACAGGTTGTGTGATAAGATGGCGTGGTATAGATTGTGTGGTACAGGTTGTGTGGTACAGGTTGTGTGATAAGATGGCGTGGTACAGGTTGTGTGGTATAGGTTGTGTGGTACAGGTTGTGTGGTATAGGTTGTGTGGTACAGGTTGTGTGATAAGATGGCGTGGTACAGGTTGTGTGGTATAGGTTGTGTGATAAGATGGCGTGGTATAGATTGTGTGGTACAGGTTGTGTGATAAGATGGCGTGGTATAGATTGTGTGGTACAGGTTGTGTGGTATAGATTGTGTGGTACAGGTTGTGTGGTATAGGTTGTGTTATAAGATGGCGTGGTACAGGTTGTGTGGTACAGGTTGTGTGATAAGATGGCGTGGTACAGGTTGTGTGGTATAGTTTGTGTGATAAGATGGCGTGGTACAGGTTGAGGTTGTGTGATATAGGTTGTGTGATAAGATGGCGTGGTACAGGTTGTGTGGTAAGATGGCGTGGTACAGGTTGTGTGATAAGATGGCGTGGTACAGGTTGAGGTTGTGTGATATAGGTTGTGTGATAAGATGGCGTGGTACAGGTTGTGTGGTAAGATGGCGTGGTACAGGTTGAGGTTGTGTGATATAGGTTGTGTGATAAGATGGCGTGGTACAGGTTGAGGTTGTGTGATATAGGTTGTGTGATAAGATGGCGTGGTACAGGTTGAGGTTGTGTGATATAGGTTGTGTGATAAGATGGCGTGGTACAGGTTGAGGTTGTGTGATATAGGTTGTGTGATAAGATGGCGTGGTACAGGTTGAGGTTGTGTGATATAGGTTGTGTGATAAGATGGCGTGGTACAGGTTGTGTGGTAAGATGGCGTGGTACAGGTTGAGGTTGTGTGATATAGGTTGTGTGATAAGATGGCGTGGTACAGGTTGAGGTTGTGTGGTATAGGTTGTGTGATAAGATGGCGTGGTATAGATTGTGTGGTACAGGTTGTGTGATAAGATGGCGTGGTACAGGTTGTGTGGTATAGTTTGGTATAAGAGAGGTTGTTGTGTGGTACAGGTTGTGTGGTATAGATTGTGTGGTACAGGTTGTGTGGTATAGGTTGTGTTATAAGATGGCGTGGTACAGGTTGTGTGGTACAGGTTGTGTGATAAGATGGCGTGGTACAGGTTGTGTGGTATAGTTTGTGTGATAAGATGGCGTGGTACAGGTTGAGGTTGTGTGATATAGGTTGTGTGATAAGATGGCGTGGTACAGGTTGTGTGGTAAGATGGCGTGGTACAGGTTGTGTGATAAGATGGCGTGGTACAGGTTGAGGTTGTGTGATATAGGTTGTGTGATAAGATGGCGTGGTACAGGTTGTGTGGTAAGATGGCGTGGTACAGGTTGAGGTTGTGTGATATAGGTTGTGTGATAAGATGGCGTGGTACAGGTTGAGGTTGTGTGATATAGGTTGTGTGATAAGATGGCGTGGTACAGGTTGAGGTTGTGTGATATAGGTTGTGTGATAAGATGGCGTGGTACAGGTTGAGGTTGTGTGATATAGGTTGTGTGATAAGATGGCGTGGTACAGGTTGTGTGGTAAGATGGCGTGGTACAGGTTGAGGTTGTGTGATATAGGTTGTGTGATAAGATGGCGTGGTACAGGTTGAGGTTGTGTGATATAGGTTGTGTGATAAGATGGCGTGGTACAGGTTGAGGTTGTGTGATATAGGTTGTGTGATAAGATGGCGTGGTACAGGTTGAGGTTGTGTGATATAGGTTGTGTGATAAGATGGCGTGGTACAGGTTGAGGTTGTGTGATATAGGTTGTGTGATAAGATGGCGTGGTACAGGTTGAGGTTGTGTGATATAGGTTGTGTGATAAGATGGCGTGGTACAGGTTGTGTGGTAACATTAGGTACTTATAGGAACATATAAAGAGAACAGTGAGAAGAAAGACAGTCACATTTCCATGGTCTCTTCCACAGGCACATCCCAACCCTGGCAATTCATCTCTGAGCTTTGAACACTTGGAATGAGGTCTTGTGTTTTCATGGTCTCTTCCACAGGCACATCCCAACTCTGGCAGTGAATCTCTGAGCTTTGAACACTTGGAATGAGGTCTTGTGTTTTCAACTTCATAAATCGGGGCTTATTACGATAATAGTGTCTGTTTTAAGCCACGTCGCCCTGGAATGCCTGGAGCATAGCGGCTTCCTCCGCTTAACCAATCAGCATAGCAGCTCCGATTAACCAATCTTAATTAAGAAGCTTTTGTGTTTCTCCTTCATCAGACCTTGCCTGGCAGGTTTTTTTCTTTCTCAGTTTTGAAGTCTAAATGATTGCCTCTTCTTTCCATGTGACTGTTCAGGGCTTTACAGCTTCACCAACACATTATACAGCAGCATGTTGTGTCTCATACAGCGCCAAGAGAAGGGAGAGAGAGAGAAGGGGGAGAAAGAGAGGAGAGGGAGAGAGAGAAGGGGGAGAAAGAGAGGGAGAGAGAATGGAGAGGGAGAAAGATAGAGGGAGAGAGAGAGAGAGAGGGGGGAGAGAAAGAGAGGAGAGGGAGAGAGAATGGAGAGGGAGAAAGAGGCAGAGAGAGAGGAGAGGGAGAGAGAGGAGAGATAGAGAGGAGGGAGAGAGAGGGAGAAGGAGGGATAGAAAGAAGGGGGAGAAAGAGAGGGAGAGAAAGAAGGGGGAGGGAAAGAGAGAGGGAGAGAAAGAATGGAGAGAGAGGTTGGAGTGGGAGTTCACATTTCTCTCTGTATTTGCTATCCTCCTTGTTGTCACAGCAATTTCCCCAGTTGTTCATCAGCCTTAGATGTTTCTCTCATTTCCATGATGCTAATCTTGTCCAATCTTCACCTGAGCATCTCACTGAACATGTGGAATACATTTAGTTTCCTCTCAAGTCAGAGTACAGTATGTTCAATAAAAAGAGACAAAACGATAAACATTCTCCTGCTGCTGTATATTATATTAAACGCTGTACAATATCATTGTACACATTTATTTTCTGAAAGATAACCAGACAACGTTCTAACACTGTGTAATGGTCATAGACAACGTTCTAACACTGTGTAATGGTCATAGACAACGTTCTAACACTGTCTAATGGTCATAGACAACGTTCTAACACTGTGTAATGGTCATAGACAACGTTCTAACACTGTGTAATGGTCATAGACAACGTGTCTAGTTTGTTCACTGTGAACACATATGCTTACTGCTGAAGTTATAATGAGGTGGAAATACAGTAGAGCTCGTGTTAGATGTGAAACAGCCTTTTTTAAAGCTTCACATCTGGTGCAACCAGCCAGTGAGTCCAGGCCTCCGGTCCCTGCTAGCTAATTACTGCTAACACCTAACAGCTTATTACCATGTATTATGATTGAACTGTATCTAGACTGGACCAGGAACCACTCCTGAAGCAGAGGCTGTGAGGTAGAGAGGATCACTGCTGAGTAGAGTGTTATGTCTAGATTAGGACAAATAATTACAGCTGAACACTTCAAATCCATTCATGTATAGGAGGACATATTATTGTGGATATTGTGGTGATATAGTAGGTCATAAAGTGGAATAGTAGTGGAACAATAGACAAACATCCACATAATTATAACCTTTCGGTTTATGCAGATAGCATCGCTATTTAAAAAAAATATGAATATTTTTTTATTCAGAATATGGCTTTAATGTGTTTTATATTATTTTATGCATCCAGTCGCTCTGCTGTTTGAATATTACAGTTGTGGTATATAGTACATTGTGTAGTTCATGTCCTTTAACTTCCTGTATCTCTCTGTGTTTCCTCTGTAGGTGTGGTGCAGGAAGGTCCAGCCGCAGTTCCCAGAGACAGAGCTGATAGAGTGGGAGGAGGGGGACCATGAGGAGAAGTTCTCCCCCAGTGGAGCCGGTGCCAGTCCCAGAGTCCTCAACCCCCTGAGGCTGTTTGCTAGGGGGGTTCCTGGAGCTGTCGGGCCCCCCAGCCTTAAACACAACCCCATCAGGGACATGACATACCTAGAGAACATGGAGGACTTCTGGGATTGGTTATCCAACCAGACAGATATTCAGGCCAGCCAGGTCAGAGCCAAGCGACGACCCATCGTCAAGACAGGCAAGTTCAAGAAGATGTTTGGCTGGGGAGACTTCCACTCCAACATTAAGACTGTCAAGCTTAACCTGCTGATCACCGGGAAGATCGTGGACCACGGTAACGGAACGTTCAGTGTCTACTTCCGCCATAACTCCACTGGTCTGGGGAACGTGTCGGTGAGTCTGGTGCCGCCGTCTAAAGTGGTGGAGTTTGAGATGGCTCAGCAGTCCACACTGGAGACAAAAGACTCTAAAGCTTTCAACTGTCGTATCGAGTATGAGAAGACGGACCGCAACAAGAAGACGGCTCTGTGCAGCTTCGACTCCTCCAAGGTGTGTTACCAGGAACAGACACAGAGCCACGTCTCCTGGCTCTGCTCTAAGCCCTTTAAAGTCATCTGCATCTACATCGCCTTCTACAGTGTGGACTACAAACTGGTGCAGAAGGTCTGCCCGGACTACAACTACCATAGTGACACTCCCTACTCCTCCACTGGCTGAAGGTGTGCCCGGACTACAACTACCATAGTGACACTCCCTACTCCTCTACTGGCTGAAGGTGTGCCCGGACTACAACTACCATAGTGACACTCCCTACTCCTCCACTGGCTGAAGGTGTGCCCGGACTACAACTACCATAATGACACTCCCTACTGCTCCACTGGCTGAAGGTCTGCCCGGACTACAACTACCATAGTGACACTCCCTACTCCTCCACTGGCTGAAGGTGTGCCCGGACTACAACTACCATAATGACACTCCCTACTGCTCCACTGGCTGAAGGTCTGCCGGACTACAACTACCATAATGACACTCCCTACTGCTCCACTGGCTGAAGGTCTGCCGGACTACAACTACCATAATGACACTCCCTACTGCTCCACTGGCTGAAGGTCTGCCGGACTACAACTACCATAATGACACTCCATACTGCTCCACTGGCTGAAGGTCTGCCGGACTACAACTACCATAATGACACTCCCTACTGCTCCACTGGCTGAAGGTCTGCCGGACTACAACTACCATAATGACACTCCCTACTCCTCCACTGGCTGAAGGTCTGCCGGACTACAACTACCATAATGACACTCCCTACTGCTCCACTGGCTGAAGGTCTGCCGGACTACAACTACCATAATGACACTCCCTACTGCTCCACTGGCTGAAGGTCTGCCGGACTACAACTACCATAATGACACTCCCTACTGCTCCACTGGCTGAAGGTCTGCCGGACTACAACTACCATAATGACACTCCCTACTGCTCCACTGGCTGAAGGTCTGCCGGACTACAACTACCATAATGACACTCCCTACTGCTCCACTGGCTGAAGGTCTGCCGGACTACAACTACCATAATGACACTCCCTACTGCTCCACTGGCTGAAGGTCTGCCGGACTACAACTACCATAATGACACTCCCTACTGCTCCACTGGCTGAAGGTCTGCCGGACTACAACTACCATAATGACACTCCCTACTGCTCCACTGGCTGAAGGTCTGCCGGACTACAACTACCATAATGACACTCCCTACTGCTCCACTGGCTGAAGGTCTGCCGGACTACAACTACCATAATGACACTCCCTACTGCTCCACTGGCTGAAGGTCTGCCGGACTACAACTACCATAATGACACTCCCTACTGCTCCACTGGCTGAAGGTCTGCCGGACTACAACTACCATAATGACACTCCCTACTGCTCCACTGGCTGAAGGTCTGCCGGACTACAACTACCATAATGACACTCCCTACTGCTCCACTGGCTGATCCAGTCTGTAAGCTGGATCTCCCTTAGAGTTAGTTGATCACAATATCATCATCCCTCTTCACAATATCACCAACCCTGGTCACAATATCACCAACCCTGGTCACAATATTACCAACCCTGGTTACAATATCACCAACCCTGGTTACAAAATTACCAACCCTAGATACAATATCACCAAACCTGGTCACAATATGACCAACCCTCTTCACAATATCACCAACCCTGGTTACAATATAACCAGCCTTGGTCACAATATTACCAACCCTGGTTACAATATCACCAGCCCAGGTCACAATATCACCAACCCTAGTTAAAATATTACCAACCCTGGTTACAATATCACCAGCACCGGTTACAATATCACCAACCCTGGTTACAATATTACCAGCCCTGGTCACAATATTACCAATATTACCAACCCTTGTCACAATATCACCAACCCTGGTCACAATATTACCAGCCCTGGTCACAATATTACCAATATTACCATCCCTGGTTACAATATCACCAACCCTGGTCACAATATTACCAACCCTTGTCACAATGTCACCAACCCTGGTCACAATATTACCAGCCCTGGTCACAATATTACCAATATCACCAACCCTGGTCACAATATTACCAACCCTGGTTACAATATCACCAGCCCTAGTCACAATATTACCAACCCTGGTCACAATATCACCAACCCTGGTCACAATATTACCAACCCTAGTTACAATATCACCAAACCTGGTCTCAATATGACCAACCCTGGTTACAATATTACCAGCCCTGGTCACAATATTACCAACCCTGGTCACAATATTACCAACCCTAGTTACAATATCACCAACCCTGGTCACAATATGACCAACCCTGGTTACAATATTACCAGCCCTGGTCACAATATTACCAACCCTGGTCACAATATCACCAACCCTGGTCACAATATCACCAACCCTGGTCACAATATTACCAACCCTGGTTACAATATCACCAACCCTTGTTCAACCCTGGTTCTGTTAGAATAACCACAACATGATCAACATGGTATCCCCACTGTTCCCCTAAACAAGGCAGTTAACGCACTGTTCGCCTGAGCAAGGCAGTTAAACCACTGTTCCCCTGAACAAGGCAGTTAACCCACTGTTCCCCTGAGCAAGGCAGTTGACCCACTGTTCCCACTGTTCTCCTAAACAAGGCAGTTAACGCACTGTTCGCCTGAGCAAGGCAGTTAAACCACTGTTCCCCTGAACAAGGCAGTTAACCCACTGTTCCCCTGAGCAAGGCAGTTGACCCACTGTTCCCCTAAACAAGGCAGTTAACGCACTGTTCCCCTGAACAAGGCAGTTAACCCACTGCTCCCTTGAGCAAGGCAGTAAACCCACTGTTTCCCTGAGCGAGGCAGTTAACCCACTGTTCCCCTGAGCAAGGCAGTTAACCCACTGTTCCCTTGAGCAAGGCAGAAAACCCACTGTTCCCCTGAGCGAGGCAGTTAACGCACTGTTCCCCTGAACAAGGCAGTTAACCCACTGTTCCCTTGAGCAAGGCAGTAAACCCACTGTTCCCCTGAGCAAGGCAGTTAACCCACTGTTCGCCTGAATAAGGCAGTTAACCCACTGTTCCCCTGAGCTAGGCAGTTAACCCACTGTTCCCTGGGCGCCGTTGACGTGGATGTTGATTGTAAGGCAGCCCCCCGCACCACTCAGAGGGGTTAAATGTGGAAGACATATTTCAGTTGAATGAACTCAGTTGAACAACTGACCAGGTATCCCTTTCCTTTTTTTCAACCCTTTTTCAACCCAGGTTAAACCGTTCTGTTATGATGACGAACCCTGGTTCTGTTATGATGACCAACCCTGGTTCTGTTATGATGACCAACCCTGGTTAAACCGTTCTGTCATGATGACCAAACCCTGGTTAAACCGTTCTGTCATGATGACCAAACCCTGGTTAAACCGTTCTGTCATGATGACCAACCCTGGTTAAACCGTTCTGTTATGATGACCAACCCTGGTTGACCATTCTGTTATGACCAACCCTGGTTCTGTTATGATGACCAACCCTGGTTCTGTTATGATGACCAACCCTGGTTAAACCGTTCTGTTATGATGACCAACCCTGGTTCTGTTATGATGACCAACCCTGGTTCTGTTATGATGACCAACCCTGGTTCTGTTATGATGACCAACCCTGGTTAAACTGTTCAGTTATGATGACGAACCCTGGTTCTGTTATGATGACCAACCCTGGTTCTGTTATGATGACCAACCCTGGTTAAACCGTTCTGTTATGATGACCAACCACGGTTAAACCATTCTGTTATGATGACCCAACCCTGGTTAAAACGTTCTGTTATGATGACCAACCCTGGTTCTTTATGATGACCAACCCTGGTTCTGTTATGATGACCAACCCTGGTTAAACCGTTCTGTCATGATGACCAAACCCTGGTTAAACCGTTCTGTCATGATGACCAAACCCTGGTTAAACCGTTCTGTCATGATGACCAACCCTGGTTAAACCGTTCTGTTATGATGACCAACCCTGGTTGACCATTCTGATATGACCAACCCTGGTTCTGTTATGATGACCAACCCTGGTTAAACCGTTCTGTTATGATGACCAACCCTGGTTCTGTTATGATGACCAACCCTGGTTCTGTTATGATGACCAACCCTGGTTCTGTTATGATGACCAACCCTGGTTAAACCGTTCTGTTATGATGACCAACCCTGGTTCTGTTATGATGACCAACCCTGGTTCTGTTATGATGACCAACCCTGGTTCTGTTATGACCAACCCTGGTTCTGTTATGATGACCCAACCCTGGTTCTGTTATGATGACCCAACCCTGGTTCTGTTATGATGACCCAACCCTTGTTAAACCGTTCTGAAGACCAACTCTGGTTCTGTTATGATGATAAACACTGGTTAAACCGTTCTGTTATGATGATAAACACTGGTTAAATCGTTCTGTTATGATGACCAACCCTGGTTAAACCGTTCTGTTATGATGACCAACCCTGGTTAAACGGTTCTGTTATGATGACCAACCCTGGTTAAACCGTTCTGTTATGATGACCAACCCTGGTTCTGTTATGATGACCAACCCTGGTTAAACCGTTCTGTTATGATGACCAGCCCTGGTTCTGTTATGATGACCAACCCTGGTTCTGTTATGATGACCAACCCAGGTTCTGTTATGATGACCAACCCTGGTTCTGTTATGATGACCAACCCTGGTTAAACCGTGCTGTTATGATGACCAACCCAGGTTCTGTTATGATGACCAACCCTGGTTCTGTTATTGTGACCAACCCTGGTTCTGTTATGATGACCAACCCTGGTTCTGTTATGATGACCAACCCTGGTTCTGTTATTGTGACCAACCCTGGTTCTGTTATGATGACCAACCCTGGTTCTGTTATGATGACCAACCCTGGTTCTGTTATGATGACCAACCCAGGTTCTGTTATGATGACCAACCCTGGTTCTGTTATGATGACCAACCCTGGTTCTGTTATTGTGACCAACCCTGGTTCAGGCATGATGACCAACCCTTGTTCTGTTATGATGACCAACCCTGGTTAAACCATTCTGTTATGATGACCAACCCTGGTTCTGTTATGATGACCAACCCTGGTTAAACCATTCTGTTATGATGACCAACCCTGGTTAAACCATTCTGTTATGATGACCCAACCCTGGTTAAACCGTTCTGTTATGATGATCAACACTGGTTAAACCGTTCTGTTATGATGACCAACCCTGGTTCTGTTATGATGACCAACCCTGGTTCTGTTATGATGACCAACCCTTGTTCTGTTATGATGACCAACCCTGGTTAAACCATTCTGTTATGATGACCAACCCTGGTTCTGTTATGATGACCAACCCTGGTTCTGTTATGATGACCAACCCTGGTTAAACCATTCTGTTATGATGACCCAACCCTGGTTAAACCGTTCTGTTATGATGACCAACCCTGGTTCTGTTATGATGACCAACCCTTGTTCTGTTATGATGACCAACCCTGGTTCTGTTATGATGACCAACCCAGGTTCTGTTATGATGACCAACCCTGGTTCTGTTATGATGACCAACCCTGGTTCTGTTATGATGACCAACACAGTTTCTGTTATGATGACCAACCCAGTTTCTGTTATGATGACCAACCCTGGTTCTGTTATTGTGACTAACCCTGGTTCTGTTATGACCAACCTTGGTTAAACCGTTCTGTTATGATGACCAACCCTGGTTCTGTTATGATGACCAACCCTTGTTCTGTTATGATGACCAACCCTGGTTCTGTTATGATGACCAACCCAGGTTCTGTTATGATGACCAACCCTGGTTCTGTTATGATGACCAACCCTGGTTCTGTTATGATGACCAACACAGTTTCTGTTATGATGACCAACCCAGTTTCTGTTATGATGACCAACCCTGGTTCTGTTATTGTGACTAACCCTGGTTCTGTTATGACCAACCTTGGTTAAACCGTTCTGTTATGATGACCAACCCTGGTTAAACCGTTCTGTTATGATGACCAACCCTGGTTCTGTTATGATGACCAACCCTGGTTAAACCGTTCTGTTATGATGACCAACCCAGGTTCTGTTATGATGACCAACCCTGGTTCTGTTATGATGACCAACCCTGGTTCTGTTATGATGACCAACACAGTTTCTGTTATGATGACCAACCCAGTTTCTGTTATGATGACCAACCCTTGTTCTGTTATGATGACCAACCCTGGTTAAACCATTCTGTTATGATGACCAACCCTGGTTCTGTTATGATGACCAACCCTTGTTCTGTTATGATGACCAACCCTGGTTAAACCATTCCGTTATGATGACCAACCCTGGTTCTGTTATGATGACCAACCCTGGTTCTGTTATGATGACCAACCCTGGTTAAACCATTCTGTTATGATGACCCAACCCTGGTTAAACCGTTCTGTTATGATGACCAACCCTGGTTCTGTTATGATGACCAACCCTTGTTCTGTTATGATGACCAACCCTGGTTCTGTTATGATGACCAACCCAGTTTCTGTTATGATGACCAATCCTGGTTCTGTTATTGTGACTAACCCTGGTTCTGTTATGACCAACCTTGGTTAAACCGTTCTGTTATGATGACCAACCCTGGTTAAACCGTTCTGTTATGATGACCAACCCTGGTTCTGTTATGATGACCAACCCTGGTTAAACCGTTCTGTTATGATGACCAACCCAGGTTCTGTTATGATGACCAACCCTGGTTCTGTTATGATGACCAACCCTGGTTCTGTTATGATGACCAACCCAGTTTCTGTTATGATGACCAACCCTGGTTCTGTTATTGTGACCAACCCTGGTTCTGTTATGACCAACCTTGGTTAAACCGTTCTGTTATGATGACTAACCCTGGTTAAACCGTTCTGTTATGATGACCAACCCTGGTTAAACCGTTCTGTCATGATGACCAACCCTGGTTCTGTTATGATGACCAACCCTGATTAATCCGTTCTGTTATGATGACCAACCCTGGTTAAACCGTTCTGTCATGATGACCAACCCTGGTTCTGTTATGATGACCAACCCTGGTTAATCCGTTCTGTCATGATGACCAACACGGTTTCTGTTATGATGACCAACCCTGGTTCTTTTATTGTGACCAACCCTGGTTCTGTTATGATGACCAACCCTTGTTCTGTTATGATGACCAACCCTGGTTCTGTTATGATGACCAACCCAGGTTCTGTTATGATGACCAACCCTGGTTCTGTTATGATGACCAACCCTGGTTCTGTTATGATGACCAACACAGTTTCTGTTATGATGACCAACCCAGTTTCTGTTATGATGACCAACCCTGGTTCTGTTATTGTGACCAACCCTGGTTCTGTTATGATGACCAACCCTGGTTAAACCGTTCTGTTATGATGACCAACCCAGGTTCTGTTATGATGACCAACCCAGGTTCTGTTATGATGACCAACCCTGGTTCTGTTATGATGACCAACCCTGGTTAAACCATTCCGTTATGATGACCAACCCTGGTTCTGTTATGATGACCAACCCTGGTTAAACCGTTCTGTTATGATGACCAACCCTGGTTCTGTTATGATGACCAACCCTGGTTAAACCGTTCTGTTATGATGACCAACCCAGGTTCTGTTATGATGACCAACCCAGGTTCTGTTATGATGACCAACCCTGGTTCTGTTATGATGACCAACCCAGTTTCTGTTATGATGACCAACCCTGGTTCTGTTATTGTGACCAACCCTGGTTCTGTTATTGTGACCAACCTTGGTTAAACCGTTCTGTTATGATGACCAACCCTGGTTAAACCGTTCTGTTATGATGACCAACCCTGGTTAAACCGTTCTGTTATGATGACCAACCCTGGTTAAACCGTTCTGTTATGATGACCAACCCTGGTTCTGTTATGATGACCAACCCTGGTTAATCCGTTCTGTCATGATGACCAACACGGTTTCTGTTATGATGACCAACCCTGGTTCTGTTATTGTGACCAACCCTGGTTCTGTTATGATGACCAAACCTGGTTCTGTATGATGACCAACCCTGGTTAAACCGTTCTGTTATGATGACCAACCCTGGTTAAACCGTTCTGTTATGAGGACCAACCCTGGTTCTGTTATGATGACCAACCCTGGTTCTGTTATGATGACCAACCCTGGTTAAACCGTTCTGTTATGATGACCAACCCTGGTTCTGTTATGATGACCAACCCTGGTTCTGTTATGATGACCAACCCTGGTTAAACCGTTCTGTTATGATGACCAACCCTGGTTCCATTCTGATGACCAACCCTGGTTAAACCGTTCTGTTATTATGACCAACCCTGGTTAAACCGTTCTGTTATGGTGACCAACCCTGGTTCCGTTCTGATGACTAACCCTGGTTAAACCGTTCTGTTATGGTGACCAACCCTGGTTCTGTTATGATGACCAACCCAGGTTCTGTTATGACCAACCCTGGTTCTGTTATTATGACCAATCCAAGTTCTGTTATGATGACCAACCCAGGTTCTGTTATGACCAACCCTGGTTCTGTTATGATGACCAACCCTGGTTCTGTTATTGTGACCAACCCTGGTTCTGTTATGGTGACCAACCCTGGTTCTGTTATGGTGACCAACCCTGGTTCTGTTATGGTGACCAACCCTGGTTCTGTCATGATGACCAACCCAGGTTCTGTCATGATGACCAACCCTGGTTCTGTTATGACCAACACAGTTTCTGTTATGATGACCCACCCTGGTTCTGTTATGGTGACCGACCCTGGTTAAACCGTTCTGTTATGGTGACCAACCCTGGTTCTGTCATGATGACCAACCCTGGTTCTGTCATGATGACCAACCCTCGTTCTGTTATGGTGACCGACCCTGGTTAAACCATTCTGTTATGATGACCAACCCTGGTTAAACCGTTCTGTTATGATGACCAACCCTGGTTCTGTTATTGTGACCAACCCTGGTTCTGTTATGATGACCAACCTAGGTTCTGTTATGATGACCAACCCTGGTTCTGTTATGATGACCAACCCTGGTTCTTTTATGATGACCAACCCTGGTTCTGTTCTGATGACCAACCCTGGTTCTGTTATGATGACCAACCCAGGTTCTGTTATGATGATAAACACTGGTTAAACCGTTCTGTTATGATGATAAACACTGGTTAAATCGTTCTGTTATGATGACCAACCCTGGTTAAACCATTCTGTTATGATGACCAACCCTGGTTAAACCGTTCTGTTATGATGACCAACCCTGGTTCTGTTATGATGACCAACCCTGGTTAAACCGTTCTGTTATGATGACCAACCCTGGTTCTGTTATGATGACCAACCCAGGTTCTGTTATGATGACCAACCCTGGTTCTGTTATGATGACCAACCCAGGTTCTGTTATGATGACCAACCCTGGTTCTGTTATGATGACCAACCCTGGTTCTGTTATGATGACCAACCCCGGTTAAACCATTCTGTTATGATGACCCAACCCTGGTTAAAACGTTCTGTTATGATGACCAACCCTGGTTCTGTTATGATGACCAACCCTGGTTCTGTTATGATGACCAACCCTGGTTAAACCATTCTGTTATGATGACCAACCGTGGTTAAACCATTCTGTTATGATGAGCCAACCCTGGTTAAACCGTTCTGTTATGATGATCAACACTGGTTAAACCGTTCTGTTATGATGACCAACCCTGGTTCTGTTATGATGACCAACCCTTGTTCTGTTATGATGACCAACCCCGGTTAAACCATTCTGTTATAATGACCAACCCTGGTTCTGTTATGATGACCAACCCTGGTTCTGTTATGATGACCAACCCTGGTTAAACCATTGTGTTATGATGACCAACCCTGGTTAAACCATTCTGTTATGATGACCAACCCTGGTTAAACCGTTCTGTTATGATGACCAACCCTGGTTAAACCGTTCTGTTATGATGATCAACACTGGTTAAACCGTTCTGTTATGATGACCAACCCTGGTTCTGTTATGATGACCAACCCTTGTTCTGTTATGATGACCAACCCTGGTTAAACCATTCTGTTATGATGACCAACCCTGGTTCTGTTATGATGACCAACCCTGGTTCTGTTATGATGACCAACACAGTTTATGTTATGATGACCAACCCAGTTTCTGTTATGATGACCAACCCTGGTTCTGTTATTGTGACCAACCCTGGTTCTGTTATGACCAACCCTGGTTAAACCGTTCTGTTATGATGACCAACCCTGGTTCTGTTATGATGACCAACCCTGGTTCTGTTATGATGACCAACCTTGGTTAAACCGTTCTGTTATGATGACCAACCCTGGTTAAACCGTTCTGTTATGATGACCAACCCTGGTTCTGTTATGATGACCAACTTGGTTAAACCGTTCTGTCATGATGACCAACACGGTTTCTGTTATGATGACCAACCCTGGTTCTGTTATTGTGACCAACCCTGGTTCTGTTATGATGACCAACCCTGGTTCTGTATGATGACCAACCCTGGTTAAACCGTTCTGTTATGATGACCAACCCTGGTTAAACCGTTCTGTTATGAGGACCAACCCTGGTTCTGTTATGATGACCAACCCTGGTTCTGTTATGATGACCAACCCTGGTTCCGTTCTGATGACCAACCCTGGTTAAACCGTTCTGTTATGGTGACCAACCATGGTTCCGTTCTGATGACCAACCCTGGTTAAACCGTTCTGTTATGGTGACCAACCCTGGTTCTGTTATGATGACCAACCCTGGTTCTGTTTTAATGACCAACCCAGGTTCTGTTATGACCAACCCATGTTCTGTTATGATGACCAACCCAGGTTCTGTCATGATGACCAACCCTTGTTCTGTTATGATGACGAACCCTTGTTCTGTTATGATGACCAACCCTTGTTCTGTTATGATGACCAACCCTTGTTCTGTTATGATGACGAACCCTGGTTCTGTCATGATGACCAACCCTTGTTCTGTTATGATGACCAACCCTGTTTCTGTTATGATGACCAACCCTTGTTCTGTTATGATGACCAACCCTTGTTCTGTTATGATGACCAACCCTTGCTCTGTTATGATGACCAACCCTGTTTCTGTTATGATGACCAACCCAGGTTCTGTTATGATGACCAACCCTGGTTCTGTTATGATGACCAACCCTGGTTCTGTTCTGATGACCAACCCTGGTTAAACCGTTCTGTTATGATGACCAACCCAGGTTCTGTTATGATGACCAACCCTGGTTCTGTCATGATGACCAACCCTGGTTCTGTCATGATGACCAACCCTGGTTAAACCGTTCTGTTATGATGACCAACCCAGGTTCTGTTATGATGACCAACCCTGGTTCTGTCATGATGACCAACCCTGGTTCTGTTATGATGACCAACCCTGGTTCTGTCATGATGACTAACCCTGGTTCTGTCATGATGACCAACCCTGGTTCTGTCATGATGACCAACCCAGGTTCTGTTATGATGACCAACCCTGGTTCTGTCATGATGACCAACCCTGGTTCTGTTATGATGACCAACCCTGGTTCTGTCATGATGACCAACCCAGGTTCTGTCATGATGACCAACCCTGGTTCTGTCATGATGACTAACCCTGGTTCTGTTATGATGACCAACCCTGGTTGACCACATGACGACCCCTCTGTTCCTCCTCCTCATCACCTCCATGTGTTCTCAGTAAATCCCAGCCAATTAGAACAGTCCAGATGTGTAGTATTAGGGTAGACCAGAGGCTCTCACTACCACATGACACCATGCAGACCTATACAACAATGCTAACATCAAATCACTTCCTAGCCTTGTTAAATATCTAAATATTCTATAATCTCGAAGGCATTTAATTTTTTAATTTTTAATTTTTAATTCTCTTAGGAGAATTTCAAGTCCAAACAAACATTTGCTCGTTTTTTGTTCCTATTTCTTACTTTAATACAACATGCTGACTGTGGGTAAATTATACCATTGTAACACACCTGGACAGGTGGCTGATAACAACAGAAGGTACAGTGAGCTCCAAAAGTGTTGGGACAATGATGTTGTTTTGGCTCTGTGCTCCAGGACTTTGGATTTGAAATGATACAATGACTATGATGTTACACTACAGACTATCAGCTTTAATTTGAGTTTATTGTCATCCATATTGGTTGAATCTTTTAGAAATTACAGCACTTTTTGTACATAGTCCCACCCCCCATTCTAGGTTACCAAAAGTATTGGGACAAATTCACTTTATGTATAAAAGTAGTAAAAGTTTAAGTATTTGGTACATCAAGCTTGTGACTACACATTTGCTGTTTGCTTTGGTTGTGTTTCATATTATGTTGTGACCAATAGAAATTAATGGTAAATAATGAAGTTTTAAAGTCCATTTTATTTTAAATAAGAATAGAATATGTTTCTAAACACTTTGTTTATTTATTTGTATCTATTTTTAGAACAAATTCTTATTTACAATGACGGCCTACTAAAGGGCAAAAGGCTGGTGCTGGGATTAAACATAAATACAATACAGGATAAAACACATCACGACTAGAGAGACAACACAACACTTCATAAAGAGAAACCCAAGACAATCACATAGCAACACATCACGACTAGAGAGACAACACAACACTTCATAAAGAGAAACCCAAGACAATCACATAGCAACACATGTCCACACAGCATGGTAGCAGCACAACATGACAACATGGTAGCCGCACAGCATGACAACAACATGGTAGCAACACAGCATGACAACAACATGGTAGCAGCACAGCATGACAACAACATGGTAGCAACACAACATGGCTGCAGCACAACATGGTAGCAGCACAGCATGACAACAACATGGTAGCAACACAACATGGTAGCAGCACAAAACATGGTACAAACATTATTTGACACATACACCAGCACAAAGGGCAAGAAGGTAGAGACAACAATACATCGCGCGAAGCAGCCACAACTGTCAGTAAGAGTGTCCATGATTGAGTCTTTGAGTGAAGAGATGGAGGTAAAACTGTCCAGTTTGAGTATTTGTCGCAGCTTGTTCCAGTCGCTATCTGCAGCGAACTGAAAAGAGGAGTAACCCAGGGATGTGTGTGCTTTAAGGACCTTTAACAGAATGTGACTGGCAGAACGGGTGTTGAATGTGGAGGATGAGGGCTGGTAGTAGATATCTCACATAGGAGGGAGTGAACAGGTGTTGAATGTGGAGGATGAGGGCTGCAGTAGGTATCTCAGATAGGGGGGAGTGAGGCCTAAGAGGGTTTTATAAATAAGCATCAACCAGTGGATCTTGCGACAGGTATACAGAGATGACCAGTTTACTTGACAAACACTTGACAATGATGAGTGAGAAAGTTAGAGACATAAATAGAATACCCACAAAAAAATGCTAATCTCCTGTTATTGTAATGGTGAGAGGTTAGCATGTCTTGGGGGTATGTTAACCTCCCCTGTTATTGTAATGGTGAGAGGTTAGCATGTCTTGGGGGTATGTTAACCTCTCCTGTTATTGTAATGGTGAGAGGTTAGCATGTCTTGGGGGTATGCTAACCTCCCCTGTTATTGTAATGGTGAGAGGTTAGCATGTCTTGGGGGTATGATAACCTCCCCTGTTATTGTAATGGTGAGAGGTTAGCATGTCTTGGGGGTATGATAACCTACCCTGTTATTGTAATGGTGAGAGGTTAGCATGTCTTGGGGGTATGATAACCTCCCCTGTTATTGTAATGGTGAGAGGTTAGCATGTCTTGGGGGTATGCTAATCTCCCCTGTTATTGTAATGGTGAGAGGTTAGCATGTCTTGGGGGTATGATAACCTCCCTGTTATTGTAATGGTGAGAGGTTAGCATGTCTTGGGGGTATGATATACAATACTAACCTCCCCTGTTATTGTAATGGTGAGAGGTTAGCATGTCCTGGGGGTATGATATACAATGCTAACCTCCCCTGTTATTGTAATGGTGAGAGGTTAGCATGTCTTGGGGGTATGCTAATCTCCTGTTATTGTAATGGTGAGAGGTTAGCATGTCTTGGGGGTATGCTAACCTCCCCTGTTATTGTAATGGTGAGAGGTTAGCATGTCTTGGGGGTATTTGATATTTGTACTTCTGTAACTTTCTGACTCCTCATTAATCACGATTCTATCAGGATTATTCGTAATCATGGTATCATCCACATTAATGTAGGTGTTTAGAAACATATTCTATTCTTCTTCACAATTAAAGTGACTCCAAAATAACACAATACATTATTTACCATTAATTTCTACAGTCTGCACTTTAACCTCATAGTCATTGTATTATTTTAAATCCAAAGTGCTGGAGTACAGAGACAAAACAACGAAACGTGTCACTGTCCCAATACTTTTGGAGCTCACTGTAGATAATCCATTTGGCCAGCATCCCGGAGTCGCCTCTTCACTGTTGACGTTGGGACTGGTGTTTTGCAGGCACCATTTAATGAAGCTGCCAGTTGAGGACTTGTGAGGTGTCTGTTTCTAAAACTAGACACTCTAATGTACTTGTCTTCTTGCTCAGTTGTGCACCGGGGCCTCTCACTCCTCTTTATATTCTGGTTAGAGCCAGTTTGCGCTGGACTGTGAAGGGAGTAGCACACAGCGTTGTACAAGATCTTCAGTTTCTTAGCAATTTCTCACATGGAATAGCCTTCATTTCTCAGAACAAGAGTAGACTGGTGAGTTTCAGAAGAAAGTTCTTTGTTTCAAGCCATTTTGAGCCTATAATCGAACCCACAAATGCGGATGCTCCAGATACTCAACTAGTCTAAAAAAGGCCAGTTTTATTGCTTCTTTAATCAGATCAACAGTTTTTAGCTGTGCTAACATAATTGCAAAAGGGTTTTATAATGATCAATTAGCCTTTTAAAATTATAAACTTGGATTAGCTAACACAACGTGCCATTGGAACACAGGAGTGATGGTTGCTGATAATGGGCCTCTGTACGCCTAGGCAGATATTCCATTAAAAACCAGCTGTTTCCATCTACGATAGTCATTTACAACATTAACAATGTTTACACTGTATTTCTGATGATTTTGATGTTATTTTAATGGACAAAAATGTGCTTTTCTTTCAAAAACAAGGACATTTCTATGTGACCCCAAACTTTTGAACGGTAGTGTATATAACAACAGGAGTTATAGGAGAGGTGTCTGATAACAATAGAAGATACAGGACAGATATATAACAACAGGAGTTATAGGAGAGGTGTCTGATAACAATAGAAGATACAGGACAGATATATAACAACAGGAGTTATAGGAGAGGTGTCTGATAACAATAGAAGATACAGGACAGATATATAACAACAGGAGTTATAGGAGAGGTGTCTGATAACAATAGAAGATACAGGACAGATATATAACAACAGGAGTTATAGGAGAGGTGTCTGATAACAATAGAAGATACAGGACAGATATATAACAACAGGAGTTATAGGAGAGGTGTCTGATAACAATAGAAGATACAGGACAGATATATAACAACAGGAGTTATAGGAGAGGTGTCTGATAACAATAGAAGATACAGGACAGATATATAACAACAGGAGTTATAGGAGAGGTGTCTGATAACAATAGAAGATACAGGACAGATATATAACAACAGGAGTTATAGGAGAGGTGTCTGATAACAATAGAAGATACAGGACAGATATATAACAACAGGAGTTATAGGAGAGGTGTCTGATAACAATAGAAGATACAGGACAGATATATAACAACAGGAGTTATAGGAGAGGTGTCTGATAACAATAGAAGATACAGGACAGATATATAACAACAGGAGTTATAGGAGAGGTGTCTGATAACAATAGAAGATACAGGACAGATATATAACAACAGGAGTTATAGGAGAGGTGTCTGATAACAATAGAAGATACAGGACAGATATATAACAACAGGAGTTATAGGAGAGGTGTCTGATAACAATAGAAGATACAGGACAGATATATAACAACAGGAGTTATAGGAGAGGTGTCTGATAACAATAGAAGATACAGGACAGATATATAACAACAGGAGTTATAGGAGAGGTGTCTGATAACAATAGAAGATACAGGACAGATATATAACAACAGGAGTTATAGGAGAGGTGTCTGATAACAATAGAAGATACAGGACAGATATATAACAACAGGAGTTATAGGAGAGGTGTCTGATAACAATAGAAGATACAGGACAGATATATAACAACAGGAGTTATAGGAGAGGTGTCTGATAACAATAGAAGATACAGGACAGATATATAACAACAGGAGTTATAGGAGAGGTGTCTGATAACAATAGAAGATACAGGACAGATATATAACAACAGGAGTTATAGGAGAGGTGTCTGATAACAATAGAAGATACAGGACAGATATATAACAACAGGAGTTATAGGAGAGGTGTCTGATAACAATAGAAGATAGAGGACAGATATATAACAACAGGAGTTATAGGAGAGGTGTCTGATAACAATAGAAGATACAGGACAGATATATAACAACAGGAGTTATAGGAGAGGTGTCTGATAACAATAGAAGATACAGGACAGATATATAATAACAGGAGTGTTTAGTGAAGCTGGCAGGCTGTTAAACTCACTTTGTCACGGTCCAGACACCTCATGGCTCTTCCTGACACTCAGCCTGACTCTTCATGGCTTCTATTAACATTAATTAGAGAGGGGAATTATCATTTACTCTATGTGACAGAGAAAACTAAAATGCTCAACGTTAAAATGATCCTCTTCTGGAATGATAACATGCCTGTGATCATGGAGCAGAGATAAACTGGAGATATTGTGAGATATTACAGGAGTTGTGTGGGATCGTCCTGATGTTAAACTGCTGCTCTTAAGTATACACATGCACTTGACAGGTAATTCTCCAAACTCAGAACGCACTGAAAATAATCAATAATCTCTTAACCCATCTGACAAAAACAAAAGCACCAACTCTCCTCAATATTTGGCTGACAATTCAGACCTCTCCAAAGTGTTTGGGTTTTTAAATGGATGTTTAGATCATTTAGAATGGTTAGAATGTTTAGAATGGTTAGAATGTTTAGGGGTCATTCCACCAATTGGGTTCCTTTTGAAAAGTGTAAAAAGATACATTTTGTTTCACCTAATTTTAACATTCTGTCATTCATTAACATTCTGTTAATAACAAAAAACATGTTTTCCATCTCAAGAGGTTAATGAAAAAAATACTAAGCTAACATATGGAATTGTTTTAGGATGTTCATACAATGCATCATTTAGCTATTTCATTTAGAATTTTAGGACCCCTTTAGGTATCAAAATGAAATATTTACTACTATAGCCCATCGAAATGTAATGAATTACGCATTCATAAATGGAAAAAAAGACAGTCCAAAAATAAATCTGAAGGAATAAGGTTTTGAAGTGTCTGTCCTATGTCTAGGAGATATAAGAAAGCTCAGGACATATTTAACCCCTTAGTTTTGTGCCAACAAAAGTATCTCCATACTTCCATTGGTTACCTTCAGGGTCTCCCCTTTCCATAGAGGAGTCATAAAAGTTCTGTAGGCCAAACCGTTCAGACGCTTCAGGGTGGCTCATGGTGTGAGCTACACAGCTGTAGCTCAACCGCCTTCCACCGCAGATGGAAGAGGTCGACATAGGCGGATGACAACAACCTGATGTCTCTAGTTTAAACTGACGGATTTTGACAGGTTTTATTATTTTTATTTATCTGTTATTTTACCAGGTAAGTTGACTGAGAACACGTTCTCATTTGCAGCAACGACCTGGAAAATAGTTACAGGGGAGAGGAGGGGGATGAATGAGCCAATTGTAAACTGGGGATTATTAGGTGACCGTGATGGTTTGAGGGCCAGATTGGGAATTTAGCCAGGACACCAGGGTTGACACCCATACACTTACAATCAGTGCCATGGGATCATAAATGAACTCAGAGAGTCAGGACACCCTTTTAACGTCCCACCCGAAAGACAGCACCCTGCACAGGGCAGTGTCCTCAATCACTACCCTGGGGAATTGGGATATTTTTTAAGGCCTGAAGAAAGAGTGCCTCCTTCTGGCCCTCCAACACACTTCCAGCAGAATCTGGTCTCCCATCCAGGGACTCACCAGGACCAACCTTGCTTATCTTCAGAAGCAAGCCAGCAGTGGTATGCAGGGTGGTATGCTGCTGACCAGGACCAACCCTGCTTATCTTCAGAGCCAAGTCAGCAGTGGTTTGCAGGGTGGTAGCTGCTGACCAGGACCAACCCTGCTTATCTTCAGAAGCAAGCCAGCAGTGGTATGAAGGGTGGTATGCTGCTGGCCAGGACCAACCCTGCTTAGCTTCAGAAGCAAGCCAGCAGTGGTATGCAGGGTGGTATGCTGCTGACCAGGACCAACCCTGCTTAGCTTCAGAGGCAAGCCAGCAGTGGTATGCAGGGTGGTATGCTGCTGACCAGGACTTCTGTAGCTCAGTTGGTAGAGCATGGCACTTATATATGCCATTTAGCAGACGCTTTTATCCAAAGCGACTTACAGTCATGTGTGCATACATTCTACGTATGGGTGGTCCCGGGGATCGAACCCACTACCCTGGCGTTACAAGCGCCAGCAAGCCAGCAGTGGTATGCAGGGTGGTATGCTGCTGGCCAGGACCAACCCTGCTTAGCTTCAGAGGCAAGCCAGCAGTGGTATGCAGGGTGGTATGCTGCTGACCAGGACCAACCCTGCTTAGCTTCAGAAGCAAGCCAGCAGTGGTATGCAGGGTGGTATGTTGCTGACCAGGACCAACCCTGCTTATCTTCAGAAGCAAGCCAGCAGTGGTATGCAGGGTGGTATGCTGCTGACCAGGACCAACCCTGCTTATCTTCAGAAGCAAGCCAGCAGTAGTATGCAGGGTGGTATGCTGCTGGCCAGGACCAACCCTGCTTAGCTTCAGAGGCAAGCCAGCAGTGGTATGCAGGGTGGTATGCTGCTGACCAGGACCAACCCTGCTTAGCTTCAGAAGCAAGCCAGCAGTGGTATGCAGCGTGGTATGCTGCTGACCAGGACCAACCCTTCTTAGCTTCAGAAGCAAGCCAGCAGTGGTATGCAGGGTGGTAGCTGCTGACCAGGACCAACCCTGCTTATCTTCAGAAGCAAGCCAGCAGTGGTATGCAGGGTGGTATGCTGCTGGCCAGGACCAACCCTGCTTATCTTCAGAAGCAAGCCAGCAGTGGTATGCAGGGTGGTATGCTGCTGACCAGGACCAACCCTGCTTAGCTTCAGAAGCAAGCCAGCAGTGGTATGCAGGGTGGTATTCTGCTGACCAGGACCAACCCTGCTTATCTTCAGAAGCAAGCCATCAGTGGTATGCTGCTGACCAGGACCAAACCTGCTAGCTTCAGAAGCAAGCCAGCAGTGGTATGCAGGGTGGTATGCTGCTGACCAGGACCAACTCTGCTTATCTTCAGAAGCAAGCCAGCAGTGGTATGCAGGGTGGTATGTTGCTGACCAGGACCAACCCTGCTTAGCTTCAGAAGCAAGCCAGCAGTGGTATGCAGGGTGGTATGCTGCTGACCAGGACCAACCCTGCTTATCTTCAGAAGCAAGCCAGCAGTGGTATGCAGGGTGGTATTCTGCTGACCAGGACCAACCCTGCTTATCTTCAGAAGCAAGCCAGCAGTGGTATGCAGGGTGGAATGTTGCTGACCAGGACCAACCCTGCTTATCTTCAGAAGCAAGCCAGCAGTGGTATGCAGGGTGGTATGTTGCTGACCAGGACCAACCCTGCTTAGCTTCAGAAGCAAGCCAGCAGTGGTATGCAGGGTGGTATGCTGCTGGCCAGGACCAACCCTGCTTAGCTTCAGAAGCAAGCCAGCAGTGGTATGCAGGGTGGTATGCTGCTGACCAGGACCAACCCTGCTTATCTTCAGAAGCAAGCCAGCAGTGGTATGCAGGGTGGTATGCTGCTGACCAGGACCAACCCTGCTTATCTTCAGAAGCAAGCCAGCAGTGGTATGCAGGGTGGTATGTTGCTGACCAGGACCAACCCTGCTTAGCTTCAGAAGCAAGCCAGCAGTGGTATGCAGGGTGGTATGCTGCTGACCAGGACCAACCCTGCTTATCTTCAGAAGCAAGCCAGCAGTGGTATGCAGGGTGGTGTGCTGCTGACCAGGACCAACCCTGCTTATCTTCAGAAGCAAGCCAGCAGTGGTATGCAGGGTGGTATGCTGCTGACCAGGACCAACCCTGCTTAGCTTCAGAAGCAAGCCAGCAGTGGTATGCAGGGTGGTATGCTGCTGGCCAGGACCAACCCTGCTTATCTTCAGAAGCAAGCCAGCAGTGGTATGCAGGGTGGTATGCTGCTGGCCAGGACCAACCCTGCTTATCTTCAGAAGCAAGCCAGCAGTGGTATGCAGGGTGGTATGCTGCTGGCCAGGACCAACCCTGCTTATCTTCAGAAGCAAGCCAGCAGTGGTATGCAGGGTGGTATGCTGCTGACCAGGACCAACCCTGCTTATCTTCAGAAGCAAGCCAGCAGTGGTATGCAGGGTGGTATGCTGCTGACCAGGACCAACCCTGCTTATCTTCAGAAGCAAGCCAGCAGTGGTATGCAGGGTGGTATGCTGCTGGCCAGGACCAACCCTTCTTAGCTTCAGAAGCAAGCCAGCAGTGGTATGCAGGGTGGTATGCTGCTGGCTGTGTTATTACGTTACTTAGATTGACCCACTAATGTGTCAACAGACTCTTAAGGAATAAAACGAGATAAAACGAGAGTTCAGTCCAAGTAACAGGGTTGACCTTAAAATGTACTTTCTTTTTAAACATGGAAATTAATCACTAATCACATTAAATAAATAGTAAATAAGCAGAAATGACTGTCAAAGCAACATAACATAACTAGGGCTTTACAATGACGCTGAACATTTAGAGACATTTTGGGGATAGTGTGTTTAAATCTTCTGAGTCGTCACAGAAGGCGTACAGAGGGACATGTCAAAATGCAACATTCTGGCACTTTAGTCTTTATTCATATCAAAAAAAGCAGATTTATTGAATTTACATGTGGTCTCCCACTGGTTGAATCAACTCACTTTCAACATCATTTCAGTGAAATTACGTTCAACCAACGTGGAATAGACATTGAATTAACGTCTGTGCGTTTTATTAAAGGGCACTTCATTTAATATTAACAGGCTTTTAAAATTCAATATTTGCACACAATTCCTACTTAAAATAATCAAATGGCACTTATTTAATGGAACGAACCTTCGACTGGCTAGAATGGTTAGAATAGGTTATCAATATAGCATCACAATACGGTGCAGAGCGTTCGATATCATCACCTCTGGAAGAGCATAGAACTACAAATGTCAGATAATTCCACATTCTGCTGTATCAGTTATACAGCAGTAACTGCATGCTGTTCATGGTCATTTCAGATACGTGAGGGTAGCCTGACGATATCTCTCAACATTGGCCACCATTGATTGGATATGTGAGTGTTATAAAATAAAAGTGAACTATAGCTGACAAGAAAGAGTGGTTAAGGTTAATTTCTTGTCCTTTGTGGGCTCTTCCTGTCAAGCAGCAGAAGGGAACATTTTACCAATGTACTGACAGCTAATGTACTGTTAGCTGATAATATTTACAAGCTACCGGTATAAACTTGTTACAGGCTAAACAGAGGTAAATAGACCTAATGTACTTCTTTCTCAGACCAACGTAGGCCTACCTAGCAAAGTTAGCTAACATTATCCACTTTTCAACATTGTTGAACAGTGTTTAGTCACGATTGCTGCTGATGGATCACGACAAATTGGTTAGCCAGCTATTACCAGATCGGGTCAAAATGGCTGGTTAACAAGCTAACTTTCTGGGGATAAACTTGAACTTGATTTTCTTGCCATCTATAGTGGTGATGACAGAAGTCCGACTGACAACTTTACCAGGACAAGGACTTGCTGATGTCAAGGTCTTTCCAAAAGCCAAATCTCTGATGAAGCCAACTAAATTAAACATCTTTGCTTAGTTAGCTACATGCCAAATGTATAGGCTACCTGAAATCTGGTATCTGAAACTATCAACTGATTACTGATGATGAACTTACTGTATAACTGTATAAATGTGGAATAATCAGATGGGTAGTTCTGACTATGCGTTGGGACGGCAGGTAGCCTAGTGGTTAGAGCGTAGAGGCGGCATTGTAGCCTAGTGGTTAGAGTGTAGAGGCGGCAGGTAGCCTAGTGGTTAGAGTGTAGAGGCGGCAGGTAGCCTAGTGGTCAGAGCGTTGGGGCGGCAGGTAGCCTAGTGGTTAGAGTGTAGAGGCGGCAGGTAGCCTAGTAGTTAGAATGTAGAGGCGGCAGGTAGCCTAGTGGTTAGAATGTAGAGGCGGCAGGTAGCCTAGTGGTTAGAGTGTAGAGGCGGCAGGGTAGCCTAGTGGTTAGAGTGTAGAGGCGGCAGGTAGCCTAGTGGTTAGAGTGTAGAGGAGGCAGGTAGCCTAGTGGTTAGAGTGTAAGGGAGGCAGGTAGCCTAGTGGTTAGAGTGTAGAGGTGGCAGGTAGCCTAGTGGTTAGAGTGTAGAGGCGGCAGGTAGCCTAGTGGTCAGAGCGTTGGGGCGCCAGGTAGCCTAGTGGTTAGAGTGTAGAGGCGGCAGGTAGCCTTGTGGTTAGAGTGTAGAGGCGGCAGGTAGCCTAGTGGTTAGAGTATTGGGTAGGCAGGTAGCCTAGTGGTTAGAGTGTAGGGGGGGGTAGGTAGCCTAGTGGTTAGAGTGTTGGGTAGGCAGGTAGCCTAGTGGTTAGAGTGTTGGGTAGGCAGGTAGCCTAGTGGTTAGAGTGTTGGGGAGGCAGGTAGCCTAGTGGTTAGAGTGTTGGGCCAGTAAACGAAAGGTTGCATGTTGAATCCCCGAGCTGACAAGGTAAAAATCTGACGTTCTGCTCCTGACCAAGGCAGTTAACCCACTGTTCCTTGGCCGTCACTGTAAATAGAAGGCATTCTTAACTGACTTGCCTAGTTAAATAAAGTTCTTAAAAAACTGTTTAACAATCCCTGGAAAACTGCACACAGTTGTCAATGGTTTTAGCAGAGCTGTGGGTCTTCTTGCTCAACAGCAGCCAAATGGATTGCTCTGCACCGTATTAGGTCGTTATCAATGAAACGTCACATGGGGACAAACATTTGGGACAGATCATTAGGATTCTCAGGTTCCAAATATTTTAAAATGTCTCGTGTCATGCTAGCTCATACATATCCAGAGGCTGCTACAGCCTCTCACCTCATGTAATGCATGTCAATCACTGGAGTCAAAGACATGTTGAGTTGTAAAGAAAGAGTTATGTTTCTGATGTCTTAAAACTGTAAATTAAACTCTAATAATATACAAATGACAAGAACTGTATTATAATGAGCGAACTGAATCAAATTTAATCTATGTTAATGTTTTAGTTCTAATCCATGTGAATTGTTCAATATGTGTATGTTTCAGCAAAGATAAAATTATACGAGTTTACATATGGCTTAAAAAAATGTCAATTGCTTTCTATTTTCCATAAATGTATTAATATAGATATGAATTGTTCCTTAGTTTTGGTGTTTGCCAGTAACATCTATTACATGTATCAACATTGGTATCTAATCATTTCATTCAGAGATGAAATGATTAGACCTATTGTTTATTTGCTTAATCTTGTTTCTAGTTATTGTTCTGTAAGATATGTTATGTGCATTGTGTAACTTAAATGTTATTTTAAACTTTAATAGGAATTTATTTTATTAAAATTAAATGTAAAAACTGTTTGTAAAATCAATTTCGGTTTTTATGAAATTAAACGAATGAATTGAACTTGGGACAGAGTGCGATGGTATTGGTTCGGTTTACTATAAACTATGAAAATGTGTATTAATGGTATAAACGTTTTTAAAGTTTACATTTCTATGATTTATTTGATTTGCTATAGATGTGTCCAGAAGAGAGGTGATAGTCTCCATACATTATATCTCCCCTGCAGGAACACTCAACACTACCATGTTCTGTCCATCAGGAACCCTCTCTACACTACCATGTTCTGTCCATCAGGAACCCTCTCTACACATTACCATGTTCTGTTCTGTCTATCAGGAACCCTCTCTACACTACCATGTTCTGTCCATCAGGAACCCTCTCTACACTACCATGTTCTGCACATTAGGAACCCTCTCTACACTACCATGTTCTGTCCATCAGGAACCCTCTCTACACTACCATGTTCTGTCCATCAGGAACCCTCTCTACACTACCATGTTCTGTCCATCAGGAACCCTCTCTACACTACCATGTTCTGCACATTAGGAACCCTCTCTACACTACCATGTTCTGTTCTGTCTATCAGGAACCCTCTCTATTCTACCATGTTCTGTTCTGTCCATCAGGAACCCTCTCTACACTACCATGTTCAGCCCATCAGGAACCCTCTACACATTACCATGTTCTGCACATTAGGAACCCTCTCTACACTACCATGTTCAGTTCTGCCCATCAGGAACATTCTCTACACTACCATGTTCTGTTCATCAGGAACCCTATCTACACTACCATGTTCTGTTCTGCCCATCAGGAACCCTCTCTACACTACCATATGCTGTTCTGCCCATCAGGAACTCTACACTACCATGTTCTGTTCTGTTTATCAGGAACCCTATCTACACTACCATGTTCTGTTCTGCCCATCAGGAACCATCTCTACACTACCATGTTCAGTTCCCTCCATCAGGAACCCAAACTACACTACCATGTTCAGTTCCCTCCATCAGGAACCCAAACTACACTACCATGTTCTGTCCATCAGGAACTCTCTACACTACCATGTTCTGTTCTGTCCATCAGGAACCCTCTCTACACTACCATGTTCCACCCATCAGGAACACTATCTACACAACCATGTTCCCTCCATCAGGAACCCTCTCTACACTACCATGTTCCACCCATCAGGAACCCTCTTTACACTACCATGTTCCACCCATCAGGAACCCTCTCTACACTACCATGTTCCACCCATCAGGAACCCTCTTTACACTACCATGTTCTGCCCGTCAGGAACCCTCTCTACACTACCATGTTCAGTCAATCAGGAACCCTCTCTACACTACCATGTTCTGCCCATCAGGAACCCTCTACACATTGTAAATTTGTTAAAAAATATTTAAGAAAAGTAGTGTACACAGGTAAATAAAGTACCAACTGCTGTAAAACATTTTTAATGGGTTAATGCAGGCATTTTTGCAGACACTTTTTCTCAACATCGCAACACATCATGACTAACATGTGACCCATCCATACAACACATCCTGACTGTACAACCAACATGTGACCCATCCATACAACACATCCTGACTGTACCAACATGTGACCCATCCATACAACACATCCTGACTGTACCAACATGTGACCCATCCATACAACACATCCTGACTGTACAACCAACATGTGACCCATCCATACAACACATCCTGACTGTACCAACATGTGACCCATCCATACAACACATCCTGACTGTACAACCAACATGTGACCCATCCATACAACACATCCTGACTGTACAACCAACATGTGACCCAACCATACAACCAACATGACATTTTTTAATTGATGAATTGAATCAGTTTCAGGTTAGAATGTGAAGCTGGCCTGACCCCTGTAACACAGACTGTAATAATGCCAAGGGGACAGCATCCTATACAGCTCGCTCTCCAACACTGTTTGAGCTCAGTGCATCTGGACAGGACTCATTTAAATCCTTAACAGATACTTAGATAATTGCACAAAACTGGCAAGTTTGTAGTAACATGGGAAGCTAAATCTATAGAGTGCCTTGAAGTATTCAGACCCCTTGACTTATTCCACATGTTGAGTTACAGCCTTAATTCAAGAACAGACCTCACCCATCTATCTACACACAATAACCCGGTACGACAAAGTGAAAACATGTTTTTAGAAAATGTTGCATATTTATTGAAAATCAAATACAGAAATCTAATTTATATAAGTATTCATACTGACACTCCAAATTGAGCTCAGGTGCATCCAATTTCCTTTGATCATCCTTGAGACGTCATTACAACTTGGAGTCCATCTGTGGCCAATCCAATTATTTGGACATGATTTAGCTGTCTATACATGGTCCCACAGTTGACAGGGCATGCCAGAGCAGAAATTACATCCAAGGAACTATGATCCCTTATTGATGTCACTTGTTGAATCCACTTCAATCAGTGTAGATTGAGGGGAGGAGACAGGTTAAAGAAGTTTTAAGCCTTGATACAATTGTGACAGATTGTGTGTGCGATTCAGATGGTGAATGGGCAAGACAAAAGATTGAAGTGCCTTTGAACGGGGAATGATGGTAGGTGCCAGGAGCACTGGTTTGTGTCAAGAACTATAACCCTGCTGGGTTTTTCAAACTCAGTTTCCTGTGTGTATCAAGAATGGCCTGCCACCCAATGGACATCCGGCCAACTTGACAAGTGTGGGAAGCATTTTAGTCAACATGAGCCAGCATCCCCATTGAACGCTTTCAACACCTTGTAGAGTCTATGCCCTGACGAATTGAGTCTGTTCTGAGGGCAAAAGGTAGGGTGCAACTCAATATTGGGAAGGTGTTGCTAATGTGTGATATACTCAGTGAATTTGGGGAAGAGAATAGAACCATTTCTAAAGTGTTGACAGGTTGAAGAGAACAGTGGTCTCCATCCCTGGCAAATAAAACAATATATATGGAACTACCCAGACTCTGTCTAGAGCTGGCCGTCTGACCAAACTGACCAACCAGGCAAGGAGGACCTTGGTCAGGGAAGTGATCACTGACAAAACTACAGATTTCCTTGGCTGACCGCATCAGCACTTCACCAATCTGGACTTTATGGGATAGTGGCCCGACGGAAAAACACTCCTGACAAAAAGGCACATAACACACCTGGAGTATACAAAAAGGCACGTGAAAGACTCAGAGCATAAGGCAAATGATTATGTGGTCTGATGAGACAAAAAATGTAACTCTGGCCTGAATACAAAAGCTCTATGTCTGGAGAAAACCAGACACATCACCTGTCTTACACCATCCCTACCGTGAAGCACGGTGGTGGCAGCATCACTATTCCTACCGTGAAGCATGGTGGTGGCAACATCATGCAATGGGGATGCATTTTAGCAGAAGGGACTGGGAGGGAACAATTAATGGAGCCAAAAACTCGATAAGAACCCGTTTCAGAGTGCAAAAGACCTTACACTGGGGGCAAAGATCTATGTTCCAACTGGACAATGACCTCAAGCATACAGCCAAAGCAACACTGGAATGGCTTCAGAACAACAATGTGAAAGTCTGTCAGTGGCCCAGCCAAAGCCCAGACTTGAAAATATGTGAAAAGACAAAGATTTCTGTTCACCGCTACTCTATCTAACTTAAGAGCTTGAGAAAATCTGCAAAGAATAATGGGAGCAAATCCCCAAATCAAGACGACTCAAAGCTGATCCAGACATACTGAAGACGACTCAAAGCTGATCCAGACATACTGAAGACGACTCAAAGCTGATCCAGACATACTGAAGACGACTCAAAGCTGATCCAGACATACTGAAGACAGACTCAAAGCTGATCCAGACATGAAGAGCTGATCCGACTACTGAAGACGACTCAAAGCTGATCCAGACATACTGAAGACGACTCAAAGCCTGATCCAGACATACTGAAGACGACTCAAAGCTGATCCAGACATACTGAAGACGACTCAAAGCTGATCCAGACATACTGAAGACGACTCAAAGCCTTTACTGACACACTGAAGACGACTCAAAGCTGATCCAGACACACTGAAGACGACTCAAAGCAAAGCTGATCCAGACATACTGAAGACGACTCAAAGCTGATCCAGACATACTGAAGACGACTCAAAGCTGATCCAGACATACTGAAGACGACTCAAAGCTGATCCAGACATACTGAAGACGACTCAAAGCCTTTATAGACACACTGAAGACGACTCAAAGCTGATCCAGACATACTGAAGACGACTCAAAGCTGATCCAGACATACTGAAGACGACTCAAAGCTGATCCAGACATACTGAAGACGACTCAAAGCTGATCCAGACATACTGAAGACGACTCAAAGCTGATCCAGACATACTGAAGACGACTCAAAGCTGATCCAGACATACTGAAGACGACTCAAAGCTGATCCAGACATACTGAAGACGACTCAAAGCTGATCCAGACATACCCAAAGGTGCTTCTTCAAAGTACTGACTCAGGGGTATGAATACTTATGTAAATTAGATATTTCATTTAATACATTTGCAAACATTTATAAAAACATATTTTCACTTTGTTATTATGGGGTATTGTGACTAGATGGGTGAGAAAAAAACAAAGGATTTAATCCATGTTGAATGCAGCTTGTAACAACATGTGGAATAAGTTGAGGGGTATGAATACTGTCTGAAGACACTAGGTTGGTCTTTGCATAAGTGATCGTCCAATGGGAGACTGTCTGGGGAAATTGCCTTTCCTATTCGTCCAATAGCGAGTGTGACTAGTTCAGAGGCAGAGAGTATAGACATGTTTGTCTTACATACAATAACAGCATCAACACAGGGTCTCAAATGCCAGAAAATAGAACAGACTTGCTTTAAAAACGGTCTTCTGAAGATGGTTAAACTGTCATTTACATAGAAATGGTGCCATCAATATGGGGCATACTCATCTTTTAAAAAGTGTAAAGAATTGATCTTGCACTGAAAGTGTTCACGCTTTAATGTCTAGTCACAAAATGGGCTAGACATTACAAATATATATTTCCCATTAATCAAACCCTTAACACGTCCCTATAGAATTCCATATCAAAATTACTAATGGGAACTAGTGCAATCTGGAGGCAGCCTGGTCTGTGGGACGGGGTAGCCTGGTCTGTGGGACGGGGCAGCCTGGTCTGTGGGACGGGGCAGCCTGGTCTGTGGGACGTGGCAGCCTGGTCTGTGGGACGGGGCAGCCTGGTCTGTGGGACGGGGCAGCCTGGTCTGTGGGACGGGGCAGCCACAGAATCAAATAGGGAGAACACAGTAGATCAGCTCCAGAGTAATGGCAGATATATTAAGGCCATTTGAAATGACAAAAATAGCAGACAAAACTTGAGGACCAAAACCAAACGTTTCTTTCCACCAGTAGGAGTCAGCCTCCCAGCCAGGTAGCCTCCCAGCTCTTTTCATCCCTGCTCGGGGGGAGCGTCTCCATGCTGTCTCAGCTCCTAGTGTCTGGATCAGAGGGCTGTCTCTGCTGTAGCAGTCAGGACTGTTTTAGGCGTTTCCTCGGCAGGCCGAAGGGCGGGCACTGTGCCGATGCCAAGGCTCTGAAGGCCTCGGCCACTAAGTGAGGGTGGGACTGGATCATTGACTTCCAGCCTGCCGTCTCCATTATGTCCGTGGCATGACTGCAATACAACCACACAGACAGAACGTTAACACCAAACATCTGAAACCAAATAAAAACCAAATAAAAACCAAACCAAATAAAAATCTATCTAGGACTGTAATGACAGAATAAATACAGTGGTACAGATACATATAAACTCAACATGTAAAGTGTTGGTCACATGAGCTGAAGTAAAAGATCCCAGAAATGTTCCTGTTAGTGAGCGTTTCTCCTTTGCCAAGATAATCCATCCACCTGACGGTGTGACATATCAAGAAGGTGATTAAAACGGCATGATCATTACACAGGTGCACCTTGTGCTGGAGACAATAAAAGGCCACTCTAAAATGTGCAGTTTTGTCACACAACACAATGCCACAGATGTCTCAGGTTGAGGGAGCGTGCAATTGGCATGCTTACTGCAGGAATGTACAACACAGCTGTTCTCAAATAATGGAATGTTAATTTCTCTACCACAAGCTGCCTTTAGCGTCGTTTTAGAGAATTTGGCAGTACGTCCAGCCGGCCTCACAACCGCAGACCTCAGGACATCCACATCTGGCCTTTTCACCTGCGGGATCATCGGACACCAGCTGATGGAACTGTGGGTTTGCAGATCCGAAGATTTTTTTTTACAAACTGTCAGAAACCGTCTCAGGGAAGCTCATCTGTACACTCGTCGTCCTCACCGGGGCGACCTGACTGCAGTTCGGACTTCAGTGGGAAACTGCTCTCCTTCGATGGCCACTGGCATGCTGAAGAAGAATGCTCTTTATGGATAAATCCCGGTCTTAACTGTACTGGGCAGATGCCAGACAGTGTGTATGGCGCCGTGTGGGCGAACAGTTTGGTGATGTCAACGTTGTGAACACAGTGCCCCATGGTGGTGGTGGGGCAGGTATAAGATACAGACAAGACCATTGCATTTTATTGATGGTAATTTGAATGCAGAGAGATACCGTGACAGGAGCCTGAGGCCCATTGTCGTGCAATTCATCCTCCGCCATCACCTCATGTTGCAGCATTATTATGCACAGCTCCATGCTGCAAGGATCTGTACACAATTCCTGGAAGCTGAAAATGTCTTCCATGGCCTGCATACTCACCAGACATGTCACCATTTGAGCATGTGTGGGATACTCTGGATCGACAGAATATTTCAGTTCACGCCAATATCCAGCAACTTCGCACAGCCATTGAAGAGTAGGACAACATTCCACAAATCAACAGCCTGATCAACTCTAGGCGAAGGAGATGTGTCACCCTGCATGAGGCAAATGGCGGTCATACCAGATACTGACTGGTTTTCTGATCCACGCCCCTACCTTTTTTTAAAGGTATCTATAACAGATGCATGTCTGTATTCCCAGTCATCTGAAATCCATAGATTAGGGCCTAATGAATGTATTTACATTTACAGTTAATATAAGGAAATCAGTCACTCATTAAAATCTTTGAAATTGTTGCATGTTGCGTTTCTATAGTTGTCCAGTATACATAGAGATATGAAGATGTGTTTCAGTCAAAGGGCTGCAGCAGTAGCAGTGGTGGGGACATCTTATTCAAACTCCTTTAGTCCTTACAACAGATCACCAGTAATACTAAACTAATTAAAACAGACATCCTCCTTTATGAAAACTGAGATGACTCAAGGTGTCCTTAACACACTACATCACACAGAATAAAACAAAACATTTCATTTCATATTGTAGAACAGTGAACAAAACTTATCCAGGTAGAGTCTATTAATAACATGGATCAGCCCCATACTGGCCCCGTTGGCCCCCTCCTCCCTGGCTCTGTGGCTAAAACAATGAATTATAATGCATCTCTTTGGGAGAGATAAGAGTTTGTTATTAATCTGGTGTCACATATCAGATAGTTACATACTTGCTATTCCAGTTTTTCCCATCTTTACAGCCCAGCTGTCGGAGGACGCTGCACCTACAGGAGATAACAGAGCAGCGCTGAGAGAAGGTAAACACGGCTGGCAGGAGGGATTCATCACTGGGTCTTTCTACAGATACTTGCCTGTTGATAAAATCTATGGCTTGTGCTTTGAGCTGCTCGGCACTGTGTACGTCCGCCAGGATCAGGGTATCAGCCACGTTCTCCACAGAGAGGCTGGTGCACAGGGCCTCTTCACACATCACCTTTAAACGCTCCAAGGCATACTGGTGGAGAGAGAGGGTGGTTAAGGTTGGGGTCAGGGGTAAGGGTTCATTAAGTTTGGGGTCAGGGTTGGATCAGGGGTTAGGATTCATTAGGGTTGGGGTCAGGGGTTAGGGTTCATTAAGGTTGGGGTCAGGGTTGGAGTCAGGGATTAGGATTCATTAGGGTTGGGGTCAGGATTGGAGTCAGGGGTAAGGGTTCATTAAGGTTGGGGTCAGGGTTGGAGTCAGGGATTAGGATTCATTAGGGTTGGGGTCAGGATTGGAGTCAGGGGTAAGGGTTCATTAAGGTTGGGGTCAGGGTTGGAATCAGGGGTCAGGGTTCATTAAGGTTGGGGTCAGGAATCATTAGGGTTGGGGTCAGGGGTTAGGGTTCATTAAGGTTGGGGTCAGGATTCATTAGGGTTAGGGTTCATTAAGGTTGCGTACAGGATTCATTAAGGTTGGGGTCAGGGTTGGAGTCAGGGGTTAGGATTAATTAGGATTGGGGTCAGGATTCATTAACGTTGGGGTCAGGGATGGAGTCAGGGGTTAGGATTAATTAGGATTGGGGTCAGGATTCATTAGGGTTGGGGTCAGGGGTTCATTAAGGTTGGGGTCAGGGTTGGAGTCAGGGGTTAGGGTTCATTAGGGTTGGGGTCCGGCTTCATTAAGGTTGGGGTCAGGGTTAGAGTAAGGGGTCACGATTCATTAAGGTTGGGGTCAGGGGTTAGGGTTCATTAAGGTTGGGGTCAGGATTCATTCAGGTTGGGGTCAGGGTTGTAGTCAGGGGTTAGAATTCATTAAGGTTGGGGTCAGGGGTTAGGATTAATTAAGGTTGGGTCAGGGTTGGAGTCAAGGGTTGGGATTAATTAGGGTTGGAGTCAAGGGTTGGGATTAATTAGGGTTGGGGTCAGGGGTTAGGGTTCATTAAGGTTGGGGTCTGGGTTGGAGTCAGGGGTTGGGATTAATTAGGGTTGGGGTCAGGGGTTAGGGTTCATTAAGGTTGGGGTCTGGGTTGGAGTTAGGGGTTAGGGTTCATTAGGGTTGGGGTCAGGGTTAGAGTCAGGGGTTAGGGTTCATTAGGGTTGGGGTCAGGGTTAGAGTCAGGGGTTCGGATTCATTAGGGTTGGGGTCAGGGGTTAGTGTTCATTAAAGTTGGGGTCAGGATTCATTAGGGTTGGGGTCATGATTCATTAGGGTAGGGGTCAAGGGTTAGGGTTCATTAAGGTTGGGGTCTGGGTTAGAGTCAGGGATTAGGGTTCATTAGGGTTGGGGTCAGGGTTAGAGTCAGGGGTTAGGATTCATTAGGGTTGGGGTTAAGGTTCATTAGGGTTGGGGTCAGGGTTAGAGTCAGGGGTTAGGATTCATTAGGGTTGGGGTCAAGGATCATTAAGGTTGGGGTCAGGATTCATTAGGGTTGGGGTCAGGGATTAGTGTTCATTAAAGTTGGGGTCAGGATTCATTAGGGTTGGGTAAGGATTCATTAGGGTTGGGATTCATTAAGGTTGGGGTCAGGGGTGGAGTCAGGGGTTAGGATTCATTAAGGTTGGGGTCAGGGATTAGTGTTCATTAAAGTTGGGGTCAGGATTCATTAGGGTTGGGTAAGGATTCATTAGGGTTGGGTTAGGATTCATTAGGGTTGGGATTCATTAAGGTTGGGGTCAGGGGTGGAGTCAGGGGTTAGGATTCATTAAGGTTGGGGTCACGATTCATTAGGGTTGGGGTCAGGATTCATTCAGGTTGGGGTCAGGTTTGGAGTCAGGGGTTAGGATTCATTAACTTCTTTGGGATATGGGGCAGCATTTTCACTTTTGGATGAATAGCGTGCCCAGAGTAAACTGCCTCTTACTCAGTCCCAGATGTTAATATATGCATATCATTATTAGTATTGGATAGAAAACACCCTTAAGTTTCTAAAACTGTTTGAATTATGTCTGTGAGTATGACAGAACTCATATGGCAGGCAAAAACCTGAGGTTTGTAGTTTTTGAACTAAGCCCCAATCAAATACACAGTGGAATATGGGTCATGTTGCACTTCCTAAGGCATCCACTAGATGCCAACCATCTTTAGAACGTTGGTTCAGGCTTCTACTGTGAAGGGAGAGCGAATGAGAGCTGTTTAACTAAGGGGTCTGGCAGCAGCCTCGTTCTCAGTCACACGCATTTCACATGAGAGGTATCTCTTGTTCCATTGCTTTTCTACAGAATGGAATTCTCCGGTTGGAACAATATTGAACATTTATGATAAAAACATCCTAAAGATTGATTCTATATTTAGTTTGACAAGTTTCTACGACCTGTAATATAACTTTGAACTTTTCGTCCGAACGGACCTGCGTTTGGATTTGTTTACCAAACGCCCTAACAAAATAAGCTATTTGGACATAATTGAGGGACTTTATGGAACAAAACATTTGTCAAACTGGGATTCCTGGGAGTGCATTCTGATGAAGATCAAAGGTAAGTGAATATTTATCATGCTATTTTTGACTAATGTTGACTGCGCAACATGGCGGATATTTCTTATGGCTGTTTTGGGCGCTGAGCGCCGTACACATATTATGCTTTTTCCGTAATTTTTTTTTTAAAAATCTGACACAGCGGTAGCATTAAGGAGAAGTTTATCTATATTTCCATGTATCACATATGTATTTTCATCAACAGTATTTCTGTAAATTCATGTTGCTCTCTGCAAAATCAATGCATGTTTTGGAACTACTGAACGTAAAACGCCAATGTAAAATGAGATTTTTGGATATAAATATGAACTTTATCGAACAAAACATACATGTATTGTGTAACATGAAGTCCTATGAGTGTCAACTGATGAAGATCAAAGGTTAGGGATTCATTTCTCTATTTGTGCTTTTTGTGACTCCTCTCTTTGGCTGGAAAAATGGCTGGGTTTTTCTGTGACTTGGTGGTGACCAAACATAATTGTTTGTGGAGCTTTCGCTGTAAAGCATTTTTCAAAGCAGACACTGTGGCTGGATTAACAAGAATGTATCTTTAAAATGGTGCCAAATACTTGTATGTTTAAGAAATTTGATTCATGAGATATATTTTGATTTGTATTTGGCGCCCTGCAATTTCATTGGCTGTTGGCGAGGGATTCCGCTAGCATTCCTAGACAGGTTAAGGTTGGGGTCAGGGTTGGAGTCAGGGGTTAGGATTCATTAAGGTTGGGGTCAGGGGTTAGGATTCATAAAGTTTGGAGTCAGGATTCAGTGGGTTGGGGTCAGGGGTTAGGATTCATTAAGGTTGGGGTCAGGGGTTTGTGTTCAATAAGGTTGGAATCAGGGGTCAGGGTTTATTAAAGTTGGGGTCAGGGGTTAGGATTCATTAGGGTTGGGGTCAGGAGTTTGTGTTCAATAAGGTTAAAATCAGGGGTCAGGGTTTATTAAGGTTGGGGTCAGGGGGTTAGGATTCATTAAGGTTGGGGTCAGGCGATATTACGATAGTTATTGACAGCCACCGTCGATGGTGACCACATCGGGATGTGAGACGATGATTTATCCTATTTGATCTTGACTGGTGCCACTCCTATTCTATTGGCCAGAGATTGACATGGTCGATCTCCAGAGATCGCAGAGAGCTGATCTGTAGGGTTACAGTCCCCATGTGAATCTAGCTCTGACAAAACATTATTATTATTTTTTTTTAAACACCCCAATCATGCAGATTATTTTACATTTTAAAACAATTTGGATTAAAATTTAAATAATTTCAAATGACACGTTAGCCGTATATCAACAGGCTACTGTAACCTGTTATTAGTGCCAATATGGACTAGCTCCGTTATATTGGGTCAGTCTTACTTTGTCAGCAGCTGCCAGCAGGTTGTCGGCCATCTTGTCCAGGTTGGGAGCTTTCCCTGTGTAGATGAATCCCATCATCTCCTTAAACACGTCTGGCTCCACATCACTGATGTCCACACGGTTCTGAGACAGGACACAGTATCATTGTGTTACTATGAGAAATAAATTAGCAGCAGTACAACACAATGTGTTCATATGTGAAGGTCTCAGTGAAACACACCTTTTTACTCTCCTCCATCTCATGTTCAAACATGGCGCTAAAGACGGGAGATCTCGCTGTCAATCAAAGAAGG
This sequence comes from Oncorhynchus gorbuscha, assembly GCF_021184085.1. Classification (NCBI taxonomy): domain Eukaryota; kingdom Metazoa; phylum Chordata; class Actinopteri; order Salmoniformes; family Salmonidae; genus Oncorhynchus; species Oncorhynchus gorbuscha. Next base: position 99,861,509 of record NC_060181.1, on the reverse strand, counting down.
AAAAACAACATTAGTATGTCTGTGGTGAGTCAAGGCATTCTTAACCAAACTGCTGCCATGCCTAAAGCACGGAGTCAAGGGGTGAAGGAATCTATCCCTGCGGTTTGCACAGCTAGGAGGGCTGAGGTAAGAGAGGGCTGGAGAGGCCCTCAGGATTACAACCAGGTGTTACAGGGTTAGGGATTAAAACCAGGGGGCTGGTAAGCGGCAGAGAGGGGGCTGGTGCTGGTAGAGAGGTAGTGTCCGAGTCTTACCTGCCAGGATGGATTTGTGTGCCTTGATCTCCTGCCCCCCCACATAGAGGGAACAGTCAGTGAAGCGGGAACACTGCCACAGGTTCCCCAGGTCGTCTGACAGCTGGCACTCTGGTACCTTCAGCATGTTCATATTGGACTGACCAGAGATGTTCACCGAGTCCTGCACCACACTCACCTGTAATATAACATACAATACATGATCAATACATTTACATTATCAATACTAAATCATGTTGGACGGCCCAGAGATGTTCAGAGTCCTGAACCACACTCACCTAGAATACAATACATGATCAATACATTTACATTATCAATACTAAATCATGTTGGACGGCCCAGAGATGTTCAGAGTCCTGAACCACACTCACCTAGAATACAATACATGATCAATACATGATTTACCGTTCCTTCAGAAAGTATTTATACCCCTTGATTTATTACACATTTTGTTGTGTTACAACCTGAATTCAAAACAGACTAAATATACTATTTTCCTCACCCATTGACACACAATACTTCATAATGACAAAGTGAAAAAAACCATTTTTGTAAATGTATTGAAAAAGAAATCCCCAAATCTCAAATTTACATAATTATTCCTACCCAGAGTCAATACCTGTTAGAATCACCGTTGGCAGCGATTACAGCTGTGAGTCTTTCTGGGTAAGTCTCTAAGAGCGATTACAGCTGTGAGTCTTTCTGGGTAAGTCTCTAAGAGCGATTACAGCTGTGAGTCTCTCTGGGTAAGTCTCTAAGAACGATTACAGCTGTGAGTCTTTCAGGGTAAGTCTCTAAGAGCGATGACAGCTGTGAGTCTTTCTGGGTAAGTCTCTAAGAACGATTACAGCTGTGAGTCTTTCTGGGTAAGTCTCTAAGAACGATTACAGCTGTGAGTCTTTCTGGGTAAGTCTCTAAGAACGATTACAGCTGTGAGTCTTTCTGGGTAAGTCTCTAAGAACGATTACAGCTGTGAGTCTTTCTGGGTAAGTCTCTAAGAGCGACGACAGCTGTGAGTCTTTCTGGGTAAGTCTCTAAGAGCGACGACAGCTGTGAGTCTTTCTGGGTAAGTCTCTAAGAGCGATTACAGCTGTGAGTCTTTCTGGGTAAGTCTCTAAGAGCGATTACAGCTGTGAGTCTTTCTGGGTAAGTCTCTAAGAGCGATTACAGCTGTGAGTCTTTCTGGGTAAGTCTCTAAGAGCGATTACAGCTGTGAAGTCTGTCTGGGTAAGTCTCTAAGAGCGATTACAGCTGTGAGTCTTTCTGGGTAAGTCTCTAAGAGCGATTACAGCTGTGAGTCTTTCTGGGTAAGTCTCTAAGAGCGACGACAGCTGTGAGTCTTTCTGGGTAAGTCTCTAAGAGCGACGACAGCTGTGAGTCTTTCTGGGTAAGTCTCTAAGAGCGACGACAGCTGTGAGTCTTTCTGGGTAAGTCTCTAAGAGCTGTAAGTCTCTAAGAGCGACGACAGCTGTGAGTCTCTCTGGGTAAGTCTCTAAGAGCGACAACAGCTGTGAGTCTTTCTGGGTAAGTCTCTAAGAGCGACGACAGCTGTGAGTCTTTCTGGGTAAGTCTCTAAGAGCGACGACAGCTGTGAGTCTTTCTGGGTAAGTCTCTAAGAGCGACGACAGCTGTGAGTCTCTCTGGGTAAGTCTCTAAGAACGATTACAGCTGTGAGTCTTTCTGGGTAAGTCTCTAAGAGCGACGACAGCTGTGAGTCTCTCTGGGTAAGTCTCTAAGAGCGATGACAGCTGTGAGTCTCTCTGGGTAAGTCTCTAAGAGCGATTACAGCTGTGAGTCTTTCTGGGTAAGTCTCTAAGAGCGATTACAGCTGTGAGTCTTTCTGGGTAAGTCTCTAAGAGCGATTACTACTGTGAGTCTTTCTGGGTAAGTCTCTAAGAGCGACGACAGCTGTGAGTCTTTCTGGGTAAGTCTCTAAGAGCGACGACAGCTGTGAGTCTTTCTGGGTAAGTCTCTAAGAGCGACTACAGCTGTGAGTCTTTCTGGGTAAGTCTCTAAGAGCGACGACAGCTGTGAGTCTTTCTGGGTAAGTCTCTAAGAGCGACGACAGCTGTGAGTCTCTCTGGGTAAGTCTCTAAGAGCGACGACAGCTGTGAGTCTTTCTGGGTAAGTCTCTAAGAGCGACGACAGCTGTGAGTCTTTCTGGGTAAGTCTCTAAGAGCGACGACAGCTGTGAGTCTTTCTGGGTAAGTCTCTAAGAACGATTACAGCTGTGAGTCTTTCTGGGTAAGTCTCTAAGAGCGACGACAGCTGTGAGTCTTTCTGGGTAAGTCTCTAAGAACGATTACAGCTGTGAGTCTTTCTGGGTAAGTCTCTAAGAACGATTACAGCTGTGAGTCTTTCTGGGTAAGTCTCTAAGAGCGACGACAGCTGTGAGTCTTTCTGGGTAAGTCTCTAAGAGCGACGACAGCTGTGAGTCTTTCTGGGTAAGTCTCTAAGAGCGACGACAGCTGTGAGTCTTTCTGGGTAAGTCTCTAAGAGCGATTACAGCTGTGAGTCTTTCTGGGTAAGTCTCTAAGAACGATTACAGCTGTGAGTCTTTCTGGGTAAGTCTCTAAGAGAGATGTTCACACTATCCTGCACCACACTCATCTAGATAATAATATATATCTATACTAGAAATGGGCAACATGGACAAAAGTCAAATAGCCATAAATTGAGCCATTTTGCTTGATAATGATACATACAAAAACATGTATTTCTATTAGGGACAGGGCTCTAGACTGACTTTTTCCA
>NC_060181.1:99668501-99851001 GCF_021184085.1 Oncorhynchus gorbuscha | reverse complement strand
GTGTGTGTGTGTGTAACAGTGAGTGTGTGTGTGTGTGTGTGTGTGTAACAGTGATTGTGTGTGTGTGTGTGATGTGTGTGTGTGTGTGTGTGTAACAGTGATTGTGTGTGTGTGTGTGTGTGTGTGTGTGTGTGTGTGTGTGTGTGATTGTGTGTGTGTGTGTGTGTGTGTGTAACAGTGATTGTGTGTTGTGTGTGTGTGTGTGTGTGTAACAGTGATTGTGTGTGTGTGTGTGTGTAACAGTGATTGTGTGTGTGTGTGTGTGTAACAGTGTGTGTGTGTGTGTGTGTGTGTGTGTAACAGTGATTGTGTGTGTGTGTGTAACAGTGATGTGTGTGTGTGTGTGTGTGTGTAACAGTGATTGTGTGTGTGTGATGTGTGTGTGTGTGTGTGTGTAACAGTGATTGTGTGTGTGTGTGTGATGTGTGTGTGTGTGTGTGTGTGTGTGTGTGTGTGTGTGTGTGTGTGTGTGTGTGTGTGTGTGTGTGTGTGTGTGTGTGTGTGTGTGTGTGTGTGTGTGTGTGTGTGTGTGTGTGTGTGTGTGTGTGTGTAACAGTGATGTGTGTGTGTGTGTGTAACAGTGATTGTGTGTGTGTGTGTGTGTGTGTGTGTGTAACAGTGATTGTGTGTGTGTGTGTGTGTGTGTGTGTGTGTGTGTGTGTGTGTGTGTGTTGTGTGTGTGTGTGTGTGTGATTGTGTGTGTGTGTGTGTGATGTGTGTGTGTGTGTGTGTGTGTGTAACAGTGATTGTGTGTGTGTGTGTGTGTGTGTGTGTGTGATTGTGTGTGTAACAGTGTGTGTGTGTGTGTGTGTGTGTGTAACAGTGATTGTGTGTGATTGTGTGTGTGTGTGTGTGTGTGTGTGTGTGTGTGTGTGTGTGTGTGTGTAACAGTGTGTGTGTGTGTTGTGTGTGTGTGTGTGTGTGTGTGTGATTGTGTGTGTGTGTGTGTGTGTGTAACAGTGATTGTGTGTGTGTGTGTGTGTGTGTGTGTGTAACAGTGTGTGTGTGTGTGTGTGTGTGTGTGTGTGTGTGTGTGTGTGTGTGTGTGTGTGTGTGTGTGTGTGTGTGTGTGTGTGTGTGTGTGTGTGTGTGTGTGTGTGTGTGTAACAGTGATGTGTGTGTGTGTGTGTGTGTGTAACAGTGATTGTGTGTGTGTGTGTGTGTGTGTGTGTGTGTGTGTAACAGTGATTGTGTGTGTGTGTGTGTGTGTGTGTGTGTGTGTGTGTGTGTGTGTGTGTGTGTGTGTGTGTGTGTGTGTGTGTGTGTGTGTGTGTGTGTGTGTGTGTGTGTGTGTGATTGTGTGTGTGTGTGTAACAGTGATTGTGTGTGTGTGTGTGTGTGTGTGTGTGTGTGTGTGTAACAGTGATTGTGTGTGTGTGTGTGTGTGTGAAACAGTGATTGTGTGTGTGTGTGTGTGATTGTGTGTGTGTGTGTGTGTGTGTGTGTGTAACAGTGATTGTGTGTGTGTGTGTGTGTGTAACAGTGATTGTGTGTGTGTGTGTGTGTGTGTGTGTGTGTGTGTGTGTGTGTGTGTGTGTGTGATTGTGTGTGTGTGTGTGTGTGTGTGTGTGTAACAGTGATTGTGTGTGTGTGTGTGTGTGTGTGTGTGTGTGTGTGTGTGTGATTGTGTGTGTGTGTGTGTGTGTGATTGTGTGTGTGTGTGTGTGTGTGTGTGTGTGTGTGTGTGTGTGTGTGTGTAACAGTGTGTGTGTGTGTGTGTGTGTGTGTGTGTGTGTGTAACAGTGATTGTGTGTGTGTGTGTGTGTGTGTGTGATTGTGTGTGTGTGTGTGTGTGTGTGTGTGTGTGTGTGTGTGTGTGTGTGTGTGTGTAACAGTGATTGTGTGTGTGTGTGTAACAGTGATTGTGTGTGTAACAGTGATTGTGTGTGTGTGTGTGTGTGTGTGTGTGTGTGTGTGTGTGTGTGTGTGTGTGTGTGTGTGTGTGTGTGTAACAGTGATTGTGTGTGTGTGTGTGTGTGTGTGTGTGTGTGTGTGTGTGTGTGTGTAACAGTGATTGTGTGTGTGTGTGTAACAGTGTGTGTGTGTAACAGTGTGTGTGTGTGTGTGTGTGTGTGTGTGTGTGTGTGTGTGTGTGTGTGTGTGTAACAGTGTGTGTGTGTGTGTGTGTGTGTGTGTGTGATTGTGTGTGTGTGTGTGACAGTGATTGTGTAACAGTGTGTGTGTGTGTGTGTGTGTGTGTGTGTGTGTGTGTGTGTGTGTGTGTGTGTGTGTGTGTGTGTGTGTGTGTGTGTGTGTGTGTGTGTGTGTGTGTGTGTGTGTGTGTGTGTGTGTGTGTGTGTGTGTAACAGTGATTGTGTGTGTGTGTGTGTGTGATGTGTGTGTGTGTGTGTGTGTGTGTGTGTGTGTGTGTGTGTGTGTGTGTGTGTGTGATGTGTGTGTGTGTGTGTGTGTGTGTGTGTGTGTAACAGTGATTGTGTGTGTGTGTGTGTGTGTAACAGTGATTGTGTGTGTGTGTGTGTGTGTGTGATTGTGTGTGTGTGTGTGTGTGTAACAGTGATTGTGTGTGTGTGTGTGTGTGTGTGTGTGTGTGTGTGTGTGTGTGTGTGTGTGTGTGTGTGTGTGTGTGTGTGTAACAGTGATTGTGTGTGTGTGTGTGTGTGTGTGTAACAGTGATGTGTGTGTGTGTGTGTGTGTGTAACAGTGATTGTGTGTGTGTGTGTGTGTGTGTGTGTGTGTGTGTGTGTGTGTGTGTGTGTGTGTGTGTGTGTGTGTGTGTGTGTGTGTGTGTGTGTGTGTGTGTGTGTGTGTGTGTGTGTGTGTGTAACAGTGATTGTGTGTGTGTGTAACAGTGTGTGTGTGTGTGTGTGTGTGTGTGTGTGTGTGTGTGTGTGTGTGTGTGTGTGTGTGTGTGTGTGTGTGTGTAACAGTGATTGTGTGTGTGTGTGTGTGTGTGTGTGTGTGTGTGTGTGTGTGTGTGTGTGTGTGTGTGTGTGTGTGTGTGTGTGTGTGTGTGTGTGTGTGTGTAACAGTGATTGTGTGTGTGTGTGTGTGTGTGTGTGTGTGTGTGTGTGTGTGTGTGTGTGTGATTGTGTGTGTGTGTGTGTGTGTGTGTGTGTGTGTGTGTGTGTGTGTAACAGTGTGTGTGTGTGTGTAACAGTGATTGTGTGTGTTGTGTGTGTAACAGTGTGTGTGTGTGTGTGTGTGTGTGTGTGTGTGTGTGTGTGTGTGTGTGTGTGTGTGTGTGTAACAGTGATTGTGTGTGTGTGTGTAACAGTGATTGTGTGTGTGTGTGTGTGTGTGTGTGTGTGTGTGTGTGTGTGTGTGTGTGTGTGTGTGTGTGTGTGTGTGTGTGTGTGTGTGTGTGTGTGTGTGTAACAGTGATTGTGTGTGTGTGTGTGTGTGTGTGTGTAACAGTGATTGTGTGTGTGTGTGTGTGTGATGTGTGTGTGTGTGTGTGTGTGTGTGTGTGTGTAACAGTGTGTGTGTGTGTGTGTGTGTGTGTGTGTGTGTGTGTGTGTGTGTGTGTGTGTGTGTGTGTGTGTGTGTGTGTGTGTGTGTGTGTGTGTGTGTAACAGTGATTGTGTGTGTGTGTGTAACAGTGATTGTGTGTGTGTGTGTGTGTGTGTGTGTGTGTGTGTGTGTGTGTGTGTGTGTGTGTGTGTGTGTAACAGTGTGTGTGTGTGTGTGTGTGTAACAGTGTGTGTGTGTGTGTGTGTGTAACAGTGATTGTGTGTGTGTGTGTGTGTGTGTGTGTGTGTGTGTGTGTGTGTGTGTGTGTGTGTGTGTAACAGTGATTGTGTGTGTGTGTGTGTGTGTGTGTGTGTGTGTGTGTGTGTGTGTGTGTAACAGTGTGTGTGTGTGTGTGTGTGTGTGATTGTGTGTGTGTGTGTGTGTGTGTAACAGTGTGTGTGTGTGTGTGTGTGTGTGTGTGTGTGTGTGTGTGTGTGTGATGTGTGTGTGTGTGTGTGTGTGTGTGTGTGTGTGTGTGTGTGTGTGTGTGTGTGTGTGTGTGTGTGTGTGTGTGTGTGTGTGTGTGTGTGTGTAACAGTGATTGTGTGTGTGTGTGTGTGTGTGTGTGTGTGTGTGTGTGTGTGTGTGTGATTGTGTGTGTGTGTGTGTGTGTGTGTGTGATGTGTGTGTGTGTGTGTGTGTGTGTGTGTGTGTGTGTGTGTGTGTGTGATTGTGTGTGTGTGTGTGTGTGTGTGTGTAACAGTGATTGTGTGTGTGTGTGTGTGTGTGTGTAACAGTGTGTGTGTGTGTGTGTGTGTGTGTGTGTGTGTGTGTGTGTGTGTGTGTGTGTGTGTGTGTGTGTGTGTGTGTGTGTGTGTGTGTGTGTGTGTGTGTGTGTGTGTGTGTGTGTGTGTGTGTGTGTGTAACAGTGATTGTGTGTGTGTGTGTGTGTGTGTGTGTGTGTGTGTGATTGTGTGTGTGTGTGTGTGTAACAGTGATGTGTGTGTGTGTGTGTGTGTGTGTGTGTGTGTGTAACAGTGTGTGTGTGTGTAACATGTGTGTGTGTGTGTGTAACAGTGATTGTGTGTGTGTGTGTGTGTGTGTGTGTGTGTGTGTGTGTGTGTGTGTGTGATTGTGTGTGTGTGTGTGATGTGTGTGTGTGTGTGTGATGTGTGTGTGTGTGTGTGTGTGTGTGTGTGTGTGTGTGTGTGTGTGTGTGTGTGTGTGTGTGTGTGTGTGTGTGTGTGTAACAGTGATGTGTGTGTGTGTGTGTGTGATTGTGTGTGTGTGTGTGTGTGTGTGTGTGTGTGTGTGTGTGTGTGTGTGTGTGTGTGTGTGTGTGTGTGTGTGATGTGTGTGTGTGTGTGTGTGTGTGTGTGTGTGTGTGTGTGTGTGTGTGTGTGTGTGTGTGTGTGTGTGTGTGTGTGTGTGTGTGTGTGTGTAACAGTGATTGTGTGTGTGTGTGTGTGTGTGTGTGTGTGTGTGTGTGTGTGTGTGTGTGTGTGTGTGTGTGTGTGTGTGTAACAGTGATTGTGTGTGTGTGTGTGTGTGTGTGTGTGTGTGTGTGTGTGTGTGTGTGTGTGTGTGTGTGTGTGTGTGTGTGTAACAGTGATGTGTGTGTGTGTGTGTGTGTGTGTGTGTGTGTGTGTGTGTGTGTGTGTGTGTGTGTGTGTAACAGTGTGTGTGTGTGTGTGTGATTGTGTGTGTGTGTGTGTGTGTGTGTGTGTGTGTGTGTGTGTGTGTGTGTGTGTGTGTGTGTGTGTGTGTGATTGTGTGTGTGTGTGTGTGTGTGTGTGTGTGTGTGTGTGTGTGTGATTGTGTGTGTGTGTGTGTGTGTGTGTGTGTGTGTGTGTGTGTGTGTGTGTGTGATTGTGTGTGTGTGTGTGTGTGTGTGTGTGTGTGTGTGTGTGTGTGTGTGTGTGTGTGTGTGTGTGATTGTGTGTGTGTGTGTGTGTGTGTGTGTGTGTGTGTGTGTGTGTGTGTGTGTGTGTGTGTGTGTGTGTGTGTGTGTGTGTGTGTGTGTGTGTGTGTGTGTGTGTGTGTGTGTGTGTGTGTGTGTGTGTGTGTGTGTGTGTGTGTGTGTGTGTGTGTGTGTAACAGTGATTGTGTGTGTGTGTAACAGTGATTGTGTGTGTGTGTGTGTGTGTGTGTGTGTGATGTGTGTGTGTGTGTGTGTGTGTGTGTGTGATGTGTGTGTGTGTGTGTGTGTGATGTGTGTGTGTGTGTGTGTGTGTAACAGTGATTGTGTGTGTGTGTGTGTGTGTGTGTGTGTGTGTGTGTGTGTGTGTGTGTGTGTGTGTGTGTGTGTGTGTGTGTGTGTGTGTGTGTGTGTGTGTGTGTGTGTGTGTGTGTGTGTGTGTGTAACAGTGTGTGTGTGTGTGTGTGATGTGTGTGTGTAACAGTGATTGTGTGTGTGTGTGTGTGATTGTGTGTGTGTGTGTGTGTGTGTGTGTGTGTGTGTGTGTGTGTGTGTGTGTGTGTGATTGTGTGTGTGTGTGTGTGTGTGTGTGTGTGTGTGATTGTGTGTGTGTGTGTGTGTAACAGTGATTGTGTGTGTGTGTAACAGTGATTGTGTGTGTGTAACAGTGATTGTGTGTGTGTGTGTGTGTGTGTGTGTGTGTGTGTGTGTGTGTGTGTAACAGTGATTGTGTGTGTGTGTGTGTGTGTGTGTGTGTGTGTAACAGTGATTGTGTGTGTGTGTGTGTGTGTGTGTGTAACAGTGATTGTGTGTGTGTGTGTGTGTGTGTGTGTGTGTGTGTGTGTGTGATTGTGTGTGTGTGTGTGTGTGTGTGTGTGTGTGTGTGTGTGTGTGTGTGTGTGTGTGTGTGTGTGTGTAACAGTGATGTGTGTGTGTGTAACAGTGATTGTGTGTGTGTGTGTGTGTGTGTGTGTGTGTGTTGTGTGTGTGTGTGTGTGTGTGTGTGTGTGTGTGTGTGTGTGTAACAGTGTTGTGTGTGTGTGTGTGTGTGTGTGTGTGTGTGTGTGTGTGTAACAGTGATGTGTGTGTGTGTGTGTGTGTGTGTGTGATTGTGTGTGTGTGTGTGTGTGTGTGTGTGTGTGTGTGTGTGTGTGTGTGTGTGTGTGTGTGTGTGTGTGTGTGTGTGTGTGTGTGTGTGTAACAGTGATTGTGTGTGTGTGTGTGATTGTGTGTGTGTGTGTGTAAATGATTGTGTGTAACAGTGATGTGTGTGTGTGTGTGTGTGATGTGTGTGTGTGTGTGTGTGTGTGTGTGTGTGTGTGTGTGTGTGTGTGTGTGTGTAACAGTGTGTGTGTTGTGTGTGTGTGTGTGTGTGTGTGTGTGTGTGTGTGTGTGTGTGTGTGTGTGTGTGTGTGTGTGTGTGTGTGTGTGTGTGTGTGTAACAGTGATTGTGTGTGTGTGTGTGTGTGTGATTGTGTGTGTAACAGTGATTGTGTGTGTGTGTGTGTGTGTGTGTGTGTGTGTGTGTGTGTGTGTGTGTGTGTGTGTGTGTGTGTGTGTGTGTGTGTGTGTGTGTGTGTGTGTGTGTGTGTAACAGTGATTGTGTGTGTGTGTAACAGTGATTGTGTGTGTGTAACAGTGTGTGTGTGTGTGTGTGTGTGTGTGTGTAACAGTGTGTGTGTGTGTGTGTGTGTGTGTGTGTGTGTGTGTGTGTGTGTGTGTGTGTGTGTGTGTGTGTGTGTGTGTGTAACAGTGATTGTGTGTGTGTGTGTGTGTGTGTGTGTGTGTGTGTGTGTGTGTGTGTGTGTGTGTGTGTGTGTGTGTGTGTGTGTGTGTGTGTGTGTGTGTGTGTGTGTGTGTGTGTGTGTGTGTGTGTGTGTGTGTGTGTGTGTGTGTGTGTGATGTGTGTGTGTGTGTGTGTGTGTGTGTGTGTGTGTGTGATGTGTGTGTGTGTGTGTGTGTGTGATGTGTGTGTTGTGTGTGTGTGTGTGTGTAACAGTGATGTGTGTGTGTGTGTGTGTAACAGTGATTGTGTGTGTGTGTGTGTGTGTGTGTGTGTGTGTGTGTGTGTGTGTGTGTGTGTGTGTGTGTGTGTGTGTGTGTGTGTGTGTGTGTGTGTGTGTGTGTGTGTGTGTGTGTGTGTGTGTGTGATGTGTGTGTGATTGTGTGTGTGTGTGTGTGTGTGTGTGTGTGTGTGTGTGTGTGTGTGTGTGTGTGTGTGTGTGTGTGTGTGTGTGTGTGTGTGTGTGTGTGTAACAGTGTGTGTGTGTGTAACAGTGTGTGTGTGTGTGTGTGTGTAACAGTGATTGTGTGTGTGTGTGTGTGTGTGTGTGTGTGTGTGTGTGTGTGTGTGTGTGTGTGTGTGTGTGTGTGTGATTGTGTGTAACAGTGTGTGTGTGTGTGTGTGTGTGTGTGTGTGTGTGTGTGTAACAGTGATTGTGTGTGTGTGTGTGTGTGTAACAGTGATTGTGTGTGTGTGTGTGTGTGTGTGTGTGTGTGTGTGTGTGTGTGTGTGTGTGTGTGTAACAGTGATTGTGTGTGTGTGTAACAGTGTGTGTGTGTGTGTGTGTTGTGTGTGTGTGTGTGTGTGTAACATTGTGTGTGTGTGTGTGTGTGTGATTGTGTGATTGTGTGTGTGTGTGTGTGTGTGTGTGTGTGTGTGTGTGTGTGTGTGTGTGTGTGTGTGTGTGTGTAACAGTGTGTGTGTGTGTGTAACAGTGATTGTGTGTGTGTGTGTGTGTGTGTGTGTGTGTGTAACAGTGATTGTGTGTGTGTGTGTGTGTGTGTGTGTGTGTGTGTGTGTGTGTGTGTGTGTGTGTGTGTGTGTGTGTGTGTGTGTGTGTGTGTGTGTGTGTGTGTGTGTGTGTGTGTGTGTGTGTGTGTGTGTGTGTGTGTGTGTGTGTGTGTGTGTGTGTGTGTGTGTGTGTGTGTGTGTGTAACAGTGATTGTGTGTGTGTGTGTGTGTAACAGTGATTGTGTGTGTGTGTGTGTGTGTGTGTGTGTGTGTGTGTGTGTGTGTGTGTGTGTGTGTGTGTGTGTGTGTGTGTGTGTGTGTGTGTGTGTGTGTGTGTGTGTGTGTGTGTGTAACAGTGATTGTGTGTGTGTGTGTGTGTGTGTGTGTGTGTGTGTGTGTGTGTGTGTGTGTGTGTGTGTGTGTGTGTGTGTGTGTGTGTGTGTGTGTGTGTGTGTGTGTGTAACAGTGATTTGTGTGTGTGTGTGTGTGTGTAACAGTGATTGTGTGTGTGTGTGTGTGTGTGTGTGTGTGTGTGTGTGTGTGTGTGTGTGTGTGTGTGTGTGTGTGTAACAGTGATGTGTGTGTGTGTGTAACAGTGTGTGTGTGTGTGTGTGTAACAGTGATTGTGTGTGTGTGTGTGTAACAGTGATTGTGTGTGTGTGTGTGTGTGTGTGTGTGTGTGTGTGTGTGTGTGTGTGTGTGTGTGTGTGTGTGTGTGTGTGTGTGTGTGTGTGTGTGTGTGTGTGTGTAACAGTGATTGTGTGTGTGTGTGTGTGTGTGTGTAACAGTGTGTGTGTGTGTGTGTGTAACAGTGTGTGTGTGTGTGTGTGTGTGTGTGTGTGTGTGTGTGTGTGTGTGTGTGTGTGTGTGTGTGTGTGTGTGTGTGTGTGTGTGTGTGTGTGTGTGTGTGTGTGTGTGTGTGTGTGTGTGTGTGTGTGTGTGTGTGTGTGTGTGTGTGTGATTGTGTGTGTGTGTGTAACAGTGATTGTGTGTGTGTGTGTGTGTGTGTGATGTGTGTAACAGTGATTGTGTGTGTGTGTGTGTGTGTGTGTGTGTGTGTGTGTAACAGTGATGTGTGTGTGTGTGTGTGTGTGTGTGTGTGTGTGTGTGATGTGTGTGTGTGTGTGTAACAGTGATTGTGTGTGTGTGTGTGTGATTGTGTGTGTGTGTGTGTGTAACAGTGATTGTGTGTGTGTGTGTGTGTGTGTGTGTGTGTGTGTGTGTGTAACAGTGATTGTGTGTGTGTGTGTGTGTGTGTGTGTAACAGTGTTGTGTGTGTGTGTAACAGTGATTGTGTGTGTAACAGTGATTGTGTGTGTGTGTGTGTGTGTGTGTGTGTGTGTGTGTGTGTGTGTGTGTGTGTGTGTGTGTGTGTGTGTGTGTGTGTGTGTGTGTGTGTGTGTGTGTGTGTGTGTGTGTGTGTGTGTGTGTGTGTGTGTGTGTGTGTGTGTGTGTGTGTGTAACAGTGATTGTGATGTGTGTGTGTGTGTAACAGTGATTGTGTGTGCAGGGAGGAGGAAGAATCCAGAACACAGTGTCTATAAGGCTTTAACTAGGAGAATACAAGAAATAGTATATTATTTGAATGGTGATTTCCTTAAAGTAATATAGTTGTAGACTGTCTGGTCTGTTACTAACCCATAGCTTTAGTCTCTTCTCTTTTAGCGTTCAATAAGGAAAACTTGAACTTTGCTCTGACTTCACTTTTTGGACAACTAACAAGTAGTAAATACAGCGACAGATAATCTTTGCTTTCATCATCCAGTCCTTTTGGGTTGACTCTCAGACACCTGGGCAGGAAACAGAACATTTCTCCTGGTACAGCCAGATCCAGTCATAATTACCCACACCGACAAGTTTCCTGACATAGAGCATTGACGCTATAATGAATTGGTGACAGTAGTAACACAGTAAATGTTAATAGTTTACCATTTCATCTTGTCGTTGGGTCCAGAGGAGAAGGTGGAACTCTTTAAGACCTCCCCCATCTCCTCTCTACAGAAACTGAAGTTGTTGATGGTCCACATGTAGGAGAACTTGACTACTTTCACCTGAAACAAAAAGGCAACAATCACAACGCTTCCATCCATTTCAAAAGACAGCCTGTTGACAAGCTAAAATAAAACATTAATACAGAAAGAGAAAATGCCAAAATTAAATATAAAGCCAAACAATCAATGGTGATTGACCTAGTGAACTAATCTACCCTAGATTTTGCCATGGGCGGACAGTGGGCAGGCATCCAGACAGTCCAGGAGGGCGGACAGACAGGAGACAGGCGGGCAAACAGAGACAGGAGACATGCGGGCAAACAGACAGACAGAGGAGGGCGGACAGACAGACAGGAGACAGACAGAGGCGGGCAGACCGACAGAGGCGGGCAGACCGACAGAGGCGGGCAGACCGACAGAGGCGGGCAGACCGACAGAGGCGGGCAGACCGACAGAGGCGGGCAGACCGACAGAGGCGGGCAGACAGACAGAGGCGGGCAGACCGACAGAGGCGGGCAGACCGACAGAGGCGGGCAGACCGACAGAGGCGGGCAGACCGACAGAGGCGGGCGGACCGACAGAGGAGGGCGGACCGACAGAGGAGGGCGGACAGACAGACAGGAGACAGACAGAGGCGGGCAGACCGACAGAGGCGGGCGGACCGACAGAGGAGGGCGGACAGACAGACAGGAGACAGACAGAGGCGGGCGGACCGACAGAGGAGGGCAGACCAACAGAGGCGGGCAGAAACAGGCACACCTACCTGTGTGTAACACCAGCTCTCTGCCACAGGTCCAGTAGACATGTCCCCTGGTGGAGGAGGGGTAGGAACCCGTGACATGGCCAGCTTCCCCCTCAGCAGCAGCTTTAACACTTAACCTTTCCTACAGGGGAGCAGAGGAGCGATTAAGACTAATAAACAACCTTCTAAATCTAAACATCAGACTGGGACTGGGCCATCAGCACTCCATTACCACATCAGACTGGGACTGGGCCATCAGCACTCCATTACCACGTCAGACTGGGACTGGGCCACCAGCACTCCATTACCACGTCAGACTGGGACTGGGCCATCAGCACTCCATTACCACATCAGACTGGGCCACCAGCACTCCATTACCACATCAGACTGGGCCACCAGCACTCCATTACCACATCAGACTGGGACTGGGCCACCAGCACTCCATTACCACGTCAGACTGGGACTGGGCCATCAGCACTCCATTACCACATCAGACTGGGCCACCAGCACTCCATTACCACATCAGACTGGGCCACCAGCACTCCATTACCACATCAGACTGGGACTGGGCCACCAGCACTCCATTACCACATCAGACTGGGACTGGGCCACCAGCACTCCATTACCACGTCAGACTGGGACTGGGCCATCAGCACTCCATTACCACATCAGACTGGGCCACCAGCACTCCATTACCACATCAGACTGGGACACCAGCACTCCATTACCACATCAGACTGGGACTGGGCCACCAGCACTCCATTACCACGTCAGACTGGGACTGGGCCATCAGCACTCCATTACCACATCAGACTGGGCCACCAGCACTCCATTACCACATCAGACTGGGCCACCAGCACTCCATTACCACATCAGACTGGGACTGGGCCACCAGCACTCCATTACCACATCAGACTGGGACTGGGCCATCAGCACTCCATTACCACGTCAGACTGGGCCATCAGCACTCCATTACCACGTCAGACTGGGCCATCAGCACTCCATTACCACGTCAGACTGGGCCATCAGCACTCCATTACCACGTCAGACTGGGCCATCAGCACTCCATTACCACGTCAGACTGGGACTGGGCCACCAGCACTCCATTACCACATCAGACTGGGCCACCAGCACTCCATTACCACATCAGACTGGGACTGGGCCACCAGCACTCCATTACCACATCAGACTGGGCCACCAGCACTCCATTACCACATCAGACTGGGACTGGGCCACCAGCACTCCATTACCACATCAGACTGGGACTGGACCACCAGCACTCCATTACCACGTCAGACTGGGACTGGACCACCAGCACTCCATTACCACATCAGACTGGGCCACCAGCACTCCATTACCACATCAGACTGGGACTGGACCACCAGCACTCCATTACCACATCAGACTGGGCCACCAGCACTCCATTACCACATCAGACTGGGCCACCAGCACTCCATTACGACATCAGACTGGGACATCAGCACTCCATTACCACGTCAGACTGGGCCATCAGCACTCCATTACCACATCAGACTGGGACTGGGCCATCAGCACTCCATTACCACGTCAGACTGGGACTGGGCCACCAGCACTCCATTACCACGTCAGACTGGGACTGGGCCATCAGCACTCCATTACCACATCAGACTGGGCCACCAGCACTCCATTACCACATCAGACTGGGCCACCAGCACTCCATTACCACATCAGACTGGGCCACCAGCACTCCATTACCACATCAGACTGGGACTGGGCCACCAGCACTCCATTACCACGTCAGACTGGGACTGGGCCATCAGCACTCCATTACCACATCAGACTGGGCCACCAGCACTCCATTACCACATCAGACTGGGCCACCAGCACTCCATTACCACATCAGACTGGGACTGGGCCACCAGCACTCCATTACCACATCAGACTGGGACTGGGCCACCAGCACTCCATTACCACGTCAGACTGGGACTGGGCCATCAGCACTCCATTACCACATCAGACTGGGCCACCAGCACTCCATTACCACATCAGACTGGGACACCAGCACTCCATTACCACATCAGACTGGGACTGGGCCACCAGCACTCCATTACCACGTCAGACTGGGACTGGGCCATCAGCACTCCATTACCACATCAGACTGGGCCACCAGCACTCCATTACCACATCAGACTGGGCCACCAGCACTCCATTACCACATCAGACTGGGACTGGGCCACCAGGACTCCATTACCACATCAGACTGGGACTGGGCCATCAGCACTCCATTACCACGTCAGACTGGGCCATCAGCACTCCATTACCACGTCAGACTGGGCCATCAGCACTCCATTACCACGTCAGACTGGGCCATCAGCACTCCATTACCACGTCAGACTGGGCCATCAGCACTCCATTACCACGTCAGACTGGGCCATCAGCACTCCATTACCACGTCAGACTGGGACTGGGCCATCAGCACTCCATTACCACATCAGACTGGGCCACCAGCACTCCATTACCACATCAGACTGGGCCACCAGCACTCCATTACCACATCAGACTGGGCCACCAGCACTCCATTACCACATCAGACTGGGACTGGGCCACCAGCACTCCATTACCACGTCAGACTGGGACTGGGCCATCAGCACCCCATTACCACATCAGACTGGGCCACCAGCACTCCATTACCACATCAGACTGGGCCACCAGCACTCCATTACCACATCAGACTGGGACTGGGCCACCAGCACTCCATTACCACATCAGACTGGGACTGGGCCACCAGCACTCCATTACCACGTCAGACTGGGACTGGGCCATCAGCACTCCATTACCACATCAGACTGGGCCACCAGCACTCCATTACCACATCAGACTGGGACACCAGCACTCCATTACCACATCAGACTGGGACTGGGCCACCAGCACTCCATTACCACGTCAGACTGGGACTGGGCCATCAGCACTCCATTACCACATCAGACTGGGCCACCAGCACTCCATTACCACATCAGACTGGGCCACCAGCACTCCATTACCACATCAGACTGGGACTGGGCCACCAGCACTCCATTACCACATCAGACTGGGACTGGGCCATCAGCACTCCATTACCACGTCAGACTGGGCCATCAGCACTCCATTACCACGTCAGACTGGGCCATCAGCACTCCATTACCACGTCAGACTGGGCCATCAGCACTCCATTACCACGTCAGACTGGGCCATCAGCACTCCATTACCACGTCAGACTGGGACTGGGCCACCAGCACTCCAATACCACATCAGACTGGGCCACCAGCACTCCATTACCACATCAGACTGGGACTGGGCCACCAGCACTCCATTACCACATCAGACTGGGCCACCAGCACTCCATTACCACATCAGACTGGGACTGGGCCACCAGCACTCCATTACCACATCAGACTGGGACTGGACCACCAGCACTCCATTACCACGTCAGACTGGGACTGGACCACCAGCACTCCATTACCACATCAGACTGGGCCACCAGCACTCCATTACCACATCAGACTGGGACTGGACCACCAGCACTCCATTACCACATCAGACTGGGCCACCAGCACTCCATTACCACATCAGACTGGGCCACCAGCACTCCATTACGACATCAGACTGGGACTGGGCCATCAGCACTCCATTACCACGTCAGACTGGGCCATCAGCACTCCATTACCACGTCAGACTGGGCCATCAGCACTCCATTACCACGTCAGACTGGGCCATCAGCACTCCATTACCACATCAGACTGGGCCATCAGCACTCCATTACCACGTCAGACTGGGACTGGGCCACCAGCACTCCATTACCACATCAGACTGGGCCACCAGCACTCCATTACCACGTCAGACTGGGCCACCAGCACTCCATTACCACATCAGACTGGGACTGGACCACCAGCAGTCCATTACCACATCAGACTGGGCCACCAGCACTCCATTACCACATCAGACTGGGCCACCAGCACTCCATTACCACATCAGACTGGGACTGGGCCACCATCACTCCATTACCACATCAGACTGGGACTGGGCCACCAGCACTCCATTACCACATCAGACTGGGCCACCAGCACTCCATTACCACATCAGACTGGGACTGGGCCACCAGCACTCCATTACCACATCAGACTGGGACTGGACCACCAGCACTCCATTACCACGTCAGACTGGGACTGGACCACCAGCACTCCATTACCACATCAGACTGGGCCATCAGCACTCCATTACCACATCAGACTGGGACTGGACCACCAGCACTCCATTACCACATCAGACTGGGCCACCAGCACTCCATTACCACATCAGACTGGGCCACCAGCACTCCATTACCACGTCAGACTGGGCCACCAGCACTCCATTACCACATCAGACTGGGACTGGACCACCAGCACTCCATTACCACGTCAGACTGGGACTGGACCACCAGCACTCCATTACCACATCAGACTGGGACTGGGCCACCAGCACTCCATTACCACATCAGACTGGGACTGGACCACCAGCACTCCATTACCACATCAGACTGGGCCACCAGCACTCCATTACCACATCAGACTGGGCCACCAGCACTCCATTACCACGTCAGACTGGGACTGGGCCACCAGCACTCCATTACCACGTCAGACTGGGCCACCAGCACTCCATTACCACATCAGACTGGGACTGGACCACCAGCAGTCCATTACCACATCAGACTGGGCCACCAGCACTCCATTACCACATCAGACTGGGCCACCAGCACTCCATTACCACATCAGACTGGGACTGGGCCACCAGCACTCCATTACCACATCAGACTGGGACTGGGCCACCAGCACTCCATTACCACATCAGACTGGGCCACCAGCACTCCATTACCACATCAGACTGGGACTGGGCCACCAGCACTCCATTACCACATCAGACTGGGACTGGACCACCAGCACTCCATTACCACGTCAGACTGGGACTGGACCACCAGCACTCCATTACCACATCAGACTGGGCCACCAGCACTCCATTACCACATCAGACTGGGACTGGACCACCAGCACTCCATTACCACATCAGACTGGGCCACCAGCACTCCATTACCACATCAGACTGGCCACCAGCACTCCATTACCACGTCAGACTGGGCCACCAGCACTCCATTACCACATCAGACTGGGACTGGACCACCAGCACTCCATTACCACGTCAGACTGGGACTGGACCACCAGCACTCCATTACCACATCAGACTGGGACTGGGCCACCAGCACTCCATTACCACGTCAGACTGGGCCACCAGCACTCCATTACCACGTCAGACTGGGCCACCAGCACTCCATTACCACGTCAGACTGGGCCACCAGCACTCCATTACCACGTCAGACTGGGCCACCAGCACTCCATTACCACGTCAGACTGGGCCACCAGCACTCCATTACCACATCAGACTGGGCCACCAGCACTCCATTACCACATCAGACTGGGCCACCAGCACTCCATTACCACATCAGACTGGGCCACCAGCACTCCATTACCACATCAGACTGCGCCACCAGCACTCCATTACCACATCAGACTGGGCCATCAGCACTCCATTACCACATCAGACTGGGCCACCAGCACTCCATTGCCACATCACACTGGGCCATCAGCACTCCATTACCACATCAGACTGGGCCACCAGCACTCCATTACCACATCAGACTGGGCCACCAGCACTCCATTACCACATCAGACTGGGCCACCAGCACTCCATTACCACATCAGACTGGGACTGGGCCACCATCACTCCATTACCACATCAGACTGGGACTGGGCCACCATCACTCCATTACCACATCAGACTGGGACTGGGCCACCATCACTCCATTACCACATCAGACTGGGACTGGGCCACCATCACTCCATTACCACATCAGACTGGGACTGGGCCACCATCACTCCATTACCACATCAGACTGGGACTGGGCCACCATCACTCCATCAGACTGGGACTGGGCCACCATCACTCCATTACCACATCAGACTGGGACTGGGCCACCAGCACTCCATTACCACATCAGACTGGGCCATCAGCACTCCATTACCACATCAGACTGGGACTGGGCCACCAGCACTCCATTACCACATCAGACTGGGCCACCAGCACTCCATTACCACATCAGACTGGGACTGGGCCACCAGCACTCCATTACCACGTCAGACTGGGCCACCAGCACTCCATTACCACATCAGACTGGGCCACCAGCAACCCATTACCACATCAGACTGGGCCACCAGCACTCCATTACCACATCAGACTGGGCCACCAGCACTCCATTACTACGTCAGACTGGGCCACCAGCACTCCATTACCACATCAGACTGGGCCACCAGCACCCCATTACCACGTCAGACTGGGCCACAAGCACCCCATTACCACGTCAGACTGGGCCACCAGCACTCCATTACCACGTCAGACTGGGCCATCAGCACTCCATTACCACATCAGACTGGACCACCAGCACTCCATTACCACATCAGACTGGGACTGGGCCACCAGCACTCCATTACCACATCAGACTGGGCCATCAGCACTCCATTACCACATCAGACTGGGACTGGGCCACCAGCACTCCATTACCACATCAGACTGGGACTGGGCCACCATCACTCCATTACCACATCAGACTGGGACTGGGCCACCATCACTCCATTACCACATCAGACTGGGACTGGGCCACCATCACTCCATTACCACATCAGACTGGGACTGGGCCACCATCACTCCATTACCACATCAGACTGGGACTGGGCCACCATCACTCCATCAGACTGGGACTGGGCCACCATCACTCCATTACCACATCAGACTGGGACTGGGCCACCAGCACTCCATTACCACATCAGACTGGGCCATCAGCACTCCATTACCACATCAGACTGGGACTGGGCCACCAGCACTCCATTACCACATCAGACTGGGCCACCAGCACTCCATTACCACATCAGACTGGGACTGGGCCACCAGCACTCCATTACCACGTCAGACTGGGCCACCAGCACTCCATTACCACATCAGACTGGGCCACCAGCAACCCATTACCACATCAGACTGGGCCACCAGCACTCCATTACCACATCAGACTGGGACTGGGCCACCAGCACTCCATTACCACATCAGACTGGGCCACCAGCACTCCATTACCACATCAGACTGGGACTGGGCCACCAGCACTCCATTACCACATCAGACTGGGACTGGACCACCAGCACTCCATTACCACGTCAGACTGGGACTGGACCACCAGCACTCCATTACCACATCAGACTGGGCCACCAGCACTCCATTACCACATCAGACTGGGACTGGACCACCAGCACTCCATTACCACATCAGACTGGGCCACCAGCACTCCATTACCACATCAGACTGGGCCACCAGCACTCCATTACGACATCAGACTGGGACTGGGCCATCAGCACTCCATTACCACGTCAGACTGGGCCATCAGCACTCCATTACCACGTCAGACTGGGCCATCAGCACTCCATTACCACGTCAGACTGGGCCATCAGCACTCCATTACCACATCAGACTGGGCCATCAGCACTCCATTACCACGTCAGACTGGGACTGGGCCACCAGCACTCCATTACCACATCAGACTGGGCCACCAGCACTCCATTACCACGTCAGACTGGGCCACCAGCACTCCATTACCACATCAGACTGGGACTGGACCACCAGCAGTCCATTACCACATCAGACTGGGCCACCAGCACTCCATTACCACATCAGACTGGGCCACCAGCACTCCATTACCACATCAGACTGGGACTGGGCCACCAGCACTCCATTACCACATCAGACTGGGACTGGGCCACCAGCACTCCATTACCACATCAGACTGGGCCACCAGCACTCCATTACCACATCAGACTGGGACTGGGCCACCAGCACTCCATTACCACGTCAGACTGGGACTGGACCACCAGCACTCCATTACCACGTCAGACTGGGACTGGACCACCAGCACTCCATTACCACATCAGACTGGGCCATCAGCACTCCATTACCACATCAGACTGGGACTGGACCACCAGCACTCCATTACCACATCAGACTGGGCCACCAGCACTCCATTACCACATCAGACTGGGCCACCAGCACTCCATTACCACGTCAGACTGGGCCACCAGCACTCCATTACCACATCAGACTGGGACTGGACCACCAGCACTCCATTACCACGTCAGACTGGGACTGGACCACCAGCACTCCATTACCACATCAGACTGGGACTGGGCCACCAGCACTCCATTACCACATCAGACTGGGACTGGACCACCAGCACTCCATTACCACATCAGACTGGGCCACCAGCACTCCATTACCACATCAGACTGGGCCACCAGCACTCCATTACCACGTCAGACTGGGACTGGGCCACCAGCACTCCATTACCACGTCAGACTGGGCCACCAGCACTCCATTACCACGTCAGACTGGGCCACCAGCACTCCATTACCACATCAGACTGGGACTGGACCACCAGCAGTCCATTACCACATCAGACTGGGCCACCAGCACTCCATTACCACATCAGACTGGGCCACCAGCACTCCATTACCACATCAGACTGGGACTGGGCCACCAGCACTCCATTACCACATCAGACTGGGACTGGGCCACCAGCACTCCATTACCACATCAGACTGGGCCACCAGCACTCCATTACCACATCAGACTGGGACTGGGCCACCAGCACTCCATTACCACATCAGACTGGGACTGGACCACCAGCACTCCATTACCACGTCAGACTGGGACTGGACCACCAGCACTCCATTACCACATCAGACTGGGCCACCAGCACTCCATTACCACATCAGACTGGGACTGGACCACCAGCACTCCATTACCACATCAGACTGGGCCACCAGCACTCCATTACCACATCAGACTGGCCACCAGCACTCCATTACCACGTCAGACTGGGCCACCAGCACTCCATTACCACATCAGACTGGGACTGGACCACCAGCACTCCATTACCACGTCAGACTGGGACTGGACCACCAGCACTCCATTACCACATCAGACTGGGACTGGGCCACCAGCACTCCATTACCACGTCAGACTGGGCCACCAGCACTCCATTACCACGTCAGACTGGGCCACCAGCACTCCATTACCACGTCAGACTGGGCCACCAGCACTCCATTACCACGTCAGACTGGGCCACCAGCACTCCATTACCACGTCAGACTGGGCCACCAGCACTCCATTACCACATCAGACTGGGCCACCAGCACTCCATTACCACATCAGACTGGGCCACCAGCACTCCATTACCACATCAGACTGGGCCACCAGCACTCCATTACCACATCAGACTGGGCCATCAGCACTCCATTACCACATCAGACTGGGCCACCAGCACTCCATTGCCACATCACACTGGGCCATCAGCACTCCATTACCACATCAGACTGGGCCACCAGCACTCCATTACCACATCAGACTGGGCCACCAGCACTCCATTACCACATCAGACTGGGCCACCAGCACTCCATTACCACATCAGACTGGGACTGGGCCACCATCACTCCATTACCACATCAGACTGGGACTGGGCCACCATCACTCCATTACCACATCAGACTGGGACTGGGCCACCATCACTCCATTACCACATCAGACTGGGACTGGGCCACCATCACTCCATTACCACATCAGACTGGGACTGGGCCACCATCACTCCATTACCACATCAGACTGGGACTGGGCCACCATCACTCCATCAGACTGGGACTGGGCCACCATCACTCCATTACCACATCAGACTGGGACTGGGCCACCAGCACTCCATTACCACATCAGACTGGGCCATCAGCACTCCATTACCACATCAGACTGGGACTGGGCCACCAGCACTCCATTACCACATCAGACTGGGCCACCAGCACTCCATTACCACATCAGACTGGGACTGGGCCACCAGCACTCCATTACCACGTCAGACTGGGCCACCAGCACTCCATTACCACATCAGACTGGGCCACCAGCAACCCATTACCACATCAGACTGGGCCACCAGCACTCCATTACCACATCAGACTGGGCCACCAGCACTCCATTACTACGTCAGACTGGGCCACCAGCACTCCATTACCACATCAGACTGGGCCACCAGCACCCCATTACCACGTCAGACTGGGCCACAAGCACCCCATTACCACGTCAGACTGGGCCACCAGCACTCCATTACCACGTCAGACTGGGCCATCAGCACTCCATTACCACATCAGACTGGACCACCAGCACTCCATTACCACATCAGACTGGGACTGGGCCACCAGCACTCCATTACCACATCAGACTGGGCCATCAGCACTCCATTACCACATCAGACTGGGACTGGGCCACCAGCACTCCATTACCACATCAGACTGGGACTGGGCCACCATCACTCCATTACCACATCAGACTGGGACTGGGCCACCATCACTCCATTACCACATCAGACTGGGACTGGGCCACCATCACTCCATTACCACATCAGACTGGGACTGGGCCACCATCACTCCATTACCACATCAGACTGGGACTGGGCCACCATCACTCCATCAGACTGGGACTGGGCCACCATCACTCCATTACCACATCAGACTGGGACTGGGCCACCAGCACTCCATTACCACATCAGACTGGGCCATCAGCACTCCATTACCACATCAGACTGGGACTGGGCCACCAGCACTCCATTACCACATCAGACTGGGCCACCAGCACTCCATTACCACATCAGACTGGGACTGGGCCACCAGCACTCCATTACCACGTCAGACTGGGCCACCAGCACTCCATTACCACATCAGACTGGGCCACCAGCAACCCATTACCACATCAGACTGGGCCACCAGCACTCCATTACCACATCAGACTGGGCCACCAGCACTCCATTACTACGTCAGACTGGGCCACCAGCACTCCATTACCACATCAGACTGGGCCACCAGCACCCCATTACCACGTCAGACTGGGCCACAAGCACCCCATTACCACGTCAGACTGGGCCACCAGCACTCCATTACCACGTCAGACTGGGCCATCAGCACTCCATTACCATATCAGACTGGACCACCAGCACTCCATTACCACATCAGACTGGGACTGGGCCACCAGCACTCCATTACCACATCAGACTGGGCCATCAGCACTCCATTACCACATCAGACTGGGACTGGGCCACCAGCACTCCATTACCACATCAGACTGGGCCACCAGCACTCCATTACCACATCAGACTGGGACTGGGCCACCAGCACTCCATTACCACGTCAGACTGGGCCACCAGCACTCCATTACCACATCAGACTGGGCCACCTGCACTCCATTACCACATCAGACTGGGCCACCAGCACTCCATTACCACATCAGACTGGGCCACCAGCACTCCATTACCACATCAGACTGGGCCATCAGCACTCCATTACCACATCAGACTGGGACTGGGCCACCAGCACTCCATTACCACATCAGACTGGGACTGGACCACCAGCACTCCATTACCACATCAGACTGGGCCACCAGCACTCCATTACCACATCAGACTGGGCCACCAGCACTCCATTACCACGTCAGACTGGGCCACCAGCACTCCATTACCACATCAGACTGGACCACCAGCACTCCATTACCACATCAGACTGGGCCACCAGCACCCCATTACCACATCAGACTGGGCCACCTGCACTCCATTACCACATCAGACTGGGCCACCAGCACTCCATTACCACATCAGACTGGGCCACCAGCACTCCATTACCACATCAGACTGGGCCACCAGCACTCCATTACCACATCAGACTGGGCCACCAGCACTCCATTACCACATCAGACTGGGCCACCAGCACTCCATTACCACATCAGACTGGGCCATCAGCACTCCATTACCACATCAGACTGGGACTGGGCCACCAGCACTCCATTACCACATCAGACTGGGACTGGGCCACCAGCACTCCATTACCACATCAGACTGGGCCACCAGCACTCCATTACCACGTCAGACTGGGCCACCAGCACTCCATTACCACGTCAGACTGGGCCACCAGCACTCCATTACCACGTCAGACTGGGCCACCAGCACTCCATTACCACATCAGACTGGACCACCAGCACTCCATTACCATATCAGACTGGACCACCAGCACTCCATTACCACATCAGACTGGGCCACCATACGCACATCTCTGGCTTCCACGCACACAAGCCGCTGATGCAAAACTTTGGAATATCTACATTATAAAAAGTCTATTTAATATAACCTACACCTTCAAAGGTCTAAAGAAACATGATAAAGAAAATGTAGTCTTTCAGAACAAAATGATAATCCTGAGTCGTCCTTATGTTAGGTCCTGATATTGTTGCTTCCAGCCTATAGACAGAGACTAAAACAGGAAGCTCCCGTGCTCAGGTCTGTTCAACACTGGCCCGACCAATCTGATTCCACACTCCAAGACTGCTTCCATCACGTGGACTGGGATATGTTACGCATTGCGTCAAAAAACATTGACGAATACGCTGATTCGGTGATCGAGTTTATTAGCAAGTGCATCGGTGATGTCGTACCCACAGCGTCTATTAAAACATTCCCCAACTAGAAACCGTGGATTGATGGCAGCATTCGCGCAAAACTGAAAGCACGAACCACTGCTTTTTAATCAGGCAAGGTGACCGGAAACATGACAGAATACAAACAGCGTAGCTATTCCCTCCGCAAGGCAATCAAACAAGCTAAGCATCAGTATAGAGACAAAGTAGAGTCGCAATTCAATGGCTCAGACACGAGAGGCATGTGGCAGGGTCTACAGTCAATCACGGATTACAAAAAGAAAACCAGCCCCGTCGCAGACCAGGATGTCTTGCTCCCAGGCAGACTAAATAACTTTTTTGCCCGCTTTGAGGACAATACAGTGCCACTGACACGGCCTGCACCAAAACCTGCGGGCTCTCCTTCACTGCAGCAGACGTGAGTAAAACCATCGCAGGGCTGCAGGCCCAGACGGCATCCCTAGCCGCGCCCTCAGAGCATGCGCAGATCAGCTGGCTGGTGTGTTTACGGACATATTCAATCAATCCCTATACCAGTCTGCTGTTCCCACGTGCTTCAAGAGGGCCACCATTGTTCCTGTTCCCAAGAAAGCTAAGGTAACTGAGCTAAACGACTACTGCCCCCGTAGCACTCACTTCCGTCATCATGAAGTGCTTTGAGAGACTAGTCAAGGACCATATCACCTCCATCCTAACTGACACCCTAGACCCACTCCAATTTGCTTACCGCCCCAGCAGGTCCACAGATGACACAATCGCAACAACACTGGACACTGCCCTAACCCATCTGGACAAGAGGAATACCTATGTGAGAATGCTGTTCATCGACTGCAGCTCAGCATTTAACACCCTAGTACCCTCCAAACTCGTCATCAAGCTTGAGACCCTGGATCTCGACCCCGCCCTGTGCAACTGGGTACTGGACTTCCCGATGAGTGGCCCCCAGGTGGTGAGGGTAGGTAACAACTTCTCCACCCCGCTGATCCTCAACACTGGGGCCCAACAAGGGTGCGTTCTGAGCCCTCTCTTGTACTCCCTGTACACCCACGACTGCGTGGCCATGCACGCCTCCAACTCAATCATCAAGTTTGCAGACGACACTACAGTTGTAGGCTTGATTACCAACAACGACGAGACGGCCTACAGGGAGGAGGTGAGGGCCCTCGGAGTGTGGTGTCAGGAAAATAACTTACACATTTAACATCAACAACACAAAGGAGTTGATCATTGATTTCAGGAAACAGCACAGGGAGTACCCCCCTATCCACATCGACTGGACAGTAGTGGAGAGGGTAGTAAATTAAGTCCCTCAGCGTACACATCACAGACAAACTGAATTGGTCCACCCACACAGACAGCATGGTGAAGGCGCAGCAGCACCTCTTCAACCTCAGGAGGCTGAAGAAATTTGGCCTGTCGCCAAAAGCACACAAACTTTTACAGATGCACAATCGAGAGCATCCTGTCGGGCTGTATCACCGCCTGGTATGACAACTGCTCCGCCCACAACCATAAGGCTCTCCAGAGGGTAGTGAGGTATGCACAACGCATCACCGGGGGCAAACTACCTGCCCTCCAGGACACAGACACCACCCGATGTTACAGGAAGGCCATAAAGATCATCAAGGACAACCACCCGAGCCACTGCCTGTTCACCCCGCTATCATCCAGCAGCATACCATTGCAGGCTTGCTTCTGAAGCTAAGCAGGGTTGGTCCTGGTCAGTTCCTGGATGGGAGACCAGATGCTGCTGGAAGTGGTGTTGGAGGGCCCGTAGGAGGAACTCTTCCCTCTGGTCTAAAATATCCCAATGCCCCAGGGCAGTGATTGGGGACACTGCCCTGTGTAGGGTGGTGTCTTTAGGATGAGACGTTAACGGGTGCCCTGACTCTGAGGTCATTAAAAGATCCCATGGTACTTATCGTAAGAGTAGGGGTGTTAACCCCGGTGTCCTGGCTAAATTCCCAATCTGGCCCTCAAACCATCACGGTCACCTAATAATCCCCAATTTACTATTGGCTCATTCATCCCCCTCCTCTCCCCTGTAACTATTCCCCAGGTCGTTGCTGCAAATGAGAACGTGTTCTCAGTCAACTTACCTGGTAAAATAACAGACAAATAAAAAGTAGACGAGGTCAGTACAGGTAAAGCAGGGACCGAGAGACTGAAAAACAGCTTCTACCTCAAGGTCATCGGACTGTTAAAAGAGCCATCACTAACATTGAGTGGCTGCTGCCAACATATGGAGAAATTGATGTGAAAAATGTATCAAAATGTGCCACTGAACAATGCCACTTAATATAATGTTTACATAGCCTACATTACTCATCTCATATGTATATACTGTACTCGATACCATCTACTGCATCTTGCCTATGCCGTTCTGTACCATCACTCATTCATATATGTTTACATACATATTCTTCATCCCTTTACACTTGTGTGTGTATAAGGTAGTAGTTGTGAAATTGTTAGGTTAGATTACTCGTTGGTTATTACTGTATTGTCGGAACTAGAAGCACAAGCATTTCGCTACACACGCATTAACATCTGTTAACCATGTGACCATTAACATCTGCTAACTATGTGACCATTAAGAAACGTTTTATTTTATGTAGAAAATATTAACACTAAAATATTACCGAGCCTATATACAGGGGGTACCGGTAACGAGTTAATGTGCAGGGGTACAGATTAGTCAAGGTTATACAGTACAATCATGGAGTAACCAAAAAGTGTTACAAATAAATATATTTCATATTTTAGATTCTTCAAAGTTGCAACACTTAACCCTTTGACAGCGTGGCACACGCTTGGCATTCTCTCAACCAGCTTCACCTGAAATGCTTTTCCAATAGTCTTGAAAGAGTTCCCACATATGCTTTTCCTTCACTCACAAAATCTCACATTTGGACTTTAAAATACATTTAGATTTGTTTAACACTTTTTTGGATACAACATGAACACAGAAGTGTTATTTCATAGTTTTGATGTCTTCACTACTCTACAATGTAGAAAATAGTTATATATATTTTTTTAAATGGAATGAGTAGGTGTCCAAACTTTTGACTGGTTCTGTACATCGGTAGGGGTAGGTAGGGGTAAGTGTCTATGCATGGGGGGGGTGTCAATGTAAATAGTCCATGTGGCCATTTGATTAGTTGTTCAGCAGTTTTTTGGCTTGGAGGGTAGAAGCTTTTAAGGAGCCTTTTGGACCTACACTTGGCAGTCCCGTACTGCTCGCCAAATGGTAGCAGAGAGAACAGTCTATGAATAGGATGGCTGGAGTCTGACAAATTTGAAGGCCTTCATGACATCGCCTGGTACAGAGGTCCTGGATGGCAGAAAGATTGGCCCCAATGATGTACTACTGGGCTGTATATACTACCCTCGGTAGAGCCTTGCAGTCAGATGCCGAGCAGTTGCCATACCAGGCGGGGATGCAACAAGTCAGGGATGCTCTCGATGGTGCAGCAGTACAACTGAGGATCTGAGGACCCATGCCAAATCTTTTCAGTCTCGTGAGGGGGAATAGGCGTTGTCGCGAACCTCTTCACAACTGTCTTGGTGTGTTTGGACTAGAGGTCGACCAATTATGATTTTTCAACGCCGATACCGATTATTGGAGGACCAAAAAAGCCGATACCGATTTAAATCGGCCGATTTTTATTTTATTTGTAACAATGACAATTATAACAATACTGAATGAACACTCATTTTAACTTAATATAAATCAATAAAATCAATTTAGCCTCAAGTAAATAATGAAACATGTTAAATTTGTTTTAAATAATGCAAAAACAAAGTGTTGGAGAAGTAAAAGTGTTAAGAAAGCTAACGTTTCAGTTCCTTGTTCAGAACATGAGAACATATGAAAGCTGGTGGTTCCTTTTTTTATTTTAATTTTATTTTTTACCTTTATTTAACCAGGCAAGTCAGTTAAGAACATATTCTTATTTTCAATGACGGCCTGGGAACAGTGGGTTAACTGCCTGTTCAGGGGCAGAACGACAGATTTGTACCTTGTCAGCTCGGGGGTTTGAACTCGCAACCTTCCGGTTACTAGTCCAACACTCTAACCACTAGGCTACGCTGCCGCCCCTTTAAACATGAGTCTTCAATATTCCCAGTTAAGACGTTTTAGGTTGTAGTTATTATAGGAATTATAGGACTATTTCAATTTCATTAACCTTTGACTATTGGATGTTCTTATAGGCACTTTAGTATTGCCAGTGTAACAGTATAGCGTCGGTCCCTCTCCTCGCTCCTCCCTGGGCTCGAACTAGCAACACAATGACAACAGCCACCACATTGAAGCAGCGTCACCCATGCAGAGCAAAGGAAACAACCACCCCAAGGCTCAGAGCGAGTGAAGTTTGAAACGCTATTAGCGCGAGCTAACTAGCCAGCCATTTCACTTCGGTTACACCAGCCTCATCTCGGGAGTTGATAGGCTTGAAGTCGTAAGTCGCTCTGGATAAGAGCGTCTGCTAAATGACTTAAATGTAATGTAATAAACAGCACAATGCTTGATGCACAACGAAGAGCTGCTGGCAAAACGCACAAAAGTGCTGTTTGAATGAATGTTTACGTGCCTGCTTCTGCCTACCACCACTCAGTCAGATACTTAGATACTTGTATGCTCAGTCATATTATATGCAATGCAGGACACACTAGATAATATCTAGTAATATCATCAACCATGTGTAGTTAACTAGTGATTATGATTGATTGTTTTTTTATAAGATAAGTTTAATGCTAGCTAGCAACTTACCTTGGCTTACTGCATTCGCGTAACAGGGTGAGTGCAATGAGAGGCTGGTCGTTATTGCGTTGGACTAGTTAACTGTAAGGTTGCAAGATTGAATCCCCCGAGCTGACATGGTGAAAATCTGTCGTTCTTCCCCTGAACGAGGCAGTTAACCCAAAGTTTCTAGGCCATCATTGAAAATAAGAACGTGTTCTTAACTGACTAGCCTAGTTAAATAAAGATTAAATAAAGGTGGAAAAAAATAATAATAAAAATCGGCGCCCAAAAATAACGATTGTTATGAAAACTTGAAATCGGCCCTAATTAATCGTCCATTCCAATTAATCGGTTAACCTCTAGTTTGAACCATGTTAGTTTGTTGGTGATGTGGACACCAAGGAACTTGAAGCTCTCGACCTGCTCTACTGCAGCCCCATCAATGTGAATGGTGGCATGCTCAGCCATCCTTTTCCAGTTGTCCACAATCAGCTCCTTTGTCTTGATCACCTTGAGGGAGAAGTTGTCTCTGAACTCCCTATAGGCTGTCTCAGGCTTGATCACAGATAATGATAATGGTGTTGGAGTCGTGTTTGGCCACAAAGTCGTGGGTGAACAGGGAGTACATAAGGGGACTGAGCACACATCCGAGGGGCCCCGTGTTGCAGATGAGTGTGGCAGATGTTGCCTACCCTTCCCACCTTGGGGCAGCCCGTCAGGAAATCCAGGATCCAATTGCAGAGGGAGGTGTTTAGTCGCAGGGTCCTTAGCTTAGTGATGAGTTGAGGGCACTATGGTGTTGAACGCTGAGCTGTAGTCAATGAACAGCATTCTGACGCAGGTGTTCATTTTGTCCAGGTGGGAAAGGGCAGTGTGGAGTGCAATAGAGATAGCATCATCTGTGGATCTGTTGGGTTGGTATAGTAGTCTGGAACAGCTTGTTGGCCCATGCATGCCTTGAATCACGCATAGAAATAGTTTAGCTCGTCTGGCAGGCTCATGTCACTGGGCAGCTGGCGGCTGGGCTTCCCTTTGTAGTCCGTAATAGTTTGCGAGCAGTAGGCCGTCATTGTAATGCATCCAGCGAGCATTAGAGCCGGTGTAGTAGTATTCAATCTTAGTTATGTATTGACACTATGTTTGTTTGATGGTTTATCGGAGGGCATAGTTGGATTTCTTATAAGCATCCAGGTTAGTGTCCCACTCCTTGAAAGCGGCAGTTCTACCCTTTAGCTCAATGCAGATATTGCCTGTAATCCATGGCTTTTGGTTGGTGTACAGTTGGAGTCAGAAGTTTACATACACTTAGGTTGAGTCATTAAAACTCATTTTTCAACCACTCCACAAATTTCTTGTTGCCAAAACTATAGTTTGTTAAGTCGGTTAGGACATCTACAAGTAATTTTTCCAACAATTTCTTAGACACAGTGAATTTTAAGTGAAATCATCTATCACAATTCCAGTGGGTCAGAAGTTTACATACACTAAATTCACAGTGCCTTTAAACAGCTTGGAAAATTCCAGAAAATTATGTAATGGCTTTAGAAGCTACTGATAAGCCAATTGACATCATTTGAGTCTTTTGGAGGTGTACCTGTGGATGTACACTGCTCAAAAAAATAAAGGGAACACTAAAATAACACATCCTAGATCTGAATGAATGAAATATTGTTATTAAATACTATTTTCTTTACATAGTTGAATGTGCAGACAACAAAAATCACGCAAAAATTATCAATGGAAATCAAATTTATCAACCCATGGAGGTCTGGATTTGGAGTCACACTCAAAATGAAAGTGGAAAACCACACTACAGGCTGATCCAACTGATGTAATGTCCTTAAAACAAGTCAAAATGAGGCTCAGTAGTGTGTGTGGCCTCCACGTGCCTGTATGACCTCCCTACAACGCCTGGGCATGCTCCTGATGAGGTGGCGGATGGTCTCCTGAGGGATCTCCTCCCAGACCTGATGTCCCAGGTGTGCTCAATTGGATTCAGGTCTGGGGAACGGGCGGGCCAGTCCATAGCATCAATGCTTTCTTCTTGCAGGAACTGCTGGCACACTCCAGCCACACACTCCAGCCACATGAGGTCTAGCATTGTCTTGCATTAGGAGGAACCCAGGGCCAACCGCACCAGCATATGGTATCACAAGGGGTCTGAGGATCTCATCTCGGTACCTAATGGCAGTCAGGCTACCTCTGGCGAGCACATGGAGGGCTGTGCGGCCCCCAAAGAAACACCATGACTGACCCAACGCCAAACCGGTCATGCTGGAGGATGTTGCAGGCAGCAGAACATTCTCCACGGCGTCTCCAGACGCTGTCCCATGTGCTCAGTGTGAACCTGCTTTCATCTGTGAAGAGCACAGGGCACCAGTGGCGAATTTGCCAATCTTGGTGTTTGTTCTCTGGCAAATGCCAAACGTCCTGCACGGTGTTGGGCTGTAAGCACAACCCCCACCTGTGGACGACGGGCCCTCATACCATCCTCATAGAGTCTGTTTCTGACCGTTTGAGCAGACACATGCACATTTGTGGCCTGCTGGAGGTCATTTTTCAGGCCTCTGGCAGTGCTCCTCCTGCTCATCCTTGCACAAAGGCGGAGGTAGCGGTCCTGCTGCTGGGTTGTTGCCCTCCTACGGCCTCCTCCACGTCTCCTGATGTACTGGCCTGTCTCCTGGTAGCGCCTCCATGCTCTGGACACTACGCTGACAGACACAGCAAACCTTCTTGCCACAGCTCGCATTGATGTGCCATCCTGGATGAGCTGCACTACCTGAGCCACTTGTGTGGGTTGTAGACTCCATCTCATGCTACCACTAGAGTGAAAGCACCGCCAGCATTCAAAAGTGACCAAAACATCAGCCAGGAAGCATAGGAACTGAGAAGTGGTCTGTGGTCACCACCTGCAGAACCACTCCTTTATTGGGGGTGTCTTGCTAATTGCCTATAATTTCCACCTGTTGTCTATTCCAGTTGCACAACAGCATGTGAAATTGATTGTCAATCAGTGTTGCTTCCTAAGTGGACAGTTTGATTTCACAGAAGTGTGATTGACTTGGAGTTACATTGTGTTGTTTACCTACCTTCAAACTCAGTGCCTCTTTGCTTGACATCAAAAGAAATAAGCAAAGACTTCAGATTTTTTTTCTGGTTCATCCAATTTCTCAACACCTGAAGGTAACACGTTCATCTGTACAAACAATAGTACGTAAGTATAAACACCATGGGACCACGCAGCCGTCATACCGCTCAGGAAGGAGACGCGTTCTGTCTCCCAGAGATGAAAGTAATCCCAGAACAGCAGCAACGGACCTTGTGAAGATGCTGGAGATCTCGCGTCAGATGAAATCTCGCGTCTTGTGACGGCCGGCCGCCCAACAACCTGCCCGCTTGACCCTATCCCCTCCCCTCTTCTCCAGACCATTTCCGGAGACCTTCTCCCTTACCTCACCTCGCTCATCAACTCATCACTGACCGCTGGCTACGTCCCTTCCGTCTTCAAGAGAGCGAGAGTTGCACCCCTTCTGAAAAAACCTACACTCGATCCCTCCGATGTCAACAATTACAGACCAGTATCCCTTCTTTCTTTTCTCTCCAAAACTCTTGAACGTGCCGTCCTTGGCCAGCTCTCCCGCTATCTCTCTCTGAATGACCTTCTTGATCCAAATCAGTTAGGTTTCAAGACTAGTCATTCAACTGAGACTGCTCTCCTCTGTATCACGGAGGCGCTCCGCACTGCTAAAGCTAACTCTCTCTCCTCTGCTCTCATCCTTCTAGATCTATCTGCTGCCTTCGATACTGTGAACCATCAGATCCTCCTCTCCACCCTCTCCGAGTTGGGCATCTCCGGCGCGGCCCACGCTTGGATTGCGTCCTACCTGACAGGTCGCTCCTACCAGGTGGCGTGGCGAGAATCTGTCTCCTCACCACGCGCTCTCACCACTGGTGTCCCCCAGGGCTCTGTTCTAGGCCCTCTCCTATTCTCGCTATACACCAAGTCACTTGGCTCTGTCATAACCTCACATGGTCTCTCCTATCATTGCTATGCAGACGACACACAACTAATCTTCTCCTTTCCCCCTTCTGATGACCAGGTGGCGAATCGCATCTCTGCATGTCTGGCAGACATATCAGTGTGGATGACGGATCACCACCTCAAGCTGAACCTCGGCAAGACGGAGCTGCTCTTCCTCCCGGGGAAGGACTGCCCGTTCCATGATCTCGCCATCACGGTTGACAACTCCATTGTGTCCTCCTCCCAGAGCGCTAAGAACCTTGGTGTGATCCTGGACAACACCCTGTCGTTCTCAACCAACATCAAGGTGGTGGCCCGTTCCTGTAGGTTCATGCTCTACAACATCCGCAGAGTACGACCCTGCCTCACACAGGAAGCGGCGCAGGTCCTAATCCAGGCACTTGTCATCTCCCGTCTGGATTACTGCAACTCGCTGTTGGCTGGGCTCCCTGCCTGTGCCATTAAACCCCTTCAACTCATCCAGAACGCCGCAGCCCGTCTGGTGTTCAACCTTCCCAAGTTCTCTCACGTCACCCCGCTCCTCCGTTCTCTCCACTGGCTTCCAGTTGAAGCTCGCATCCGCTACAAGACCATGGTGCTTGCCTACGGAGCTGTGAGGGGAACGGCACCTCAGTACCTCCAGGCTCTGATCAGGCCCTACACCCAAACAAGGGCACTGCGTTCATCCACCTCTGGCCTGCACGCCTCCCTACCACTGAGGAAGTACAGCTCCCGCTCAGCCCAGTCAAAACTGTTCGCTGCTCTGGCCCCCCAATGGTGGAACAAACTCCCTCACGACGCCAGGACAGCGGAGTCAATCACCACCTTCCGGAGACACCTGAAACCCCACCTCTTTAAGGAATACCTAGGATAGGATAAGTATTCCCCCCCCCTTTAAGATTTAGATGCACTATCGTAAAGTGACTGTTCCACTGGATGTCATAAGGTGAATGCACCAATTTGTAAGTCGCTCTGGATAAGAGCGTCTGCTAAATGACTTAAATGTAATGTAATGTAAATGTGGAGGAAATGGGTACAAAAGTGTCTATATCCACAGTAAAATAAGTCTTTTTCGACATAACCTGAAAGGCTGCACAGCAAGGAAGAAGCCACTTCTCCAAAAACGCCACAAAACAGCCCGACTACAGTTCGCAACTGCACATGGGGACAAATATCGTACTTTTTGGAGAAATGTCCTCTGGTCTGATGAAACAGAAATAGAACCGTTTGGCCATAATGACCATTGTTATATTTGGAGGAAAAAGGGGGAGGCTTACAAGCCGAAGAACACCATCCCAACCGTGAAGCACGGGGGTGGCAGCATCATGTTTTGGGGATGTTTTGCTGCAGGGGGGACTGGTGCACTTCACAAAATAGATGGCATCATGTGGCAGGAAAATGATGTGGATATATTGAAGCAACATCTCAAGACAGGAAGTTAAAGCTTGGTCGCAAATGGGTCTTCCAAATGGACAATGACCCCAAGCATACTAACAAAAGGATAACAAAGTCAAGGTATTGGAGTGGACATCACAAAGCCCTGATCTCAATCCTATTGAACATTTGTGGGCAGAACTAAAAAAGCGTGTGCGAGCAAGGTGGCCTACAAACCTGACTCAGTTACACCAGCTCTATCAGGAGGAATGTGCCAAAACTCACCCAACTTATTGTTGGAAGCTTGAAGAACGCTACCTGAAACGTTTGACCCGAGTTAAACAATTTAAAGGCAATGCTACCAAATACTAATCGAGTGTATGTAAACTTCTGACCCACTGCGAATGTGGTGAAATAAATAAAAGCTGAAATAAATCACTCTATTATTCTGACATTTCACATTTTTTAAATAAAGTGGTGATCCTAACTAACCTAAGGCAGGGAATATTTACTAGGATTAAATATCAGGAATTGTGAAAAACTGAGTTTAAATGTATTTGGCTAAGGTGTATGTTAACTTCAACTGAACGTACGGTCACTGTGGGGACAACGTCATCAATGCACTTACTGATGAAGCCAATGACTGATGTGGTGTATTCCACAATGCCATCTGATGCCATCTGAGTCTCGGAACATATTCCAGTCTGTGCTAGCAAAATAGTTCTGTAGCTTAGCATCTGCGTCATCTGACCACTTCAGTATTGAGCGAGTCACTGGTACTTCCTGCTTTAGTTTTTGCAGGAATCAGGAGGATAGAATTATGGTCAGATTTGCCAAATGGATGGCGATCTTTGCACGCATCGCTTGGTGTGGAGGAAAGGTGGTCTATTTTTTTCTCTCTGGTTGCACATGTGGTAGAAATGAGGTTAAAAAAAAACTGAAATGTGTCTTCCACATTTAACCCAAACCCTCTGAGTGGTGCGGGGGGCTGCCTTGCAATCAACATCCATGTCAACGGCGCCCGGGGAACAGTGGCTTAACTGCCTTGCTCAGGGGAACAGTGGCTTAACTGCCTTGCTCAGGGGAACAGTGGCTTAACTGCCTTGCTCAGGGGAACAGTGGCTTAACTGCCTTGCTCAGGGGAACAGTGGCTTAACTGCCTTGCTCAGGGGAACAGTGGGTTAACTACCTTGCTCAAGGGAACAGTGGGTTAACTGCCTTGCTCAGGGGAACAGTGGCTTAACTGCCTTGCTCAGGGGAACAGTGGCTTAACTGCCTTGCTCAGGGGAACAGTGGCTTAACTGCCTTGCTCAGGGGAACAGTGGCTTAACTGCTTTGCTCAGGGGAACAGTGGCATAACTGCCTTGCTCAGGGGAACAGTGGGTTAACTGCCTTGCTCAGGGGAACAGTGGCTTAACTGCCTTGCTCAGGGGAACAGTGGCTTAACTGCCTTGCTCAGGGGAACAGTGGCTTAACTGCCTTGCTCAGGGGAACAGTGGCTTAACTGCCTTGCTCAGGGGAACAGTGGCTTAACTGCCTTGCTCAGGGGAACAGTGGGTTAACTGCCTTGCTCAGGGGAACAGTGGCTTAACTGCCTTGCTCAGGGGAACAGTGGCTTAACTGCCTTGCTCAGGGGAACAGTGGCTTAACTGCCTTGCTCAGGGGAACAGTGGCTTAACTGCCTTGCTCAGGGGAACAGTGGCTTAACTGCCTTGCTCAGGGGAACAGTGGCTTAACTGCCTTGCTCAGGGGAACAGTGGCTTAACTGCCTTGCTCAGGGGAACAGTGGCTTAACTGCTTTGCTCAGGGGAACAGTGGCTTAACTGCCTTGCTCAGGGGAACAGTGGCTTAACTGCCTTGCTCAGGGGAACAGTGGGTTAACTGCCTTGCTCAAGGGAACAGTGTGTTAACTGCCTTGCTCAAGGGAACAGTGGGTTAACTGCCTTGCTCAAGGGAACAGTGGGTTAACTGCCTTGCTCAAGGAAACAGTGGGTTAACTGCCTTGCTCAAGGGAACAGTGGGTTAACTGCCTTGCTCAAGGGAACAGTGGGTTAACTGCCTTGCTCAAGGGAACAGTGGGTTAACTGCCTTGCTCAAGGGAACAGTGGCTTAACTGCCTTGCTAAAGGGAACAGTGGGTTAACTGCCTTGCTAAAGGGAACAGTGGGTTAACTGCCTTGCTAAAGGGAACAGTGGGTTAACTGCCTTGCTCAAGGGAACAGTGGGTTAACTGCCTTGCTCAAGGGAACAGTGGGTTAACTGCCTTGCTCAGGGGAACAGTGGGTTAACTGCTTTGCTGAGGGGAACAGTGGGTTAACTGCCTTGCTCAAGGGAACAGTGGGTTAACTGCCTTGCTCAAGGGAACAGTGGGTTAACTGCCTTGCTCAAGGGAACAGTGGGTTAACTGCCTTGCTCAAGGGAACAGTGGGTTAACTGCCTTGCTCAAGGGAACAGTGGGTTAACTGCCTTGCTCAAGGGAACAGTGGGTTAACTGCCTTGCTCAAGGGAACAGTGGGTTAACTGCCTTGCTCAAGGGAACAGTGGGTTAACTGCCTTGCTCAAGGGAACAGTGGGTTAACTGCCTTGCTCAAGGGAACAGTGGGTTAACTGCCTTGCTCAAGGGAACAGTGGGTTAACTGCCTTGCTCAAGGGAACAGTGGGTTAACTGCCTTGCTCAAGGGAACAGTGGGTTAACTGCCTTGCTCAAGGGAACAGTGGGTTAACTGCCTTGCTCAAGGGAACAGTGGGTTAACTGCCTTGCTCAAGGGAACAGTGGGTTAACTGCCTTGCTCAGGGGCAAACCGGCAGATGTTTGCCTTGTGAGCTTGGGGATTCGTCCAGCAACCTTTCGGTTACTGGCCCAAAGCTCCTACCGGCCAGGCTACCCAAGCATGGTGAAGTCATTAATTACACTTTGGATGGGGTATCAATACATCCAGTCACTACAAAGACACAGGTTTCATTCCTAATTCAGTTGCCGGAGAGGAAGGAACCCGCTCAGGGATTTCATCATGAGGCCAAAGTTTTTTTACGTGTTATTTCTTACATTAGTACCCCAGGTCATCTTAGGTTTCATTACATACAGTCGTGAAGAACTACTGAATAACTAACAAACTAAAAAAAGAAGCTCCCACGCTGAGGTCTGTCCAACGCTGGTCCGACCAAGCTGACTCCACACTCCAAGACTGCTTCCATCACGTCGACTGGGATATGATTCGTATTGCGTCAGATAACAGCATTGACGAATAGGCTGATTCGGTGTGAGAGTTCATTAGAACGTGCGTTGAAGATGTCGTTCCCATAGCAACGATTAAAACATTCCCTAACCAGAAACCGTGGATTGATGGCAGCATTCGCGTGAAACTGAAAGCGCGAACCACTGCTTTTAATAAGGGCAAGGTGACTGGTAACATGACCGAATACAAACAGTGTAGCTATTCCCTCTGCAAGGCTATCAAACAAGCTAAGCGTCAGTACAGAGACAAAGTAGAATCTCAATTCAACGGCTCAGACACAAGAGGCATGTGGCAGGGTCTACAGTCAATCACGGACTACAAGAAGAAAACCAGCCCAGTCACGGACCAGGATGTCTTGCTCCCAGGCAGACTAAATAACTTTTTTGCCCGCTTTGAGGACAATACAGTGCCACTGACACGGCCTGCAACGGAAACATGCGGCCTCTCCTTCACTGCAGCCGAGGTGAGTAAGACATTTAAAGGTGTTAATCCTCGCAAGGCTGCAGGCCCAGACCGCATCCCCAGCCGCACCCTCAGAGCATGCGCAGACCAGCTGGCCGGTGTGTTTACGGACATATTCAATCAATCCCTATACCAGTCTGCTGTTCCCACATGCTTGAAGAGGGCCACCATTGTTCCTGTTCCCAAGAAAGCTAAGGTAACTGAGCTAAACGACTACCGCCCCGTAGCACTCACTTCCGTCATCATGAAGTGCTTTGAGAGACTAGTCAAGGACCATATCACCTCCACCCTACCTGACACCCTAGACCCACTCCAATTTGCTTACCGCCCAAATAGGTCCACAGACGATGCAATCTCAACCACACTGCACACTGCCCTAACCCATCTGGACAAGAGGAATACCTATGTGAGAATGCTGTTCATCGACTACAGCTCGGCATTCAACACCATAGTACCCTCCAAGCTCGTCAAGCTCGAGACCCTGGGTCTCGATCCCACCCTGTGCAACTGGGTACTGGACTTCCTGACGGGCCGCCCCCAGGTGGTGAGGGTAGGCAACAACATCTCCACCCCGCTGATCCTCAACACTGGGGCCCCACAAGGGTGCGTTCTGAGCCCTCTCCTGTACTCCCTGTTCACCCACGACTGCGTGGCCATGCACGCCTCCAACTCAATCATCAAGTTTGCGGACGACACAACAGTGGTAGGCTTGATTACCAACAACGACGAGACGGCCTACAGGGAGGAGGTGAGGGCCCTCGGAGTGTGGTGACAGGAAAATAACCTCACACTCAAAGTCAACAAAACTAAGGAGATGATTGTGGACTTCAGGAAACAGCAGAGGGAACACCCCCCTATCCACATCGATGGAACAGTAGTGGAGAGGGTAGCAAGTTTTAAGTTCCTCGGCATACACATCACAGACAAACTGAATTGGTCCACTCACACTGACAGCGTCGTGAAGAAGGCGCAGCAGCGCCTCTTCAACCTCAGGAGGCTGAAGAAATTTGGCTTGTCACCAAAAGCACTCACAAACTTCTACAGATGCACAATCGAGAGCATCCTGGCGGGCTGTATCACCGCCTGGTACGGCAACTGCTCCGCCCTCAACCGTAAGGCTCTCCAGAGGGTAGTGAGGTCTGCACAACGCATCACCGGGGGCAAACTACCTGCCCTCCAGGACACCTACACCACCCGATGTTACAGGAAGGCCATAAAGATCATCAAGGACATCAACCACCCGAACCACTGCCTGTTCACCCCGCTATCATCCAGAAGGCGAGGTCAGTGCAGGTGCATCAAAGCTGGGACCGAGAGACTGAAAAACAGCTTCTATCTCAAGGCCATCAGACTGTTAAACAGCCACCACTAACATTGAATG
The DNA here is from genome assembly GCF_021184085.1 of Oncorhynchus gorbuscha. Taxonomy (NCBI): domain Eukaryota; kingdom Metazoa; phylum Chordata; class Actinopteri; order Salmoniformes; family Salmonidae; genus Oncorhynchus; species Oncorhynchus gorbuscha. The sequence continues at coordinate 99,812,403 of NC_060181.1, read as the reverse complement.
GCTGCTGCCAACACACTGACACAACTCCAGCCACTTTAATAATGGGAATTGATGGGAAATGTAAAATATATCACTAGCCAGTTTAAACAATGCCACCTTATATAATGTTACTTACCCTACATTATTCATCTCATATGCATACATATATACTGTACTCTATATCATCGACTGCATCCTTATGTAATACATGTATCACTAGCCACTTTAACTATGCCACTTTGTTTACATACTCATCTCATATGTATATACTGTACTCTATATCATCTACTGTATCTTGCCTATGTTGCTCTGTACCATCACTCATTCATATATCTTTATGTACATATTCTTTATCCCCTTACACTGTGTATAAGACAGTAGTTTTGGAATTGTTAGTTAGATTACTTGTTGGTTATTACTGCATTGTCGGAACTAGAAGCACAAGCATTTCGCTACACTCGCATTAACATCTGCTAACCATGTGTATGTGTGACAAATAAAATTTGATTTGACTTTAAAACAGAGTTCAATGGCTGTGATAGGAGAAAACAGAGGATGGATCAACAAAATTATAGTTACTCCACAATACTAACCTAATTGACAGAGTGAAAAGGAAGCCTGTACAGAATACAAATATTCCAAAACATGCATCCTGTTTGTAACAAGGCACTAAAGTAAAACTGCAAAAAAATGAGGCAAAGAAATGAACTATGTCCTGAATAAAAAGTGTTATGTTTGGGGCAAATCCAACACATCACTTCGAACCACGTTCCATATTTTCAAGCACGGTGGTGGTTGCGTTATATTATGGGTATGCTTGTCATCGGAAAGGACTCGGGAGATTTTTAGGATAAAAATTAATGGAATAGAGCTAAGCTAGGGCAAAATCCTAGAGTAAAACCTGGTTCATTCTGCACTCCAACAAACACTGGGAAACAAATTCACCTTTCAACAGGACAATAACCTAAAACACAATGCCAAATATACCCTGGAGTTGATTGCCAAGATGACATTGAATGTTCCTGAGTTGCCTAGTTATGGTTTAGACTTAAACTGGCGTGAAAATCTATGGCAAGACTTGAAAATGGCCACCTAGCAATGACAGAGCCTGAATATTTTTTTAAGAATAATGTGCCGATATAGTACAATGTCTAGTACAGATGTGCAAAGTTCTTAGAGACTTACCCAGAAAGACTCACAGCTGTAATCGTTCTTAGAGACTTACCCAGAAAGAATCACAGCTGTAAACGTTCTTAGAGACTTACCCAGAAAGACTCACAGCTGTAAACGTTCTTAGAGACTTACCCAGAAAGACTCACAGCTGTAATCGTTCTTAGAGACTTACCCAGAAAGACTCACAGCTGTAATCGTTCTTAGAGACTTACCCAGAAAGACTCACAGCTGTAATCGCTGCCAACGGTGATTCTAACAGGTATTGATTGAATCAGGGGTAGGAATAATTATGTAATCAAGATATTAGCGTTATATATTTCATAAATATTTCATACATTTTAGAATTTTTCTTCCACTTTCACTTCATAGTATTGTGTTGATCGTTCAATTATTATTATTTTTTTTACAATTAAATCTATTTTAATCCCACCTTGTAACAAAATGTGGAAAAAGCCAAGGAGTGTGAATACTTTCTGTCCACCCCTATTCTTTGACACCCTGATGAAGGCTGTTGTAGACACAACACGTCTGTGTTCTTTCATTTTTATTCTTGCCATGCATAAGCCGTAAAACAATATAGGCTTTTACATTTTTCCACTATATGAGAGTGCCTTGATTACTTCTGTAAGTTTGTTTGCACAAAGGCTTTTCGGGCATTGTTTGATATCTCGCATCAACTTCTTGTTGATCTATAGTATTTCATGATCAAAGACCTCATAGATTTACTATAAACTGAAGAACCTCTGTGTCTCTGCATTTGCAATGATGTCAGTACATTTGGTAGGCTAATAATTACCATCAGAGTGCAGTTTTGGAGAAGCCTAGTTAACGGTCAAGTGGAATTTGACACCAGTGACTCATGACTAACGGTAACACGGTCACCGTAATAGCCCTAGCCCCACTCAACAGGCTCGTCATCATCTAGCTGTGTTTTCATGTCTCAACAGCTATGGAAGACAACACTGACGTTGAGCTGCACTGTGACAACTCAAACTTCTGCTTGCCTCTTATTTGCCCGGGCATACTATTCTAATTAAGACAGGTGAGGACAACAAAACAAACCCATCATGTTATTTAGTCTGGTGAGGACACCAAAACACACCCATCATCCCTAACCCTTCATATTTAGACTGGTGATGATATAATACAAAATACACCAGACTATGAATAACTTGATATGCATTGTAACATATCCACTACGTTTCTATCATGGCGTTAAGTTGGTAAGAAATCAGACCTGTCAAACTTGTACTGTACTCACCAGCAGATGTTGATAGGAATGCTTATATTTCATGCTATTGATGGGAATCCCATGTACGCACCTCAGGACGGGTGATCAAAGTAATGGTTAGAGATCAGAGTTCCCTTGGACCTAGGTTATCACTGACTGCTTCATGGTGCTGTCTGGAGATCCCACTCTGAGGAAAGAACATAACCAACAATTAGACACTTGTTGGGACAAATCAAAAAGAAACCCTTTTGTCATCTGGGCCTGAAAAAGAAGTGACTTTCAAAAAGCAGCAGTGTCCTGACATAGCTACACATCAACCAACACCCTGATAATAACCAACATAAATAATGTCAGAATAAGATAATTATATTCCATATATGTTGTCATATCTCTTAGAAACATGTAGGACTTGTCAAATGACAGCTGTCGTCTAATGTTTTGGAGCAAGCTAGCTAGCTAAAGTTACTGGATGTTAGCTCTCAAAATGTTCACTTAATGTTTACCTGGGATCCCACATAAAACATAATTGTAGCTAAAAGCTTTATGAATGTCAGTTGGTGAACAGTGAGAAATAGTTTGCTTTATAAGTGCCACATCTTCCAAACAAAAGTAGCTAGCCAGCCAAGGACCGGTCTCTTATCCTTACTGACATGTCAACCCCCAGGGCTCTGTTCTAGGCCCTCTCCTATTCTCGCTATACACCAAGTCACTTGGCTCTGTCATAACCTCACATGGTCTCTCCTATCATTGCTATGCAGACGACACATAATTAATCTTCTCCTTTCCCCCTTCTGATGACCAGGTGGCGAATCGCATCTCTGCATGTCTGGCAGACATATCAGTGTGGATGACGGATCACCACCTCAAGCTGAACCTCGGCAAGACGGAGCTGCTCTTCCTCCCGGGGAAGGACTGCCCGTTCCATGATCTCGCCATCACGGTTGACAACTCCATTGTGTCCTCCTCCCAGAGCGCTAAGAACCTTGGCGTGATCCTGGACAACACCCTGTCGTTCTCAACTAACATCAAGGTGGTGGCCCGTTCCTGTAGGTTCATGCTCTACAACATCCGCAGAGTACGACCCTGCCTCACACAGGAAGCGGCGCAGGTCCTAATCCAGGCACTTGTCATCTCCCGTCTGGATTACTGCAACTCGCTGTTGGCTGGGCTCCCTGCCTGTGCCATTAAACCCCTTCAACTCATCCAGAACGCCGCAGCCCGTCTGGTGTTCAACCTTCCCAAGTTCTCTCACGTCACCCCTCTCCTCCGTTCTCTCCACTGGCTTCCAGTTGAAGCTCGCATCCGCTACAAGACTATGGTGCTTGCCTACGGAGCTGTGAGGGGAACGGCACCTCAGTACCTCCAGGCTCTGATCAGGCCCTACACCCAAACAAGGGCACTGCGTTCATCCACCTCTGGCCTGCTTGCCTCCCTACCACTGAGGAAGTACAGTTCCCGCTCAGCCCAGTCAAAACTGTTCGCTGCCCCCCAATGGTGGAACAAACTCCCTCACGACGCCAGGACAGCGGAGTCAATCACCACCTTCCGGAGACACCTGAAACCCCACCTCTTTAAGGAATACCTAGGATAGGATAAAGTAATCCTTCTCACCCCCCTTAAAAGATTTAGATGCACTATTGTAAAGTGGCTGTTCCACTGGATGTCATAAGGTGAATGCACCAATTTGTAAGTCGCTCTGGATAAGAGCGTCTGCTAAATGACTTAAATGTAAATGTAAAAATGTAATAAGTGCCACATCTTCCAAACAAAAGTAGCTAGCCAGCCAAGGACCGGTCTCTTATCCTTACTGACATGTCAGCTAACAATATAGCCGGATAGTTTATCTTTGTTCATCCTTTTGTTTTAGGACAAACGTATTTGCTGTCCGCCTACGGTTAATTTAACAATATGCAGCCAGAAGATGTCATCTTTATCGTTGGTTTGTGTTGGCTAGCTAACGTTAAATCAGCTAGATTCAAAATAGCTATCTAGACTGCCCTCTAAACTGGTTAAACTAGCTAGCTTGATAAATGTTTGGTAAACTGGCGAAGTTGTACAATGACTATGTACTGTAGCATAGCACGCTAGCTCACGTCTAAATAGTGTTTTCCTCTGCAAGACAGCTGTCAAAACTCCAACTAAATAACTGGTTGACTAACAACGTTAACAATAACACGGTGGCACAACTAATGGCTAACTGGGAAGTGTAGTTAGCCGCTGTTTGACCAGGCCTGGCTAGCTAACAGCAGCTCTCAAATCACTGTTGTTTTGTTTGACCAGGCCTGGCTAGCTAACAGCTGCTTTCAAATCACTGGTGTTATGTTTGACCAGGCCTGGCTAGCTAACAGCAGCTCTCAAATCACTGTTGTTATGTTTGACCAGGTCTGGCTAGCTAACAGCAGCTTTCAAATCACTGTTGTTATGTTTGACCAGGTCTGGCTAGCTAACAGCAGCTTTCAAATCACTGTTGTTATGTTTGACCAGGTCTGGCTAGCTAACAGCAGCTTTCAAATCACTGTTGTTATGTTTGACCAGGCCTGGCTAGCTAACAGCAGCTTTCAAATCACTGTTGTTATGTTTGACCAGGTCTGGCTAGCTAACAGCAGCTTTCAAATCACTGTTGTTATGTTTGACCAGGTCTGGCTAGCTAACAGCAGCTTTCAAATCACTGCTGTTATGTTTGACCAGGTCTGGCTAGCTAACAGCAGCTTTCAAATCACTGTTGTTATGTTTGACCAGGCCTGGCTAGCTAACAGCAGCTCTCAAATCACTGTTGTTATGTTTGACCAGGTCTGGCTAGCTAACAGCAGCTTTCAAATCACTGTTGTTATGTTTGACCAGGTCTGGCTAGCTAACAGCAGCTTTCAAATCACTGTTGTTATGTTTGACCAGGCCTGGCTAGCTAACAGCAGCTCTCAAATCACTGTTGTTATGTTTGACCAGGTCTGGCTAGCTAACAGCAGCTTTCAAATCACTGTTGTTATGTTTGACCAGGCCTGGCTAGCTAACAGCAGCTTTCAAATCACTGTTGTTATGTTTGACCAGGTCTGGCTAGCTAACAGCAGCTTTCAAATCACTGTTGTTATGTTTGACCAGGCCTGGCTAGCTAACAGCAGCTTTCAAATCACTGTTGTTATGTTTGACCAGGTCTGGCTAGCTAACAGCAGCTCTCAAATCACTGTTGTTATGTTTGACCAGGTCTGGCTAGCTAACAGCAGCTTTCAAATCACTGTTGTTATGTTTGACCAGGTCTGGCTAGCTAACAGCAGCTTTCAAATCACTGTTGTTATGTTTGACCAGGTCTGGCTAGCTAACAGCAGCTTTCAAATCACTGTTGTTATGTTTGACCAGGTCTGGCTAGCTAACAGCAGCTCTCAAATCACTGTTGTTATGTTTGACCAGGTCTGGCTAGCTAACAGCAGCTTTCAAATCACTGTTAATCTGATTGGTCAAAATCAGGCTTCGAAACAAAGGCGCCTCAGCACATTTTGGGAAACACTGGTACCAACCACCACTGGTACACTAGTTACAGATGCTCAAATACAAACACAATGATTGGTAACTGAACAACACGACTGGTTCGATAATAATGTTTTATGGTTAGGGTCCAACGAAATGCTTATTCTAATGGAAAAGGTTGGCTAGTTAGGGGAAATGGGAAAGAAATCATGTTTATTTTTTACTACGAACCTTTAATTTCCATGCTTCCACTAAATGCAACGAATCGTATCTCAGCCGTTCATTTCACCATCATTTATGTTTTGAAAAACAATGTAAAACTGCGTTTGAAACATTCTAGATACGCAAGATTTTATAGCTATATGTTTTTGAAAGTCTACCATGCTAGGCTAGTTGTAGCTTTGTGTGGTGGCGGCAGATCAGCTGGCTTCTCCCTGCAGACCACGCGTGCGCGGAAATGGCAAACTTCCTGGTGTCATCAGCAGGTGATTTCTGTGGTGTGTTTTACCCTGCTCAGCCCTCGTGCCGCTTTCAAAACAACTGGCAAATGCGAACAATACAAGGTCATATCATGACGTCAGTGATCTTCAGGTCGGAAAGTTGGAGCTCAAGAAAGAGACCAGAGTTCCCGAGATGGAATTCCGAGTTGGATGACCGACCGTTCAAATAATTTTTTTCCCAGTCGGATTTCTCTTTTTCCGAGTTCCCAATAGTTTTGAACGCACTGAAGTCGGAATTCGGAGATATCAGAGTTACCAGTTGTTTTGAACGCGGCATCACTCAGTGAGGGGAAAATTACTCTTTTGTCATATTTAAAAATATATATATATTTCACCTTTATTTAACCAGGTATGCCAGTTGAGAACAAGTTTACAACTGCGACCTGGCCAATATTTTTAAAAAGCAGTGCCACAAAAAACAACAACAGAGTTACACATGGGATAAACAAAAATACAGTCAATAACACAATAGAAAAATCTATATACAATGTGTGTAAATGGAGTAAAGAGGTTAGGCAATAAATAGGCCATAGTAGCGAAGTAATTACAATTTAGCAAATTAACACTGGAGTGATAGATGAGCAGATGATGATGTGCAACTAGAAATACTGGTGTGCGATTTTTGCAATTCGTTCCAGTCATTGGCAGTGTTCTTGAGTACTTGAGTAAAAGTAAAGATACCGTAATAGAACATGACTCAAGAAAAAGTGAAAGTCACCCAGTACAATATACTACTTAAGTAAAAGTCTAAAAGGATTTGGTTTTAAATGTACTTAAGTATCAAAAGAAAATGGAATTGCTAAAGTATACTAAAAGTATAAATCATTTAAAATTCCTTATATTAAGCAAACCAGATGGCACAATTGTCTTGTAGTTTTTTATTTATTTACAGATAGCCAGGGTCACACTCGAACACTCAGACATAATTTACAAACGAAGCATTTGTGTTAAGTGTTCTCTTGATACGTGTGGTGAATTGGACTGTTTTCCTGTCAAATGTATGGAGTAAAAAGTACATTCTTTTCTTTAGGAATTTGGTGAAGTAAAAGTAAAAGTTGTCAAAAATTAAAAAATAGTAAAGTAAAGTACAGATACCCCAAAAATGGCTTAAGTATTACTTTAAAGTATTTTTACTTAGGTATTTTACACCACTGGCATCACTCTATTGTTCAATATGTTTGTAGCCTAAAATGTTACAAGCATTAAAGAATGAGGGACCTGCAGGTAAATACTCTAATCTTGTGAAAGTACTACTATGAGTTGGAGTGACAACATGTTGTCTTCCAGTGGTTATTTTACTGGCAAACTAAATAAGTCCAGTTTATTGGATTGGAACCCCTAACTGTGCTTTGTTTGCACGCAGCCCTCCTTTCTTTTATCTCCTTCTCTCTCTCCCTCTGACATCACTCGCATAGGAAACAGGAAGCAGATTGGGTAATGTCGCTTTCACGACAACTTGGAACTCAGAATTAACAAGGTGAAATCATGGTCCTTCTGTAGCTCAGTTGGTAGAGCATGGCGCTTGTAACGCCAGGGTAGTTGGTTCGATTCCCGGGACCACCCATACGTAGAATGTATGCACACATGACTGTAAGTTGCTTTGGATAAAAGCGTCTGCTAAATGGCATATTATTATTATATTATTATGACGTCATGTTGGAAAGTCGGAGCTCTAGAAAGATGCCAGAGTTTCCGACTTGGAATTACGTTTTGAAAGACTGATTTACATTTACATTTACATTTAAGTCATTTAGCAGACGCTCTTATCCAGAGCGACTTACAGAGCGATAAAAACTATTTTTCCAAGGCGGCGCTTGATTTTTCCGAGTTCGCCGTTTATTTGACTGCACTGAAATCAGAAGTTGGAGATTTCCGATTTCTGAGCTCCCAGTTGGTTTGAACGCTGCATAAGCCGCTCAGAAATAATACAGTAAAATGACACCCTGTAGGCCTGTGATAACCAGGCGTTCGCATGCTTCGCATCCCAAACAGTTTGTGGATACACTATATTATAACAACATTTTGTGACTTTTTTCACCTAACTGAGGAACTCAATTTAACCTTGTGCAATACCCTAGATGCAGTTGCTCCCCTAAAAATAAATAAAAATTCTCATAAGAAACTAGCTCCCTGGTACACAGAAAATACCCGAGCTCTGAAGCAAGCTTCCAGAAAATTGGAACGGAAATGGTGCCACACAAAACTAGAAGTCTTCCGACTAGCTTGGAAAGACAGTACCGTGCAGTACCAAAGAGCCCTTACTGCTGCTCGATCATCCTATTTTTCTAACTTAACTGAGGAAAATAAGAACAATCCGAAATTCCTTTTTGATACTGTCGCAAAGCTAACTAAAAAGCAGCATTCCCCAAGAGAGGATGGCTTTCACTTCAGCAGTGATAAATTCATGAACTTCTTTGAGGAAAAGATCATGATTATTAGAAAGCAAATTACGGACTCCTCTTTAAATCTGCGTATTCCTTCAAAGCTCAGTTGTCCTGAGTCTGCACAACTCTGCCAGGACCTAGGATCAAGAGAGACGCTCAAGTGTTTTAGTACTATATCTCTTGACACAATGATGAAAATAATCATGGCCTCTAAACCTTCAAGCTGCATACTGGACCCTATTCCAACTAAACTACTGAAAGAGCTGCTTCCTGTGCTTGGCCCTCCTATGTTGAACATAATAAACGGCTCTCTAGCCGCCGGATGTGTACCAAACTCACTAAAGGTGGCAGTAATAAAGCCTCTCTTGAAAAAGCCAAACCTTGACCCAGAAAATATAAAAAAATATCGGCCTATATCAAATCTTCCATTCCTCTCAAAAATGTTAGAAAAGGCTGTTGCGCAGCAACTCACTGCCTTCCTGAAGACAAACAATGTATACGAAATGCTTCAGTCTGGTTTTAGACCCCATCATTGCACTGAGACTACACTTGTGAAGGTTGTAAATTACCTTTTAATGGCATCAGACCGAGGCTCTGCATCTGTCCTCGTGCTCCTAGACCTTAGTGCTGCCCAAATTGGTCTACACGGACAAGTTCTGGCCTGGTTTAGATCTTATCTGTCGGAAAGATATCAGTTTGTCTCTGTGGATGGTTTGTCCTCTGACAAATCAACTGTAAATTTCGGTGTTCCTCAAGGTTTCGTTTTAGGACCACTATTGTTTTCACTATATATTTTACCTCTTGGGGATGTCATTCGAAAACATAATGTTAACTTTCACTGCTATGCGGATGACACACAGCTGTACATTTCAATGAAACTGTCACATTCTGTCCATCGTTCGTATGTGTTTTCCTTGTTTTAGTGTTGGTCAGGACGTGAGCTGGGTGGGCATTCTATGTTGTGTGTCTGGTTTGTCTATTTCTATTTCTATTTCTTGGCCTGATATGGTTCTCAATCAGAGGCAGGTGTTAGTCATTGTCTCTGATTGGGAACCATATTTAGGTAGCCTGTTTTGTGTTGGGTTTTGTGAGTGATTGTTCCTGTCTCTGTGTTTTGCACCAGATAGGGCTGTTTTTGGTTTTCCACGTTTATTGTTTTGTAGTGTTCATGTTTATCCGTTTTTATTAAACATGAGTCAATATAACCACGCTGCGTTTTGGTCCTCCTCTACTTCACCACAGGAAAACCCTGACAGAAACATGGTGAAGCCCCAAAATTGCCTTCGCTTAGAAGCATGTGTTTCAGACATAAGGAAGTGGATGGCTGCAAACTTTCCACTTTTAAACTTGGACAAAACAGAGATGCTTGTTCTAAGTCCCAAGAAACAAAGAGATCTTCTGTTGAATCTGATAATTCATCTTAATGGTTGTACAGTCGTCTCAAATAAAACTGTGAAGGACCTCGGCGTTACTCTGCACCCTGATCTCTCTTTTGAAGAACATATCAAGACCATTTCAAGGACAGCTTTTTTCCATCTACGTAACATTGCAAAAATCAGAAACTTTCTGTCCAAAAATGATGCAGAAAAATTTATCCATACTTTTGTCACTTCTAGGTTAAACTACTGCAATGCTCTACTTTCCAGCTACCCGGATAAAGCACTAAATAAACTTCAGTTAGTGCTAAATACGGCTGCTAGAATCCTGACTAGAACCAAAAAGTTTGATCATATTACTCCAGTGCTAGCCTCCCTACACTGGCTTCCTGTCAAGGCAAGGGCTGGTTTCAAGGTTTTACTGCTAACCTACAAAGCATTACATGGGCTTGCTCCTACCTATCTCTCTGATTTGGTCCTGCCGTACATACCTACACGTACGCTACGGTCACAAGGTTCAGGCCTCCTAATTGTCCCTAGAATTTCTAAGCAAACAGCTGGAGGCAGGGCTTTCTCCTATAGAGCTTCATTTTTATGGAATGGTCTGCCTACCCATGTAAGAGACACAGACTCAGTCTCAACCTTTTTTTGTACTGAAATAAGTAGGACACGTGACATCCTGGCAACTTTGAGAAAAAACACTTTATATTGGAATTGTCTCGAGATGGAATGAGGCTAGTAGAACAGCATCTCTCTCCATTAAATGCAGGCGGTTGACGTCAACAACCCTCATTGAATATTCAAAAAGGATTACAATAATGAGATGTATCCACCAGTCTAAAGAAAAGATAGCCAGGAGCTGGACTTCCATTGTTAGGGAGGAGAAATATGTATCCTGTCAGTATATCCATAATCTTTGAGAACTTAACAAAATGTGGAAAAAGTCAAGGGGTCTGAACACTTTCCGAATGCACTGTAAGAAAGATCAGAATTTGTTATTTTTTTTATATGTATTTTACTTATTTTCCACCATAATTTGCAAATAAATTCATTCAAAATCCTACAATGTGATTTAACTGGATTTTTTTTCTCATTTTGTCTGTCATAGTTGAAGTGTACCTATGATGAAAATTACAGGCCTCTCTCATCTTTTTAAGTGGGAGAACTTGCACAATTGGTGGCTGACTAAATACTTTTTTGCCCCACTGTACATGTTTGTGAGAGTCTCATCTTTCCATAGAGGGTCATAATAGTTTATAGGCCAAACTGTTTGGATGCTACAGACGATTTTGTGAGAAGACCGATTTTAGGGATGCCTCATGGTCTTCTTCTATGATATAATGGCGGTCCGCAAACCAACGTTGAGGTGCATGCCACCATCTATTGTGCTGGAGTGTGTGGTCATTCACATGTTTACAACATGTCTAAATCCTCCTCAGTACTTCTGAGAAAATTAAAAAGAGCCCTACTAACTTCTAATAGACCCTCCCCCATCCCCCAAATCCTTTCCATCCCCCATCCAACCTCAATGACCATACACTTCAATCTTTCCCTCTCTTCAACATACTTACAACAATATAACACATGCTCCATCGTTTCATTGATCATACACTCCAGACACAAACCACTCACATGCTTGCCAACAACAATAACCCTAACCCATGTAATGACGAGTTCAATGTACAATGTCTTAATTAAGTGCAATCTGTCCGAGTCTGTAATACCAACATGTTTTAAGCAGACCATCATAGTGCCTGTGCCCAAGAACACCAAGGTCAGGTGCCTAAATGACTACCGACCCATATTTCAATTTCTTAACCCAATTTCTTTAGTCACTATACCTATTTTGCCAATTGGACTTGGACCCCTCTGCTACTCGGAAGCCTACTAATCCATCACAACTAGTCTATCGACGTCACCGCACGAGGAGGCTAAAACAGACTTTCCTCCTTCGAGACGTCCCTCTAAGGCCCTTCTGCTAGCTCCGGCCTGCTAGCTGTCTGAATCGCTGTGTCTCCAGCCAGCCCAAACACTCACTGGACCCATATGATTCACTTGGATTTAAACTTCCGGCGCCGACTGAGATGGCCGCCTCGCTTCGCGTTCCTAGGAAACTATGCAGTTTTTTGTTTTTTTACGTGTTATTTCTTACATTAGTACCCCAGGTCATCTTAGGTTTCATTACATACAGTCGAGAAGAATTACTGAATATAAGATCAGCGTCAACTCACCATCAGTACGACCAAGAATATGTTTTCCGCGACGCGGATCCTGTGTTCTGCCTTACAAACAGGACAACGGAATGGATCGCATGCAGCGACCCAAGGAAACGACTCCGAAAAAGAGGGAAACGCGGCGGTGTTCTGGTCAGACTCCGAAAAAGGGCACATCGCGCACCACTTCCCAGTATTCTTCTTGCCAATGTCCAGTCTCTCGACAACAAGGTTGATGAAATCCGAGCAAGGGTGGCATTCCAGAGGGACATCAGAGACTGCAACGTTCTCTGCTTTACGGAGACATGGCTTACTGGGAAAACGCTATCCAGGGCGGTGCAGCCAACGGGTTTCTCCACGCATCGCGCCGACAGAAACAAACATCTATCTGGTAAGAAGAGTGGAGGGGGCGTATGCCTCATGACTAACGGGACATGGTGTGATGAAGGAAACATACAGGAACTCAAATCCTTCTGTTCACCTGATTTAGAATTCCTCACAATCAAATGTAGACCGCATTATCTTCCAAGAGAATTCTCTTCGATTATAATCACAGCCGTATATATCCCCCCCAAGCAGACACATCGATGGCTCTGAACGAACTTTATTTAACTCTTTGCAAACTGGAAAACATTTATCCGGAGGCTGCATTCATTGTAGCTGGGGATTTTAACAAAGCCAATCTGAAAACAAGACTCCCTAAATTTTATCAGCATATCGATTGCGCAACCAGGGGTGGTAAAACCTTGGATCATTGTTACTCTAACTTCCGCGACGCATATAAGGCCCTGCCCCGCCCCCCTTTCGGAAAAGCTGACCACGACTCCATTTTGCTGATCCCTGCCTACAGGCAGAAATTAAAACAAGAGGCTCCCACGCTGAGGTCTGTCCAACGCTGGTCAGACCAAGCTGACTCCACACTCCAAGACTGCTTCCATCACGTGGACTGGGATATGTTTCGTATTGCGTCAGATGGGAATATTGACGAATACGCTGATTCGGTGTGCGAGTTCATTAGAACGTGCGTCGAAGATGTCGTTCCCATAGCAACGATAAAAACATTCCCTAACCAGAAACCGTGGATTGATGGCAGCATTCGCGTGAAACTGAAAGCGCGAACCACTGCTTTTAATCAGGGCAAGGTGTCTGGCAACATGACTGAATACAAACAGTGCAGCTATTCCCTCCGTAAGGCTATCAAACAAGCTAAGCGTCAGTACAGAGACAAAGTGGAATCTCAATTCAATGGCTCAGACACAAGAGGCATGTGGCAGGGTCTACAGTCAATCACGGACTACAAGATGAAATCCAGCCCAGTCACGGACCAGGATGTCTTGCTCCCAGGCAGACTAAATAACTTTTTGCCCGCTTTGAGGACAATACAGTGCCACTGACACGGCCTGCAACGGAAACATGCGGTCTCTCCTTCACTGCAGCCGAGGTGAGTAAGACATTTAAACGTGTTAACCCTCGCAAGGCTGCAGGCCCAGACGGCATCCCCAGCCGCGCCCTCAGAGCATGCGCAGACCAGCTGGCCGGTGTGTTTACGGACATATTCAATCAATCCCTATACCAGTCTGCTGTTCCCACATGCTTCAAGAGGGCCACCATTGTTCCTGTTCCCAAGAAAGCTAAGGTAACTGAGCTAAACTACTACCGCCCGTAGCACTCACTTCCGTCATCATGAAGTGCTTTGAGAGACTAGTCAAGGACCATATCACCTCCACCCTACCTGACACCCTAGACCCACTCCAATTTGCTTACCGCCCAAATAGGTCCACAGACGATGCAATCTCAACCACACTGCACACTGCCCTAACCCACCTGGACAAGAGGAATACCTATGTGAGAATGCTGTTCATCGACTACAGCTCGGCATTCAACACCATAGTACCCTCCAAGCTCGTCATCAAGCTCGAGACCCTGGGTCTCGACCCCGCCCTGTGCAACTGGGTACTGGACTTCCTGACGGGCCGCCCCCAGGTGGTGAGGGTAGGCAACAACATCTCCTCCCCGCTGATCCTCAACACGGGGCCCCACAAGGGTGCGTTCTGAGCCCTCTCCTGTACTCCCTGTTCACCCACGACTGCGTGGCCACGCACGCCTCCAACTCAATCATCAAGTTTGCGGACGACACAACAGTGGTAGGCTTGATTACCAACAACGACGAGACGGCCTACAGGGAGGAGGTGAGGGCCCTTGGAGTGTGGTGTCAGGAAAATAACCTCACACTCAACGTCAACAAAACTAAGGAGATGATTGTGGACTTCAGGAAACAGCAGAGGGAACACCCCCTATCCACATCGATGGAACAGTAGTGGAGAGGGTAGCTAGTTTTAAGTTCCTCGGCATACACATCACAGACAAACTGAATTGGTCCACTCACACTGACAGCGTCGTGAAGAAGGCGCAGCAGCGCCTATTCAACCTCAGGAGGCTGAAGAAATTCGGCTTGTCACCAAAAGCACTCACAAACTTCTACAGATGCACAATCGAGAGCATCCTGGCGGGCTGTATCACCGCCTGGTACGGCAACTGCTCCGCCCTCAACCGTAAGGCTCTCCAGAGGGTAGTGAGGACTGCACAACGCATCACCGGGGGCAAACTACCTGCCCTCCAGGACACCTACACCACCCGTTGTTACAGGAAGGCCATAAAGATCATCAAGGACATCAACCACCCGAACCACTGCCTGTTCACCCCGCTATCATCCAGAAGGCGAGGTCAGTACAGGTGCATCAAAGCTGGGACCGAGAGACTGAAAAACAGCTTCTATCTCAAGGCCATCAGACTGTTAAATAGCCACCACTAACATTGAGTGGCTGCTGCCAACACACTGTCATTGACAGTGACCCAACTCCAGCCATTTTAATAATGGGAATTGATGGGAAATGATGTAAATATATCACTAGCCACTTTAAACAATGCTACCTTATATAATGTTACTTACCCTACATTATTCATCTCATATGCATATGTATATACTGTACTCTACAACATCGACTGCATCCTTATGTAACACATGTATCACTAGCCACTTTAACTATGCCACTTTGTTTACTTTGTCTACACACTCATCTCATATGTATATACTGTACTCGATACCATCTACTGTATGCTGCTCTGTACCATCACTCATTCATATATCCTTATGTACATGTTCCTTATCCCCTTACACTGTGTATAAGACAGTAGTTTTGGAATTGTTAGTTAGATTACTTGTTGGTTATCACTGCATTGTCGGAACTAGAAGCACAAGCATTTCGCTACACTCGCATTAACATCTGCTAACCATGTGTATGTGACAAATAAAATTTGATTTGATTTGATTTGATTTGGCTACGCATGCCTCTCCCTAATATCAATATGCCTTGTCCATTACTGTCCTGGTTAGTGATTATTGTCTTATTTCACTGTAGAGCCTCTAGCCCTGCTCAATATGCCTTAAACTACCAATTAGTTCCACCTACCACATATGCGGTGACATCACCTGGTTTAAACGTCTCTAGAGACAATATCTCTCTCATCATTACTCAATGCCTAGGTTTACCTCCAATGTACTCACATCCTAACATACCTTTGTCTGTACGTTATGCCTTGAATCTATTCTATCGCACACAGAAACCTGTTCCTTTTACTCTCTGTTCCGAACGTACTAGACAACCAGTTCTTATAGCCTTTAGTCATACCCTTATCCTACTCCTCCTCTGTTCTTCTGGTGATGTAGAGGTTAATCCAGGCCCTGCAGTGCCTAGCTCCACACCCATTCCCCAGGCGCTCTCATTTGTTGACTTCTGTAACCGTAAAAGCCTTGGTTTCATGCATGTTAACATTAGAAGCCTGCTCCCTGAGTTTGTTTTATTCACTGCTTTAGCACACTCCGCCAACCCGGATGTCCTAGCCGTGTCTGAATCCTGGCTTAGGAAGACCACCAAAAACCCTGAAATTTCCATCACTAACTATAACATTTTCAGACAAGATAGAACTGACAAAGGGGGCGGTGTTGCAATCTACTGCAGAGATAGCCTGCAGAGTTCTGTCTTACTATCCAGGTCTGTACCCAAACAATTTGAGCTTCTACTTTTAAATATCCACCTTTCCAGAAACAAGTCTCTCACCGTTGCCGCTTGCTATAGACCACCCTCTGCCCCCAGCTGTGCCCTGGACACCATATGTGAATTAATTTATCCCCATCTATCTTCAGAGCTCGTGCTGCTAGGTGACCTAAACTGTGACATGCTTAACACCCCAGCCATCCCACAATCTAATCTTGATGCCCTCAATCTCACACAAATTATCAATGAACCCACCAGGTACAACCCCAAATCCGTAAACACGGGCACCCTCATAGATATCATTCTAACCAACTTGCCCTCCAAATACACCTCTGCTGTTTTCAACCAAGATCTCAGCGACCACTGCCTCATTGCCTGCATCCGTAATGGGTCTGTGGTCAAACAACTACCATGCATCACTGTCAAACGCACCGTAAAACACTTCAGGGAGCAGGCCAATCTAATCGACCTGGCCCAGGTATCCTGGAAGGATATTGATCCCGTCAGTAGAGGATGCCTGGTTATTCTTTAAAAGTGCCTTCCTCACCATTCAATAAGCATGCCCCATTCAAAAATTTTAGAACCAGGAACAGATATAGCCCTTAGTTCTCTCCAGACCTAACTGCCCTTGACCAGCACAAAAACATCCTATGGCATTCTGCATCAGCATCGAACAGCCCCTGTGATATGCAACTTCTCAGGGAAGTTAGGAACAAATATACACAGGCAGTTAGGAAAGATCAGGCTAGTTTTTTCAAGCAGAAACTTCCATCTTGTAGCACAAACTCAAAACATTTCTGGGACACTAAAGTCCATGGAGCATAAGAGCATCTCCTCCCAGCTGCACACTGCACTGAGGCTAGGAAACCCTGTCACCACCGATAAATCCACTTTAATTGAGAATTTCAATAAGCATTTTTCTACGGCTGGCCATGCTTTCCATCTGGCCACCCCTAACCCAATCAACAGCCCCCCACCTCCCACAGCAACTCGCCCAAGCCTCCCCCATTTCTCCGTTACCAAAATCCAGATAGCTGATGTTCTGAAAGAGCTGCAAAATCTGGACCCCTACAAATCAGCTAGACAATCTGGACCCTCTATTTCTAAAAATTATTTGCTGAAATTGTTGCAACCGCTATTACTAGCCTGCTCAACCTCTCTTTCGTATCGTCTGAGATTCCCATAGATTGGAAACCTGCCGCTGTCATCCCCCTCTTCAAAAGGGGGAAACACTCTAGACCCAAACTGCTACAGACCTATATCTATCCTACCCTGCCTTTCTAAGGTCTTCGAAAGCCAAGTTAACAAATAGATCACCGACCATTTCCAATCCCACCGTACCTTCTACGCTATGCTATGCTCCAGTTTCCGAGCTGGTCATGGATGCACCTCAGCCACGCTCAAGGTCCTAAACGATATCATAACCGCCATCTATAAAAGACAATACTGTGCAGCCGCATTCATCGACCTGTTCAAGGCTTATCGGTAAACTCAACAGCCTTGGTTTCTAAAATGACTCCCTTGCCTGGTTTTCCAACTACTTCTCAGACAGAGTTTAGCATGTCAAATCGGAGGTCCTGTTGTCCGGACCTCTGGCAGTCTCTATGGGTGTGCCACTCTTGCTGTGATTCTCTGATCCACCTCTATGCAGACGACACCATTCTGTATACTTCTGGCCCATCTTTGGACACTAACCTCCAGACGAGCTTCAATGACATACAACACTCCTTCCGTTGTCTCCAACTGCTCTAAAATGCAAGCAAAACAAAATGCATGCTCCTCAACCGATCGCTGCCTGCACCTGCCGGCCCATCTAGCATCACTACTCTGGAAGGTTCTGACTTGTAGACAACTATAAATATCTAGGTGTCTGGCTAGACTGTAAACTCTCCTTCCAGACTCATATTAAGCATCTCCAATCCAAAATTAAATCTAGAATCTGCTTCCTGTTTCGCTGCCAAACATACCCTCGTAAAACGGACTATCCTACCTTTTACAAAATAGCCTCCAACACTCTACTCAGCAAATTTGATGCAGTCTCTCACAGTGCCATCCATTTTATCACCAAAGCCCCATATACTACCCACCACTGTGATCTGTATGCTCTCGTTGGCTGGCCCTCGCTACATATTCGTCACAAAACCCACTGGCTCCAGGTCATCTACAAGTCTTTGCTAGGTAAAGCTCCGCCTTAACTCAGCTCACTGGTCATCATAGCAACACCCAACCGTAGCACACGCTCCAGCAGCTCCACTGGTAACCCACAATGCCAGCACCTCATTTGGCCACCTAACCTTCCAGTTCTCTGCTGCCAATGACTGGAACAAATTGCCAAAATCACTGAAGTTGGAGACTTAAATCTCTATCACTAACTTTAAGTGTCAGCTGTCAGAGCAGCTTTCCGATCGCTGCAGCTGTTTGTTTATCCTATGTGTAACTCTGTGTTGTTGTTGTTCTCGCACTGCTTTGCTTTATCTTGGCCAGATCGCAGTTGTAAATGAGAACATGTTCTCAACTAGCCTACCTGGTTAAATAAAGGTGAAATATATATATTTTTTATTAAAGGCAGGAATAGTTCTGACATCCTGAGATGGGCAGCAAACCAGTCTGTGACTGCCGCAGAGTGGAATGCCACATTATCCCACACAACAACGAAGGTAGGGGTGTTTCTTGTCCCTCTCTCCTCCACTGGCACACGTCGATTATCCAGGTCATCCAGAAAAGAAATGAGCCTCTCTGTAGGGGCCAATGAGTGGTTTGTGTAACAGCAAACCATCATCGGACAGTGCTGCACACATTGTGATGTTAGCTCCTCTCTGGTCTGGGACATCCACGGTTGCTCTGTCCAATCACATTTCTGCATCTGTTGAGTGTTTTTGCCAGGTTGAATTCAGCTTCATCCACAAAGATGAATATACAGTATGTGCAGTTTGCCTGGTTTCCATCTCCATTACTCTCTTCCTTCTCTAATACAGTTAATCCACCATTTTACAGTACTTTGCATTATGCATAGCTGTGTATATACCCTGTTTGGTTATTGAACAGACATCTTACCTTTTTTATTTATTTTTATTTCACCTTTATTTAACCAGGTAGGCTAGTTGAGAACAAGTTTTCATTTGCAACTGCGACCTGGCCAAGATAAAGCATAGCAGTGTGAACAGACAACACAGAGTTACACATGGAATAAACAATTAACAAGTCAATAACACAGTAGAAAAAAATGGGCAGTCTATATACAATGTGTGCAAAAGGCATGAGGAGGTAGGCGAATAACACAATTTTGCAGATTAACACTGGAGTGATAAATGATCAGATGGTCATGTACAGGTAGAGATATTGGTGTGCAAAAGAGCAGAAAAATAAATAAATAAAAACAGTATAAAAACAGTATGGGAATGAGGTAGGTGAAAATGGGTGGGCTATTTTCCTATAGACTATGTACAGCTGCAGCGATCGGTTAGCTGCTCGGATAGCTGATGTTTGAAGTTGGTGAGGGAGATAAAAGTCTCCAACTTCAGCGATTTTTGCAATTCGTTCCAGTCACAGGCAGCAGAGTACTGGAACGAAAGGCGGCCAAATGATGTGTTGGCTTTAGGGATGATCAGTGAGATACACCTGCTGGAGCGCGTGCTACGGATGGGTGTTGCCATCGTGACCAGTGAACTGAGATAAGGCGGAGCTTTACCTAGCATGGACTTGTAGATGACCTGGAGCCAGTGGGTCTGGCGACGAATATGTAGTGAGGATCAGCCGACTAGAGCATACAAGTCGCAGTGGTGGGTGGTATAAGGTGCTTTAGTGACAAAACGGATGGCACTGTGATAGACTGCATCCAGTTTGCTGAGTAGAGTGTTGGAAGCCATTTTGTAGATGACATCGCCGAAGTCGAGGATCGGTAGGATAGTCAGTTTTACTAGGGTAAGCTTGGCAGCGTGAGTGAAGGAGGCTTTGTTGTGGAATAGAAAGCCGACTCTTGATTTGATTTTCGATTGGAGATGTTTGATGTGGGTCTGGAAGGAGAGTTTGCAGTCTAGCCAGACACCTAGGTACTTATAGATGTCCACATATTCAAGGTCGGAACCATCCAGGGTGGTGATGCTAGTCGGGCATGCGGGTGCAGGCAGCGATCGGTTGAAAAGCATGCATTTGATTTTACTCGCGATTAAGAGCAGTTGGAGGCCACGGAAGGAGTGCTGTATGGCATTGAAGCTCGTTTGGAGGTTAGATAGCACAGTGTCCAATGACGGGCCGAAAGTATATAGAATGGTGTCATCTGCGTAGAGGTGGATCAGGGAATCGCCCGCAGCAAGAGCAACCTCATTGATATACACAGAGAAAAGAGTCGGCCCGAGAATTGAACCCTGTGGCACCCCCATAGAGACTGCCAGAGGACCGGACAGCATGCCCTCCGATTTGACACACTGAACTCTGTCTGCAAAGTAATTGGTGAACCAGGCAAGGCAGTCATCCGAAAAACCGAGGCTGTTGAGTCTGCCGATAAGAATATGGTGATTGACAGAGTCGAAAGCCTTGGCGAGGTCGATGAAGACGGCTGCACAGTACTGTCTTTTATCGATGGCGGTTATGATATCGTTTAGTACCTTGAGTGTGGCTGAGGTGCACCCGTGACCGGCTCGGAAACCAGATTGCACAGCGGAGAAGGTACGGTGGGATTCGAGATGGTCAGTGACCTGTTTGTTGACTTGGCTTTCGAAGACCTTAGATAGGCAGGGCAGGATGGATATAGGTCTGTAACAGTTTGGGTCCAGGGTGTCTCCCCCTTTGAAGAGGGGGATGACTGCGGCAGCTTTCCAATCCTTGGGGATCTCAGACGATATGAAAGAGAGGTTGAACAGGCTGGACATATTAATACTGGAGTTCTTTCACACGTTCACCGTTTCTTTCAAAGGGTACAGTGTACAACTGCTTCATCCTTGTTTCATGTTTCTCTAGGACTCTGGAAATTGTTGTTGTGCTGACCGTATTCACATTCCCAACAGTGATATTGTCTGCCAGCACTCTGTCCTGAATTTCCCGCAGTTTTATTGCATTGTTGCCAATTACCATGTCAACAATGGCAATTTCCTGCACATCTGTTAACATTCTGCCTCTCCCTCCTATGGGAAGCAACCCTTGGATCCTACTGAAAAACACAAAACAATCTATATATTTACGTAATGTCAGTACATGTAAAAACGTAAACATACTGTATTGTACTGTAATATGTAGTTCAATTATCATTGAAGGGTACACATCTCACCTGTTGTTTTGCCGGAAAATTCATACTATTGATGCAACTGTTGTAGATTTGGTTGCACCCTTAAACCGGTCTCTCAAAGAGAGACCACGGTTTACAACATGGTCAATAATAACACCAAGCCAATAATATCTTCAATTGGATTTAGGAATATGGTGGGAGGTATAGAACAATAAATTGTTGGTGATCGATGAACCAGTTGCGGACCAGAGCAGCCCAGTGGAAACTCACGTTGTCCCAGATGACAACATACTTTGGCTGCTCTGGTCCACCCCTCTGCTCAGCTGGAATGAGGATGCCATGTAGTGTGTCTAGGAATGTGATGAGACGGGCGGTGTTGAAGGGACCAAGGTTGGCATGGTGATGGAGGATGCCTTGCTGGATAACGGCTGCACACATGGTGATATACCCTCCACGCTGTCCAGGGACATTCACAATGGCCAATAATGTTCCACCTTCTTTTGGCTTTGTTGAAGCCTCATCAATGTAAATATAAATGTGCTGAATTGCAGCGGCATACAGGTCCAAGACTCTCTGAAACAGACGATTTGTGATATAGACCGAGAGCAGTCAGTATGGTGAGGCACAATACACTGGATTACATGACTGTAATGTGTCTATACAGTGCTGATATGATAGTAAATTCACAGTATAGTACTTACTTGCACATATTCATTGCGCTGTTCTTTAACCCTCTGGCACCCTGTTTCATCCGGAGTCGTTGCGCTTTGATACACGGTCCAATGTAGACAAGCATACCTGGTGAATGTTATTGAATATTGGTGTTGTCTGCAGTTATGTGGTCCTGGATTTCTCTCGTAGTCTAATGGTATTGTTTGCCACCACCATGTTTACAATAGTGGTCGCCTGTTCTGGTGTGAACGGTGTCTTCCACCATGGCCTGGCCATCTCTCAGTTCTGGTGTGAACAGTGTCTTCCACCTTGGCCTGGCCGTCTCTCAGTTCTGGTGTGAACAGTGTCTTCCACCATGGCCTGGCCATCTCTCAGTTCTGGTGTGAACAGTGTCTTCCACCATGGCCTGGCCATCTCTCAGTTCTGGTGTGAACAGTGTCTTCCACCATGGCCTGGCCGTCTCTCAGCTCTGCAGAAGATCCACAAATATGATATGATGGTTTACAGTAAACTAAAATAATCTATTTTAAAAAGGCAGGAATAAATGACGTTACTATAACATTGGCCAACAATCACTGAGTAACATAGGCCTACTGATATGTCGGACTGCAGTTTACATACATAAAGAACATAGTGTAGATGGTAGGTTACTTACCTGTTCTCATTTCTGAATGTAAGGATGACAGATGCAACCGGGTAGCGGCTCAGGTTGGGCTGAACTCTCTGCTCAGCCTCCCTCATACTCAATCATCAATGGTTGAGCACATGGTCAACCAATGTGGCCCTGATCTCATCTGAGACAACTGTCCTTCCTCGTCCTCCTCTTACTCTCACTCCTTCACCTCTAGCTCTAGCTCTAGCTCTTGCTTCACCATTGACTTCCATTTTCCCCCAGAACAGGAGAGCTCATCTGAGGCCTTTTATAGTGCTATAGCTCTGATTTCTAAGTGAACAATTCAGCAACTAGTGTTTACACCTGTGAGGAGTGGGTGTTGCCAATTGGTGTATAGAGCTTGGCATTGTGATTGGCGTTGCTTTCCAAAGGGACTAAAGAGATTTGTTGTGTCTAATGTAGAGAACTGCATGTAGTGTTTTGCAAAAAGTGTGATATAGAATTGAAAACTGAGTGTAAAGCAGGAATTGTGCTTGCAATTTTGCAGACTTGGTTTAGGGATTTGGTACATGAGTTTCAGGTTTCTGTGATTGTGTTTCAAGTCCCAATTTTAGTGTGCAAACATCTGGGAAAAACAGTTTTGGAAACACTGTGTCAGCATTTGAAAATGTGTGCTGCAAATATAGAATTTAGCAGGCGGTGGAGTATGAATGAGAAAAGAGTTCATGGATTTTGGAGAATGTGGTCAAAATCCTGTGATGTGATTTTCTGGAGTTTTTTCTTCTCATTTTGTCTGTCATAGTTGAAGTGTACCTATGATGAAAATTACAGGCCTCTCTCATCTTTTTAAGTAGGAGAACTTGCACAATTGGTGGCTGACTAAATACTTTTTTGCCCCACTGTATGTATAGGGGTAAGGAGACAGGGATACTGGAGTGATGGAGGTAGATATGTATAAAAAGCAGCCTCTGGATGTAAGATTTCCTACTTGTTTATTGCCTCATACAGTTTGTTAAGAGCCAGCTTGTTATTTTTCTTGTCCAGAGGTGGAATGTCTACAACGATAACAGCTGAAAACTCCCTCGGGAGGTAGAAGGGTCGGCATTTGACCATCAGGTATTCCAAGACGGGTGAACAATTGGTCGACACTTCCACCGCTCTCGAGTCAGCACACCAGTTGTTGTTGATGAAGAGGCAACCCCTCCCCCCTCTTCATTTCCCTAATTCCACTGTCCCTTCCACACGTTGAATGGAGAATCTATTGAGTTGGATAGCCATGGGGGTCATTTTGTTCAAGTGCCATGTTTCAGAGAATATTGCAGTTTTGAGAGTCCTGTTGGTAGCAAATCCAAGATCAGAGGTCCTCCATTTCACTATCAAGTGACTGTACATTAGCCAGTAGAAAGGAGGTACGATCAGAGGTCCTCTATCTTATTATCAAGTGACTGTATATTAGTCAGTAGAATGGAGGGACGATCAGAGGTCCATCTTATTATCTAGTGACTGTACATTAGCCAGTAGAATGGAGGGATGATCAGTGGTCCTCCATCTTATTATCTAGTGACTGTACATTAACCAGTAGAATGGGACAATCAGTGGTCCTCCATCTTATTATCTAGTGACTGTACATTAGCCAGTAGAATGGAGGGATGATCAGAGGTCCTCTATCTTATTATCTAGTGACTGTACATTAGCCAGTAGAATGGAGGGACGATCAGAGGTCCATCTTATTATCTAGTGACTGTACATTAGCCAGTAGAATGGAAGGACGATCAGAGGTCCATCTTATTATCTAGTGACTGTACATTAGCCAGTAGAATGGAGGGATGATCAGAGGTTCATCTTATTATCTAGTGACTGTACATTAGCCAGTAGAATGGAGGGATGATCAGAGATCCTCCATCTTATTATCTAGTGACTGTACATTAGCCAGTAGAATGGAGGGACGATCAGAGGTCCATCTTATTATCTAGTGACTGTACATTAGCCAGTAGAATGGAGGGATGATCAGAGGTTCATCTTATTATCTAGTGACTGTACATTAGCCAGTAGAATGGAGGGATGATCAGAGGTTCATCTTATTATCTAGTGACTGTACATTAGCCAGTAGAATGGAGGGATGATCAGAGATCCTCTATCTTATTATCTAGTGACTGTACATTGGCCAGTAGAATGGAGGGATGATCAGTGGTCCATCTTATTATCTAGTGACTGTACATTAACCAGTAGAATGGAGGGATGATCAGAGGTCCATCTTATTATCTAGTGACTGTACATTAACCAGTAGAATGGAGGGATGATCAGAGGTCCATCTTATTATCTAGTGACTGTACATTAACCAGTAGAATGGAGGGATGATCAGAGGTCCTCCATCTTATTATCTAGTGACTGTACATTGGCCAGTAGAATGGAGGGACGATCAAAGGTCCATCCTATTATCTAGTGACTGTACATTGGCCAGTAGAATGGAAGGAATAGGTGGCCAGTTTGCCGGTCGGAATTACAGAGCCCAGGGCAGATGAGTCGAAGTTGAAGCCTGAACTGATATTAAAAAGGTATTGTCGGTTGTAAGAAATGCAACTGGATACATTTTGTAAAAATAAAGTAGAAATAAACAACAAAAGAATCACAAAATAGCAAAGTTGGGTTGGAGCTTGCAAAACGGCAGCCATCCAGTATGGCATTATTAGCTGAGGTGATATCTTACAGTATATTACTAGCAGCCAATGTCTAGCAGCCAATGGGTTGAGCGATGCAGAATGATGAAGACAGAACTCATGACTGGAGAGAATGAGATATTGTGACCAGCTGACCCCCGAGTAACTTTATCAGGACACTGACAGATGAGCTGACAGAGACTATGGAGACACATTTCTCACAAACCACCATCTGACAATGTCATAATGTACCAAACCTCATAACTTCTCAAAGGGACTGAGGAAATCATTTACTGTCTCCCATTTAATTTAATTTGATGAAACCTTTCTGCTAATAAAATATATATGTTAATGCATGAGATAGAGAGAGAGAAAGAGTCCAGTCACAATTTAGTCTAGACACCATCATGGTGCTTTAAAATTGTCCATCTGGTTTCTGATATAACACTCTCAGCATCACAAACATTAAAAGCTAAGTATTCTCTCTTGGCATTACGTAGTTACATTGTTATTGTCACCAGGCATTTAACCTGAAGCTCAGTGCTATTTCCTGCCATTATGAAGTTTGAAGCTGCATATTCTGACTCATTAACTTTGCATCTCCTTGAGCCCCTCTTAGTGTAATCATGCTGGTTTACACAGTAAACACGTGGTAACTGCTCTGAGGGGAGGATGGTCGATGTGACGGTGTTACATCTTCTGCTTTAGTAAACATTCAGAATTTATATTCAGAGTTATTTCAGTGTAAAGTAAAGTGGAAATGTGTGACTTTGCTTATTGGAAAGAACATTTTAACCTCCATGACTTGTAAAGTGTCCTTTACCTTCACTGAAATTTAATTGAAATTCATCAGAGTAGGACTCTAAAACGGGGTGGGGTCATTAAGGTGCTTCTGAAGAGAGAAAAGATGCTGTCGGTCTTTTCCATGTTAAAGGACCCATGAGCACCAACATGCTAAAGGACCCATGAGCATCAACATGCTAAAGGACCCATGAGCATCAACATGCTAAAGGACCCATGAGCATCAACATGCTAAAGGACCCATGAGCATCAACATGCTAAAGGACCCATGAGCACCAACATGCTAAAGGACCCATGAGCATCAACATGCTAAAGGACCCATGAGCATCAACATGCTAAAGGACCCATGAGCATCAACATGCTAAAGGACCCATGAGCATCAACATGCTAAAGGACCCATGAGCATCAACATGCTAAAGGACCCATGAGCATCAACATGCTAAAGGACCCATGAGCATCAACATGCTAAAGGACCCATGAGCATCATCATGTTAAAGGACCCATGAGCATCAACATGCTAAAGGACCCATGAGCATCAACATGCTAAAGGACCCATGAGCATCAACATGCTAAAGGACCAATGAGCATCAACATGCTAAAGGACCCATGAGCATCAACATGCTAAAGGACCCATGAGCATCAACATGCTAAAGGACCCATGAGCATCAACATGCTAAAGGACCCATGAGCATCAACATGCTAAAGGACCCATGAGCATCAACATGCTAAAGGACCCATGAGCATCGACACAAAAGGACCCATGAGCATCAACATGCTAAAGGACCCATGAGCATCAACATGCTAAAGGACCCATGAGCATCAACATGCTAAAGGACCCATGAGCACCAACATGCTAAAGGACCCATGAGCACCAACATGCTAAAGGACCCATGAGCATCAACATGCTAAAGGACCCATGAGCATCAACATGCTAAAGGACCCATGAGCATCAACATGCTAAAGGACCCATGAGCATCAACATGCTAAAGGACCCATGAGCATCAACATGCTAAAGGACCCATGAGCATCAACATGTTAAAGGACCCATGAGCATCAACATGCTAAAGGACCCATGAGCATCAACATGCTAAAGGACCCATGAGCATCAACATGCTAAAGGACCCATGAGCATCAACATGCTAAAGGACCCATGAGCATCGACACAAAAGGACCCATGAGCATCAACATGCTAAAGGACCCATGAGCACCAACATGCTAAAGGACCCATGAGCACCAACATGCTAAAGGACCCATGAGCATCAACATGCTAAAGGACCCATGAGCATCAACATGCTAAAGGACCCATGAGCATCAACATGCTAAAGGACCCATGAGCATCAACATGCTAAAGGACCCATGAGCATCAACATGCTAAAGGACCCATGAGCATCAACATGTTAAAGGACCCATGAGCATCAACATGCTAAAGGACCCATGAGCATCAACATGCTAAAGGACCCATGAGCATCAACATGCTAAAGGACCAATGAGCATCAACATGCTAAAGGACCCATGAGCATCAACATGCTAAAGGACCCATGAGCATCAACATGCTAAAGGACCCATGAGCATCAACATGCTAAAGGACCCATGAGCATCAACATGCTAAAGGACCCATGAGCATCAACATGCTAAAGGACCCATGAGCATCAACATGCTAAAGGACCCATGAGCATCAACATGCTAAAGGACCCATGAGCATCAACATGCTAAAGGACCCATGAGCATCAACATGCTAAAGGACCCATGAGCATCAACATGCTAAAGGACCCATGAGCATCAACATGCTAAAGGACCCATGAGCATCAACATGCTAAAGGACCCATGAGCACCAACATGCTAAAGGACCCATGAGCACCAACATGCTAAAGGACCCATGAGCATCAACATGCTAAAGGACCCATGAGCATCAACATGCTAAAGGACCCATGAGCATCAACATGCTAAATGACCCATGAGCATCAACATGCTAAAGGACCCATGAGCATCAACATGCTAAAGGACCCATGAGCATCAACATGCTAAAGGACCCATGAGCATCAACATGCTAAAGGACCCATGAGCATCAACATGCTAAAGGACCCATGAGCATCAACATGCTAAAGGACCCATGAGCATCAACATGCTAAAGGACCCATGAGCATCAACATGCTAAAGGACCCATGAGCATCAACATGCTAAAGGACCCATGAGCATCAACATGCTAAAGGACCCATGAGCATCAACATGCTAAAGGACCCATGAGCATCAACATGCTAAAGGACCCATGAGCATCAACATGCATGCTAAAGGACCCATGAGCATCAACATGCTAAAGGACCCATGAGCATCAACATGCTAAAGGACCCATGAGCATCAACATGCTAAAGGACCCATGAGCATCAACATGCTAAAGGACCCATGAGCATCAACATGCTAAAGGACCCATGAGCATCAACATGCTAAAGGACCCATGAGCATCAACATGCTAAAGGACCCATGAGCATCAACATGCTAAAGGACCCATGAGCATCAACATGCTAAAGGACCCATGAGCATCAACATGCTAAAGGACTCATGAGCATCAGGAAGGATATTGAATGTTCACAGAAGTAACAAATAAAGGTAGACCTATAAGTTAATTTGTGTCTTGTTTGTTTATGAAAATCGGTAACATACTTACTGAAAATTCGGAAAACTGAATTTCTGCAATTGAATTGGCTACAATGGGAAATCATAGTAGTCACAAACTACAGTTGGGTCACTTGCTGCTGTCCTCCCTTCCACTGGCATACTGTTATGTTCAGATCATAGTGTCACCTGCTGCTGTCCTCCCTTCCACTGGCATACTGTCATGTTCAGATCATAGTGTCACCTGCTGCTGTCCTCCCTTCCACTGGCATACTGTCATGTTCAGATCATAGTGTCACCTGCTGCTGTCCTCCCTTCCACTGGCATACTGTTATGTTCAGATCATAGTGTCACCTGCTGCTGTCCTCCCTTCCACTGGCATACTGTTATGTTCAGATCATAGTGTCACCTGCTGCTGTCCTCCCTTCCACTGGCATACTGTTATGTTCAGATCATGGTGTCACCAGCTGCTGTCCTCCCTTCCACTGGCATACTGTTATGTTCAGATCATAGTGTCACCAGCTGCTGTCCTCCCTTCCACTGGCATACTGTTATGTTCAGATCATAGTGTCACCTGCTGCTGTCCTCCCTTCCACTGGCATACTGTTATGTTCAGATCATAGTGTCACCTGCTGCTGTCCTCCCTTCCACTGGCATACTGTTATGTTCAGATGATAGTGTCACCTGCTGCTGTCCTCCCTTCCACTGGCATACTGTTATGTTCAGATCATAGTGTCACCTGCTGCTGTCCTCTCTTCAACTGGCATACTGTTATGTTCAGATCATAGTGTCACCTTGCTGTCCTCCCTTCAACTGGCATACTGTTATGTTCAGATCATAGTGTCACCTTGCTGTCCTCCCTTCAACTGGCATACTGTTATGTTCAGATCATAGTGTCACCTTGCTGTCCTCCCTTCCACTGGCGTACTGTTATGTTCAGCTGATAACTTTTATTTATCTTTCTGTTGTCTGGTGGTCAAAGCAAGTGTGAAAAGTCTGGACAACCTCTTTCTCTCTCTCCAATTAATGTCACTTCTCCCATCTCTTACGGATACCTACCCATGAGCCCCCTCTCTCTCCCTCTCCCGGCTCTTACTGACACCTACTTATGAGCCCCCTCTCTTTCCATTTACTGTAACCAGCATCCTCACCCACTGAACACCGACTGACACCGGACATACATGGGGGGTGAAAAGTAATTGAATTTGGTCAGTTGGCCCTGGCCTTGATTTCAACGTCCAGACGTCATTTTTGGCCCGGTCCAGCCTTGATTTCAATATCCACAGACGTCTGGACCAGCCTTCATTTGGCCCAAACATAGACGTCCATGATTGGCTCAGATTTTGTCCGGTTCGGACCAGATCAAATATTTAAATATTTATTTATTTATTTTTGGGGTACATTTTACCCCTTTTTTTCTCCCTAATTTCATGATATCCAATTGATATCCATCGATGGAACTCACGTACGGATTCAGGAGAGGCGAAGGTCAAAAGCTATGTGTCCCAGAAACACGACCTAACCAAGCCATACTGCTTCTTGACACACTGTTCGCTTAACCTGGAAACCAGCCACACCAATGTGTCGAGGAAACACCTTACAGCTGGGGACCTGAAGTCACCGTGCGTGCACCCGGCTGCCACAAGGAGTCGCTAAAGCATGATGGGACAAGGACATCCCAGCCGGCCAAACCTTCCCCTAACCTGGACGACGCTGGGCCAATTATGCACTGTCTCACTGGTCTCCCGTTCGTGGCCGGCTGTGACACAGACTTGGCTTGAAACCAGATCTCTAGTGATGCCTCTAGCACTGCAATGCCTTGGATCACTGCGACACTCAGGAGGCAACCAGACCAAATCTGAACCAATCATAGACTTCTCTGTTTAACAACAATGGATAGCACAGTACAGTACAGTAGTGTACAGTACAGAATAGGACAGAACAGTACAGTCGTGTACAGTACAGAACAGTACAGAACAGTACAGAACAGTACAGAACAGTACAGTAGTGTACATTACAGAACAGTAGAGTAGTGTACAGTACAGAACAGTAGAGTAGTGTACAGTACAGGACAGTACAGAACAGTACAGTACAGTACAGAACAGTACAGTAGTGTACATTACAGAACAGTAGAGTAGTGTACAGTACAGAACAGTAGAGTAGTGTACAGTACAGAACAGTAGAGTAGTGTACATTACAGAACAGTAGAGTAGTGTACAGTACAGAACAGTAGAGTAGTGTACAGTACAGGACAGTACAGAACAGTAGAGTAGTGTACAGTACAGGACAGTACAGAACAGTACAGTAGTGTATAGTACAGAACAGTAGAGTAGTGTACAGTACAGTAGTGTACAGTACAGAACAGTACAGTAGTGTACAGTACAGAATAGTACAGTACAGAACAGAACAGTAGTATACAGTACAGAATAGTACAGTACATAGAACAGTACAGAACAGTACAGTAGTATACATTACAGAACAGTAGAGTAGTATACAGTACAGAACAGTACAGTCGTGTACAGTACAGAACAGTAGAGTAGTGTACAGTACAGAACAGTACAGAACAGTACAGTAGTATACAGTACAGAACAGTACAGTAGTATACAGTACAGAACAGTACAGTCGTGTACAGTACAGAACAGTAGACTAGTGTACAGTACAGAACAGTGCAGTAGTGTACAGTACAGAACAGTACAGTTATGTACAGTACAGAACAGTACAGAACAGTACAGAACAGTACAGAACAGTACAGTAGTATACAGTACAGAACAGTACAGTAGTATACAGTACAGAACAGTGCAGTAGTGTACAGTACAGAACAGTACAGTCGTGTTCAGTACAGAATAGTACAGTAGTATACAGTACAGAATAGTACAGTAGTGTACAGTACAGAATAGTACAGTAGTATACAGTACAGAATAGTACAGTAGTGTGCAGTACAGAATAGTACAGTACAGAACAGTACAGAAGTGTACAGTACAGAACAGTACAGTAGTATACAGTACAGAACAGTACAGTAGTGTACAGTACAGAATAGTTCAGTACAGAACAGTACAGTAGTATACAGTACAGAATAGTATAGTACAGAACAGTACAGTACATTAGTGTACAGTACAGAACAGTACAGCAGTGTGTACAGTACAGTACAGTACAGTAGTGTACATTACAGTACAGTAGTATACAGTACAGCAGTATACAGTACAGTACAGTAGTATACAGTACAGAACAGTACAGTAGTATACAGTACAGTACAGTACAGTACAGTACAGTACAGTACAGTAGTATACAGTACAGAATAGTATAGTACAGAACAGTACAGTACATTAGTGTACAGTACAGAACAGTACAGCAGTGTACAGTACAGTACATTAGTGTACAGTACAGTACAGTACAGCAGTATACAGTACAGTACAGCAGTGTACATTACAGAACAGAACAGTACAGCAGTATACAGTACAGTACAGCAGTATACAGTACAGTACAGTAGTATACAGTACAGAACAATACAGTACAGCAGTATACAGTACAGTACAGTAGTGTACAGTACATAACAGTACAGCAGTGTACAGTACAGTACAGTAGTATACAGTACAGAATAGTACAGTAGTATACAGTACAGAACAGTACAGTAGTATACAGTACAGAATAGTACATTAGTATACAGTACAGAACAGTACAGTAGTATACAGTACAGAATAGTACATTAGTATAAGTACAGAACAGTACAGAACAGTACAGTAGTATACAGTACAGAATAGTACATTAGTATACAGTACAGAACAGTACAGTAGTATACAGTACAGAATAGTACATTAGTATACAGTACAGAACAGTACAGTAGTATACAGTACAGTACAGTACAGTAGTATACAGTACAGAACAGTACAGCAGTGTACAGTACAGTAGTATACAGTACATTTACATTTAAGTCATTTAGCAGACGCTCTTATCCAGAGCGACTTACAAATTGGTGCATTCACCTTATGACATCCAGTGGAACAGTCACTTTACAATAGTGCATCTAAATCTTAAAGGGGGGGGGGTGAGAAGGATTACTTATCCTATCCTAGGTATTCCTTAAAGAGGTGGGGTTTCAGGTGTCTCCGGAAGGTGGTGATTGACTCCGCTGTCCTGGCGTCGTGAGGGAGTTTGTTCCACCATTGGGGGGCCAGAGCAGCGAACAGTTTTGACTGGGCTGAGGGGGAACTGTACTTCCTCAGTGGTACGGAGGCGAGCAGGCCAGAGGTGGATGAACGCAGTGCCCTTGTTTGGGTGTAGGGCCTGATCAGAGCCTGGAGGTACTGAGGTGCCGTTCTCCTCACAGCTCCGTAGGCAAGCACCATGGTCTTGTAGCGGATGCGAGCTTCAACTGGAAGCCAGTGGAGAGAGCGGAGGAGCGGGGTGACGTGAGAGAACTTGGGAAGGTTGAACACCTGACGGGCTGCGGCGTTCTGGATGAGTTGTAGGGGTTTAATGGCACAGGCAGGGAGCCCAGCCAACAGCGAGTTGCAGTAATCCAGACGGGAGATGACAAGTGCCTGGATTAGGACCTGTGCCGCTTCCTATGTGAGGCAGGGTCGTACTCTGCGGATGTTGTAGAGCATGAACCTACAGGAACGGGCCACCGCCTTGATGTTAGTTGAGAACGACAGGGTGTTGTCCAGGATCACGCCAAGGTTCTTAGCGCTCTGGGAGGAGGACACAATGGAGTTGTCAACCGTGATGGCGAGATCATGGAACGGGAAGTCGATAGTTGATAGTTGTTGATAGTGCTGTTAAGAAGGTAGAAACTAGGGCCTGTAGGACCTGCCTTGTTGATAGTGTTCCTCACCACGTTCCTCTAGCGGAACCCATCGCCAACAGCCAATGAAATTGCAGGTCGCCAAATACAAATCAACAGAAATGTCAAAAATCAAATTTCTCAAACATACAAGTATTAGGCACCATTTTAAAGATAAAATTCTCGTTAATCCAGCCACAGTGTCTGATTTCAGAAATGCTTTACAGCGAAAGCTCCACAAACGATTATGTTAGGTCACCACCAAGTCACAGAAAAACCCAGCCATTTTTCCAGTCAAAGAGAGGAGTCACAAAAAGCACAAATAGAGATAAAATGATTCACTAACCTTTGATGATCTTCATCAGATGACACTCATAGGACTTCATGTTACACAATACATGTATGTTTTGTTCGGTAAATATTTATATCCAAAAATCTTATTTTACATTGGCGGTTCAGTAGTTCCAAAACCATGTGAATTCACAGAAATACTGATTATAAATGTTGATGAAAATACAATTGTTAGACATGGAAATATAGATACACTTCTCCTCAATGCAACCGCTTTGTCAGATTTCAAAAACACTATGGAAAAAGCATAATCTGAGAACGGCGCTCAGAGCCCAAATGTTGGGTAGTCAACATTATTCATAAATAGCATTATAAATATTCACTTACCTTTGATGATCTTCATCAGAATGCACTCCCAGGAATCGCAGTTCAACAATAAATGTTTGTTTTGTTCAACAATGTCCATCATTTATGTCCATTTATGTCCAATAGCTTCTTTTGTTAGGATGTTTGGTAAACAAATCCAAATGTGCGATCTGGTCCATTCAGACGAAACGTTCAAAAAGTTATATTACAGGTCGAAGAAACTTGTCTAAGTATAGAATCAATCTTTAGGATGTTTTTATCATAAAAGTTC
This sequence comes from Oncorhynchus gorbuscha, assembly GCF_021184085.1. Taxonomy (NCBI): domain Eukaryota; kingdom Metazoa; phylum Chordata; class Actinopteri; order Salmoniformes; family Salmonidae; genus Oncorhynchus; species Oncorhynchus gorbuscha. Next base: position 99,777,751 of record NC_060181.1, on the reverse strand, counting down.
AATAATGTTCCAACCGGAGAATTCCATTGTCTGTAGAAAAGCAATGGAACGAGAGCTACCTCTCAAGTGAAAGTGCCTGACTGAGAACGAGGCTGTAGGCAGACCACTGACTCAAAGAGCTCTCATCCGGTCCCACATCACAGTAGCAGCCTACTGGCAGAACATTCTAAAGATGGTTAACATCTACTGGAAGCCTTAGGTAGTGAAAAATAACCCATATCCCACTGTGTATTCAATAGGGGTGAGTTCAAAAACTTCAAACCTCAGATTTCCCACTTCATGTTTGGATTTTTTCTCAGGTTTTTGCCTGCCATATGAGTTCTGTTATACTCACAGATATCATTCAAACAGTTTAAGAAACTTCAGAGTTTTGTCTATCCAAATATACTAATAATATGCATATATTAGCATCTAGGACTGAGTAGGAGGCAGTTCACTCTGGGCACGCTATTCATCCAAAAGTGAAAATGCTGCTGGCCCCTATCCCAAACAAGTTAAGAAGGAAGTTAAGAAGGCAGAGCAATGCTTTATTATAGACAGACTTATCCCCTTTTAGCTACTGTTGTATCAATATGTTTTGACCATGACAGTTTAAGATCCAGGGTTCCTCCAAGCAGTTTAGTCACCACAACTTGCTCAATTTCCACATTACTCATTACAAGATTTAGTTGAGGTTTAGGGTTTAGTGAATGATTTGTCCCAAATACAATGCTTTTAGTTTTAGAAATATTTAGGACTAACTTATTCTTTGCCACCCACTCTGAAACTAACTGCAGCTCTTTGTTAAGCGTTTCAGTGGCTGTAGTAGCTGACGTGTATAGTGTTGAGTCATCTGCATAAAAAGCCAGTAGCATGTTGTTAGTAAAGGTTGAAAAAAAGTAAGAGGCCTAGACCGCTGTCGTGGAGAATTCCTGATTCTACCTGGATTATGTTGGAGAGGCTTCCATTAAAGTAAAGTAAGTAAGTCTTTAGCCACAATATAGCAGTGAATGTAAAGCAGTGGAGGCTGATGAGGGGAGGACGGCTCATAATAATGGCTGGAATGGAGTCAGTGGAATGGTATCAACCACATGGAAACCATGGAAACTATGGAGACCACATGTTTGATGTGTTTGATACCATCCCACTGACTCCATTCCAGCCGTTATTATGAGCCGTCCTTCAGCCATAACACATACGTTTTTCAGAAGCAGACTATGACCGATAATGTCAAATTTGCTATCGTAAATGTTAGCAACACCTCCGTGGGATGCGTAGGATATATGCTCACTAGTTTAATAACTGGGAGGAGAGGCCTCATTTATCACAGTAAATTCATCAGGCTTAAGCAATGTTTCAGTCAGGCCAATCACATCAAGATTATGATCAGTGATTAGATCATTGACTATAACTGCCTTGGAAGTGAGGGATCTAACATTAAGTAGCCCTATTTTGAGATGTGAAGTATCACCATCTCTTTCAATAATGACAGGAATGGAGGAGGTCTTTATCCTAGTGAGATTGCTAAGGCGAACACCGCCATGTTTAGTTTTGCCCAACCTAGATCGAGGCACAGACATGGTCTCAATGGGGATAGCTGAGCTGACTACACTGAGTGTGCTAGTGGCAGACTCCACTAAACTGGCAGGCTGGATAACAGCCTGCTGCCTGGCCTGCACCCTATCTCATTGTGGAGCTAGGGGAGTTATAGCCCTGTCTATGTTCGTAGATAAGATGAGAGCACCCCTCCAGCTAGGATGGAGTCCATCACTACTCAGCAGGCCAGGCATTGTCCTGTTTGTGGGTGAGTCCCAGAAAGAGGGACAATTATCTACAAATTCTATCTTTTGGGAGGGGCAGATAACAGTTTTCAACCAGCGATTGAGTTGTAAAGACTCTGCTGTAGAGTTCATCACTCCCTCTAACTGGGAGGGAATCAGAGACAATTACTCAATGCCGACATATCTTTCTAGCTGATTTACACGTTGAAGCTATGTTGCGCTTGGTGACCTCTGACTGTTTTATCCTTACGTCGTTGGTGCCGACGTGGATAACAATAACTCTCTACACTTGGCCAGTTTTAGCCTTAGCCAGCACCAAATTGTCAGCACTAATGGTGTGAGACTTTGGCGGCTCAGACCCTGTCTAATGATATAGTATCACTGCTCCAGATCCAGACATATAGCATCACTGCTCCAGATCCAGACATATAGTAACACTGCTCCAGATCCAGACATATAGTAACACTGCTCCAGATCCAGACATATAGTATCACTGCTCCAGATCCAGACATATAGTAACATTGCTCCAGATCCAGACATATAGTATCACTGCTCCAGAACCAGACATATAGTATCACTGCTCCAGATCCAGACATATAGTAACATTGCTCCAGATCCAGACATATAGTATCACTGCTCCAGATCCAGACATATAGTATCACTGCTCCAGATCCAGACATATAGTAACATTGCTCCAGATCCAGACATATAGTATCACTGCTCCAGAACCAGACATATAGTATCACTGCTCCAGACCCAGACATATAGTATCACTGCTCCAGAACCAGACATATAGTAACACTGCTCCAGATCCAGACATATAGTAACACTGCTCCAGAACCAGACATATAGTAACACTGCTCCAGATCCAGACATAAAGGCTCGGTCTCTGACTCCAACTCCTTGCTTAATGGGAAGCACCGGTTGAAAGTTTCTGTCGACTGAATGAGCGACACCAGTTGAGCAGTCCTACAGCATTTCATTCCAGAAACCATGAGAAAATTGTCTGGCTGCGGGGACTGTGCGAGGGGATTTATACTACTATCTGTACTTACTGGTGGCACAGACGCTGTGTCATCCTTTCCTACACTGAAATTACCTTTGTCTAACGATTGCGTCTGAAGCTGGGCTTGCAGCATGGCTATCCTCACCATAAGGCGATTGTTCTCCTGTATATTATGAGTACAGCGACTGCAAATCAAATCAAATCAAATTTTATTGGTCACATACACATGGTTAGCAGATGTTAATGTGAGTGTAGCGAAATGCTTGTGCTTCTAGTTCCGACCATGCAGTAATATCTAACAAGTAATCTAACAATTTCACAACAACTACCTTATACACACAAGTGTAAAGGAATGAATAAGAATATGTACATAAAAATATATGGATGAGCAATGGCCGAACGGCATCGGCAAGATGCAGTAGATGGTATAGAGTACAGTATATACATATGAGATGAGTAATGTAGGGTATGCAAACATTATATAAAGTGGCATTGTTTAAAGTGGCTAGTGATACATTTATTACATCCAATTTGTAATTATTAAAGTGGCTAGAGATGAGTCAGTATGTTGGCAGCAGCCACTCAATTTTAGTTTAATAGAAGGTTTTTTCAGTCTCTCGGTCCCAGCTTTGATGCACCTGTACTGATCTTGCCTTCTGGATGATAGCGGGGTGAACAGGCAGTGGTTCGGGTGGTTGATGTCCTTGATGATCTTTATGGCCTTCCTGTAACAACGGGTGGTGTAGGTGTCCTGGAGGGCAGGTAGTTTGCCCCCGGTGATGCGTTGTGCAGTCCTCACTACCCTCTGGAGAGCCTTACGGTTGAGGGCGGAGCAGTTGCCGTACCAGGCGGTGATACAGCCCGCCAGGATGCTCTCGATTGTGCATCTGTAGAAGTTTGTGAGTGCTTTTGGTGACAAGCCGAATTTCTTCAGCCTCCTGAGGTTGAATAGGCGCTGCTGCGCCTTCTTCACGACGCTGTCAGTGTGAGTGGACCAATTCAGTTTGTCTGTGATGTGTATGCCGAGGAACTTAAAACTAGCTACCCTCTCCACTACTGTTCCATCGATGTGGATAGGGGGTGTTCCCTCTGCTGTTTCCTGAAGTCCACAATCATCTCCTTAGTTTTGTTGACGTTGAGTGTGAGGTTATTTTCCTGACACCACACTCCGAGGGCCCTCACCTCCTCCCTGTAGGCCGTCTCGTCGTTGTTGGTAATCAAGCCTACCACTGTTGTGTCGTCCGCAAACTTGATGATTGAGTTGGAGGCGTGCGTGGCCACGCAGTCGTGGGTGAACAGGGAGTACAGGAGAGGGCTCAGAACGCACCCTTGTGGGGCCCCCGTGTTGAGGATCAGCGGGGAGGAGATGTTGTTGCCTACCCTCACCACCTGGGGGCGGCCCGTCAGGAAGTCCAGTACCCAGTTGCACAGGGCGGGGTCGAGACCCAGGGTCTCGAGCTTGATGACGAGCTTGGAGGGTACTATGGTGTTGAATGCCGAGCTGTAGTCGATGAACAGCATTCTCACATAGGTATTCCTCTTGTCCAGGTGGGTTAGGTCAGTGTGCAGTGTGGTTGAGATTGCATCGTCTGTGGACCTATTTGGGCGGTAAGCAAATTGGAGTGGGTCTAGGGTGTCAGGTAGGGTGGAGGTGATATGGTCCTTGACTAGTCTCTCAAAGCACTTCATGATGACGGAAGTGAGTGCTACGGGGCGGTAGTAGTTTAGCTCAGTTACCTTAGCTTTCTTGGGAACAGGAACAATGGTGGCCCTCTTGAAGCATGTGGGAACAGCAGACTGGTATAGGGATTGATTGAATATGTCCGTAAACACACCGGCCAGCTGGTCTGCGCATGCTCTGAGGGCGCGGCTGGGGATGCCGTCTGGGCCTGCAGCCTTGCGAGGGTTAACACGTTTAAATGTCTTACTCACCTCGGCTGCAGTGAAGGAGAGACCGCATGTTTCCGTTGCAGGCCGTGTCAGTGGCACTGTATTGTCCTCAAAGCGGGCAAAAAGTTATTTAGTCTGCCTGGGAGCAAGACATCCTGGTCCGTGACTGGGCTGGATTTCATCTTGTAGTCCGTGATTGACTGTAGACCCTGCCACATGCCTCTTGTGTCTGAGCCATTGAATTGAGATTCCACTTTGTCTCTGTACTGACGCTTAGCTTGTTTGATAGCCTTACGGAGGGAATAGCTGCACTGTTTGTATTCAGTCATGTTGCCAGACACCTTGCCCTGATTAAAAGCAGTGGTTCGCGCTTTCAGTTTCACGCGAATGCTGCCATCAATCCACGGTTTCTGGTTAGGGAATGTTTTTATCGTTGCTATGGGAACGACATCTTCGACGCACGTTCTAATGAACTCGCACACCGAATCAGCGTATTCGTCAATATTCCCATCTGACGCAATACGAAACATATCCCAGTCCACGTGATGGAAGCAGTCTTGGAGTGTGGAGTCAGCTTGGTCTGACCAGCGTTGGACAGACCTCAGCGTGGGAGCCTCTTGTTTTAATTTCTGCCTGTAGGCAGGGATCAGCAAAATGGAGTCGTGGTCAGCTTTTCCGAAAGGGGGGCGGGGCAGGGCCTTATATGCGTCGCGGAAGTTAGAGTAACAATGATCCAAGGTTTTACCACCCCTGGTTGCGCAATCGATATGCTGATAAAATTTAGGGAGTCTTGTTTTCAGATTGGCTTTGTTAAAATCCCCAGCTACAATGAATGCAGCCTCCGGATAAATGTTTTCCAGTTTGCAAAGAGTTAAATAAAGTTCGTTCAGAGCCATCGATGTGTCTGCTTGGGGGGGATATATACGGCTGTGATTATAATCGAAGAGAATTCTCTTGGAAGATAATGCGGTCTACATTTGATTGTGAGGAATTCTAAATCAGGTGAACAGAAGGATTTGAGTTCCTGTATGTTTCCTTCATCACACCATGTCCCGTTAGTCATGAGGCATACGCCCCCGCCACTCTTCTTACCAGAGAGATGTTTGTTTCTGTCGGCGCGATGCGTGGAGAAACCCGTTGGCTGTACCGCCCTGGATAGCGTTTTCCCAGTAAGCCATGTCTCCGTAAAGCAAAGAACGTTGCAGTCTCTGATGTCCCTCTGGAATGCCACCCTTGCTCGGATTTCATCAACCTTGTTGTCAAGAGACTGGACATTGGCAAGAAGAATACTGGGAAGTGGTGCGCGATGTGCCCTTTTTCGGAGTCTGACCAGAACACCGCCGCGTTTCCCTCTTTTCGGAGTCGTTTCCTTGGGTCGCTGCATGCGATCCATTCCGTTGACCTGTTTGTAAGGCAGAACACAGGATCCGCGTCGCGGAAAACATATTCTTGGTCGTACTGATGGTGAGTTGACGCTGATCTTATATTCAGTAGTTCTTCTCGACTGTATGTAATGAAACCTAAGATGACCTGGGGTACTAATGTAAGAAATAACACGTAAAAAACAAAAAACTGCATAGTTTCCTAGGAACGCGAAGCGAGGCGGCCATCTCAGTCAGCGCCGGAAGTAAGGAACATGCATGGTGCAGGCCTCGTACCCTCAACCTTCTAGCTCGACGTCCAGCACGCTATTGATTGTGCCCCAAAAGCATGTTCGAGCGGCAGAGTCGATATCCACGCTTATAAACTCAGGGTCGTTACACTTCTCCCTCCTTTCAAAGAGCGCGTCCTCGCGCTAGCTTGAGACTCTACGTCTTATAGGAACGCTCTCACTGGCTAAGCACACACACTGTCGTGGATGCAAGGCCAATAACTTCTGACACTAATGTAAAGAAACAAGCAGGGAGCAGACATCGAACCCTCAACCTTCTAGCCAAAAGTCTTGCACGCTATTGACTGTGCCCCAAGAGCATGCTTGAGCGTCAGAGTCAATATCCGCGCTTATAAATCCAGGGTTGTTACACTACTTAGCTTCGGATGGAAGGTCCTGTAAAACCATGTCAAGATAAAGCATCAGGGGAGAAAAAGTTTAATGAAAAAAGTTGAGCGAGGGAGGGAATTGTATATCTCTCAGCAAATCATCAGTAATTTGTGTAAGAGCTGTGCTTGTTGAATGTCCTTCCCTATAAGCGTGCTGAAATTCTGTTGTCAATTTGTTTACTGTGAAATAGCATTGTATATGGTCAAACACAATTTTTTCCAAAAGTTTACTAAGGGTTGGTAACAAGCTATTTGGATTGCTATTTGAGCCAGTAAAGGGGGCTTTAGTATTCTTATTCTTGGTTTATAGATGCGGGTACCCACGTGGCATCTCCTCATTGGTTATACACACGTGGGTGATTGAAAGACGAACTATTTTGCCGGTGGTCATGGTAATACGATGAAAGTTTAGATGCCGATCACCATATAAGTTCAAAGATGAAAAAGCCTGGAAGGAGGAGAGATGACTGGAAACGAATCGGATGGCCGTTTTATGTGTGGATTAATTGTCGAAGTAGAGGACCTTGTGCATATCAGGTAAAATAACAACTAGTAGCCTAGTGGTTAGAGCGTTGGGCTAGTAACCGAAGGTTTGCCAGTTCAAAACCCCGAGCTGACAAGATACAAATCTGTCGTTCTTCCCCTGAACAAGGCAGTTTAAGGGCAGTTAACCCACTGTTCCTAGGCCGTCATTGAAAATAAGAATTTGTTCTTAACGGACTTGCCTAGTTAAATAAAGGTCAAATAAATAAAAATCCCAGGACAAATTAGCAAGCAACAGCTTCCCTCCAGTCATAGGCATACAGTAACAATGCTCTAGATCCAGACATATAGTATCACTACTCCAGATCCAGACATACAGTATCACTGCTCCAGATCCAGACATATAGTAACACTGCTCCAGATCCAGACATATAGTAACACTGCTCCAGATCCAGATATATAGTATCACTGCTCCAGATCCAGACATACAGTAACACTGCTCCAGATCCAGACATATAGTAACACTGCTCTAGGTCCAGACATATAGTATCACTGCTCCAGATCCAGACATATAGTAACACTTCTCCAGATCCAGCCATGGACATATAGTAACACTGCTCCAGGTCCAGACATATAGTATCACTGCTCCAGATCCAGACATATAGTATCCCTGCTCCAGAACCAGACATACAGTAACACTGCTCTAGATCCAGATATAGAATAACACTGCTCCAGATCCAGACGTATAGTAACACTGCTCTAGATCCAGATATAGAATAACACTGCTCCAGATCCAGACATATAGTAACACTGCTCCAGATCCAGACATATAGTATCACTGCTCCAGATCCAGACATATAGTTTCCCTGCTCCAGATCCAGACATGGACATATAGTAACACTGCTCCAGGTCCAGACATATAGTATCACTGCTCCAGATCCAGACATATAGTAACACTGCTCCAGATCCAGCCATACAGTAACACTGTTCCAGATCCAGACATAGAGTAAAACTGTTCTAGATCCAGACATATAGTATCACTACTCCAGATCCAGACATATAGTATCACTGCTCCAGATCCAGACATATAGTAACACTGCTCCAGATCCAGACATATAGTATCACTGCTCCAGATCCAGACATATAGTAACACTTCTCCAGATCCAGACATGGACATATTTTTTTAAATGTTTTTTATTTTTACCTTTATTTAACCAGGCAAGTCAGTTAAGAAAACATTCTTATTTTCAATGACGGCCTGGGAACAGTGGGTTAACTGCCCGTTCAGGGGCAGAACGACAGATTTGTACCATGTCAGCTAAGGGGTTTGAACTCGCAACCTTCTGGTTACTAGTCCAACACTAACCACTAGGCTACGCTGCTGCCCCAGGTCCAGACATATAGTATCACTGCTCCAGATCCAGACATATAGTATCCCTGCTCCAGAACCAGACATACAGTAACACTGCACCAGATCCAGACATATAGTTTCCCTGCTCCAGATCCAGAAATACAGTAACACTGCTCCAGATCCAGACATACACTATCACTGCTCTAGATCCAGACATATAGTAACACTGCTCCAGATCCAGACATACAGTAACACTGCTCCAGATCCAGACATATAGTAACACTGCTCTAGATCCAGATATAGAATAACACTGCTCCAGATCCAGACATAGAGTAAAACTGCTCCAGATCCAGACATATAGTATCACTGCTCCAGATCCAGACATATAGTAACACTGCTCCAGATCCAGACATGTAGTATCACTGCTCCAGATCCAGACATATAGTATCACTGCTCCAGATCCAGACATATAGTAACACTTCTCCAGATCCAGACATGGACATATAGTATGACAGCTCCAGATCCAGACATATAGTAACACAGCTCCAGATCCAGACATACAGTAACACTGCTCCAGATCCAGACATATAGTAACACTGCTCCAGATCCAGACATACAGTAACACTGCTCCAGATCCAGACATATAGTAACACTGCTCCAGATCCAGACATATAGTAACACTGCTCCAGATCCAGACATGGACATATAGTAACACTGCTCCAGATCCAGACATATAGTATCACTGCTCCAGATCCAGACATATAGTATCACTGCTCTAGATCCAGACATATAGTATCACTGCCCCAGATCCAGACATATAGTATCCCTGCTCCAGATCCAGACATATAGTAACACTGCTCCAGATCCAGACATGGACATACAGTAACACTGCTCCAGATCCAGACATATAGTATCACTGCTCCAGATCCAGACATATAGTAACACTGCTCCAGAACCAGACATATAGTAACACTGCTCCAGATCCAGACATATAGTATCCCTCCTCCAGAACCAGACATACAGTAACACTGCTCCAGATCCAGACATATAGTAACAATGCTCCAGATCCAGACGTATAGTATCACTGCTCCAGATCCAGACATATAGTATCCCTGCTCAAGATCCAGACATATAGTATCCCTGCTCCAGATCCAGACATTTACATTTACATTTAAGTCATTTAGCAGACGCTCTTATCCAGAGCGACTTACAAATTGGTGCATTCACCTTATGACATCCAGTGGAACAGTCACTTTACAATAGTGCATCTAAATCTTAAGGGGGGGTGAGAGGGATTACTTATCCTATCCTAGGTATTCCTTAAAGAGGTGGGGTTTCAGGTGTCTCCGGAAGGTGGTGATTGACTCCGCTGTCCTGGCGTCGTGAGGGTGTTTGTTCCACCATTGGGGGCCAGGGCAGCGAACAGTTTTGACTGGGCTGAGCGGGAGCTGTACTTCCTCAGTGGTAGGGAGGCGAGCAGGCCAGAGGTGGATGAACGCAGTGCCCTTGTTTGGGTGTAGGGCCTGATCAGAGCCTGGAGGTACTGAGGTGCCGTTCCCCTCACAGCTCCGTAGGCAAGCACCATGGTCTTGTAGCGGATGCGAGCTTCAACTGGAAGCCAGTGGAGAGAACGGAGGAGCGGGGTGACGTGAAAGAACTTGGGAAGGTTGAACACCAGACGGGCTGCGGCGTTCTGGATGAGTTGAAGGGTTTAATGGCACAGGCAGGGAGCCCAGCCAACAGCGAGTTGCAGTAATCCAGACGGGAGATGACAAGTGCCTGGATTAGGACCTGCGCCGCTTCCTGTGTGAGGCAGGGTCGTACTCTGCGGATGTTGTAGAGCATGAACCTACAGGAACGGGCCACCGCCTTGATGTTGGTTGAGAACGACAGGGTGTTGTCCAGGATCACGCCAAGGTTCTTGGCGCTCTGGGAGGAGGACACAATGGAGTTGTCAACCGTGATGGCGAGATCATGGAACGGGCAGTCCTTCCCGGGAGGAAGAGCAGCTCCGTCTTGCCGAGGTTCAGCTTGAGGTGGTGATCCGTCATCCACACTGATATGTCTGCCAGACATGCAGAGATGCGATTCGCCACCTGGTCATCAGAAGGGGAAAGGAGAAGATTAATTGTGTGTCGTCTGCATAGCAATGATAGGAGAGACCATGTGAGGTTATGACAGAGCCAAGTGACTTGGTGTATAGCGAGAATAGGAGAGGGCCAAGAACAGAGCCCTGGGAGACACCAGTGGTGAGAGCGCGTGGTGAGGAGACAGATTCTCGCCACGCCACCTGGTAGGAGCGACCTGTCAGGTAGGACGCAATCCAAGCGTGGGCCGCGCCGGAGATGCCCAACTCGGAGAGGGTGGAGAGGAGGATCTGATGGTTCACAGTATCGAAGCCGATAGATCTAGAAGGATGAGAGCAGAGGAGAGAGAGTTAGCTTTAGCAGTGCGGAGCGCCTCCGTGATACAGAGGAGAGCAGTCTCAGTTGAATGACTAGTCTTGAAACCTGACTGATTTGGATCAAGAAGGTCATTCAGAGAGAGATAGCGGGAGAGCTGGCCAAGGACGGCACGTTCAAGAGTTTTGGAGAGAAAAGAAAGAAGGGATACTGGTCTGTAATTGTTGACATCGGAGGGATCGAGTGTAGGTTTTTTCAGAAGGGGTGCAACTCTCGCTCTCTTGAAGACGGAAGGGACGTAGCCAGCGGTCAGGGATGAGTTGATGAGCGAGGTGAGGTAAGGGAGAAGGTCTCCGGAAATGGTCTGGAGAAGAGAGGAGGGGATAGGGTCAAGCGGGCAGGTTGTTGGGCGGCCGGCCGTCACAAGACGCGAGATTTCATCTGGAGAGAGAGGGAGAAAGAGGTCAGAGCACAGGGTAGGGCAGTGTGAGCAGAACCAGCGGTGTCGTTTGACTTAGCAAACGAGGATCGGATGTCGTCGACCTTCTTTTCAAAATGGTTGACGAAGTCATCTGCAGAGAGGGAGGGGGGGGAGGGGAGGAGGATTCAGGAGGGAGGAGAAGGTGGCAAAGAGCTTCCTAGGGTTAGAGGCAGATGCTTGGAATTTAGCGTGGTAGAAAGTGGCTTTAGCAGCAGAGACAGAGGATGAAAATGTAGAGAGGAGGGAGTGAAAGGATGCCAGGTCCGCAGGGAGGCGAGTTTTCCTCCATTTCCGCTCGGCTGCCCGGAGCCCTGTTCTGTGAGCTCGCAATGAGTCATCGAGCCACGGAGCGGGAGGGGAGGACCGAGCCGGCCTGGAGGATAGGGGACATAGAGAGTCAAAGGATGCAGAGAGGGAGGAGAGGAGGGTTGAGGAGGCAGAATCAGGAGATAGGTGGGAGAAGGTTTGAGCGGAGGGAAGAGATGATAGGATGGAAGAGGAGACAGTAGCGGGGGAGAGAGAGCGAAGGTTGGGACGGCGCGATACCATCCGAGTAGGGGCAGTGTGGGAGGTGTTGGATGAGAGCGAGAGGGAAAAGGATACAAGGTAGTGGTCGGAGACTTGGAGGGGAGTTGCAATGAGGTTAGTGGAAGAACAGCATCTAGTAAAGATGAGGTCGAGCGTATTGCCTGCCTTGTGAGTAGGGGGAAGGTGAGAGGGTGAGGTCAAAAGAGGAGAGGAGTGGAAAGAAGGAGGCAGAGAGGAAAGAGTCAAAGGTAGACGTGGGGAGGTTAAAGTCGCCCAGAACTGTGAGAGGTGAGCCGTCCTCAGGAAAGGAGCTTATCAAGGCATCAAGCTCATTGATGAACTCTCCGAGGAACCTGGAGGGCGATAAATGATAAGGATGTTAAGCTTGAAAGGGCTAGTAACTGTGACAGCATGGAATTCAAAGGAGGCGATAGACAGATGGGTAAGGGGAGAAAGAGAGAATGACCACTTGGGAGAGATGAGGATCCCGGTGCCACCACCCCGCTGACCAGAAGCTCTCGGGGTGTGCGAGAACACGTGGGCGGACGAAGAGAGAGCAGTAGGAGTAGCAGTGTTGTCTGTGGTGATCCATGTTTCCGTCAGTGCCAAGAAGTCGAGGGACTGGAGGGAGGCATAGGCTGAGATGAACTCTGCCTTGTTGACCGCAGACTGGCAGTTCCAGAGGCTACCGGAGACCTGGAACTCCACGTGGGTCGTGCGCGCTGGGACCACCAGAGTAGGGTGGCCGCGGCCACGCGGTGTGGAGCGTTTGTATGGTCTGTGCAGAGAGGAGAGAACAGGGATAAACAGACACATAGTTGACAGGCTACAGAAGAGGCTACGCTAATGCAAAGGAGATTGGAATGACAAGTGGACTACACGTCTCGAATGTTCAGAAAGTTAAGCTACGTAGCAAGAATCTTATTGACTAAAATGATTAAAATGATACAGTACTGCTGAAGTAGGCCAGCTGGCAGTGGGTGCGTTGTTGACACTACACTAATCAAGTCGTTCCGTTGAGTGTAATAGTTTCTGCAGTGTTGCTATTCGGGGGCTAGCTGGCTAGCTAGCAGTGTTGTTTATGTTACGTTGCGTTAAAAGAACGACAATAGCTGGCTAGCGAACCTAGAAAATCGCTCTAGACTACACAATTATCTTTGATACAAAGACGGCTATGTAGCTAGCTATGTAGCTCGCTACGATCAAACAAATCAAACCGTTGTACTGTAATGAAATGAAGTGAAAATGTGATACTACCTGTGAATGCGACCGGGTTGTTGAGTTCTATTCAGAAGACGTTGGCTAGCGTTGGCTAGCTAGCAGAGTCTCCTACGTTAAGGACGACAAATAGCTGGCTAGCTAACCTCGGTAAATTAAGATAATCACTCTAAGACTACACACTCTAAACCTAGACAACACAATTATCTTGGATACGATGATACGAAGACAGCAAAGACAGCTATGTAGCTAGCTAACACTACACTAATCAAGTCGTTCAGTTGAGTGTAATAGTTTCTCCAGTGCAGCTAATCAGTGGACGTTAGCTAGCTGGCTAGTGAAGACTACGTTAGGACGGCGAAATACGATAATTACGCAATTATCTTTGATACAAAGACGGCTATGTAGCTAGCTGAGAAGAAATTGCTAAGATTAGACAAATCACACCGTTGTGCTATAATGAAATATAATGAAATGTAATGAAAAAGTTATACTACCCGCGGGAGCGAAGTGCAGATGCGACCACTCGCTCCAACCGGAAGTGCATATAGTATCACTGCTCCAGATCCAGACATATAGTAACACTGCTCCAGATCCAGACATGGACATATAGTATCACTGCTCAAGATCCAGACTGATCCGGATCCAGACATATAGTAACACTGCTCCAGATCGAGACATATTGTATCCCTCCTCCAGAACCAGACATACAGTAAAACTGCTCCAGACCGAAACATTGAGTAACACTGCTCCAGATCCAGACATATAGTAACACTGCTCCAGATCCAGACGTGGACATATAGTAACACTGCTCCAGAACCAGACATATAGTAACACTGCTCCAGATGCAGACATACAGTAACACTGCTACAGATCCAGACATACAGTAACACTGCTCCAGATGCAGACATATAGTATCCCTGCTCCAGATCCAGACATACAGTAACGCTGCTCCAGATCCACACATATAGTATCACTGCTCCAGATCCAGACATATAGTATCCCTGCTCCAGAACCAGACATACAGTAACACTGCTCCAGATCCAGACATATATTATCACTGCTCCAGATCCAGACATATAGTAACACTTCTCCAGATCCAGACATGGACATATAGTATGACAGCTCCAGATCCAGACATACAGTAACACTGCTCCAGATCCAGACATATAGTAACACTGCTCCAGATCCAGACATACAGTAACACTGCTCCAGACCAAACATTGAGTAACACTGCTCCAGATCCAGACATAATGTATCACTGCTCCAGATCCAGACATATAGTAACACTGCTCCAGATCCAGACGTGGACATATAGTAACACTGCTCCAGAACCAGACATATAGTAACACTGCTCCAGATGCAGACATACAGTAACACTGCTCCAGATCCAGACATACAGTAACACTGCTCCAGATGCAGACATATAGTATCCCTGCTCCAGATCCAGACATACAGTAACACTGCTCCAGATCCACACATATAGTATCACTGCTCCAGATCCAGACATATAGTATCCCTGCTCCAGAACCAGACATACAGTAACACTGCTCCAGATCCAGACATATATTATCACTGCTCCAGATCCAGACATATAGTAACACTTCTCCAGATCCAGACATGGACATATAGTATGACAGCTCCAGATCCAGACATACAGTAACACTGCTCCAGATCCAGACATATAGTAACACTGCTCCAGATCCAGACATATAGTATCCCTGCTCCAGATCCAGACATACAGTAACACTGCTCCAGATCCAGACATATAGTAACACTGCTCCAGATCCAGACATGGACTTACAGTAACACTGCTCCAGATCCAGACATATAGTATCACTGCTCCAGATCCAGACATATAGTATCCCTGCTCAAGATCCAGACATACAGTAACGCTGCTCCAGATCCACACATATAGTATCACTGCTCCAGATCCAGACATATAGTATCCCTGCTCCAGAACCAGACATACAGTAACACTGCTCCAGATCCAGACATATATTATCACTGCTCCAGATCCAGACATATAGTAACACTTCTCCAGATCCAGACATGGACATATAGTATGACAGCTCCAGATCCAGACATACAGTAACACTGCTCCAGATCCAGACATATAGTAACACTGCTCCAGATCCAGACATACAGTAACACTGCTCCAGACCAAACATTGAGTAACACTGCTCCAGATCCAGACATAATGTATCACTGCTCCAGATCCAGACATATAGTAACACTGCTCCAGATCCAGACAGACATATAGTAACACTGCTCCAGAACCAGACATATAGTAACACTGCTCCAGATGCAGACATACAGTAACACTGCTCCAGATCCAGACATACAGTAACACTGCTCCAGATGCAGACATATAGTATCCCTGCTCCAGATCCAGACATACAGTAACGCTGCTCCAGATCCACACATATAGTATCACTGCTCCAGATCCAGACATATAGTATCCCTGCTCCAGAACCAGACATACAGTAACACTGCTCCAGATCCAGACATATATTATCACTGCTCCAGATCCAGACATATAGTAACACTTCTCCAGATCCAGACATGGACATATAGTATGACAGCTCCAGATCCAGACATACAGTAACACTGCTCCAGATCCAGACATATAGTAACACTGCTCCAGATCCAGACATATAGTATCCCTGCTCCAGATCCAGACATACAGTAACACTGCTCCAGATCCAGACATATAGTAACACTGCTCCAGATCCAGACATGGGACTTACAGTAACACTGCTCCAGATCCAGACATATAGTATCACTGCTCCAGATCCAGACATATAGTATCCCTGCTCAAGATCCAGACATATAGTATCACTGCTCCAGATCCAGATATATAGTATCCCTGCTTCAGAACCAGACATACAGTAACACTGCTCCAGATCCAGACATATAGTATCACTGCTCCAGATCCAGACATATATTATCCCTGCTCCAGATCCAGATATAGAGTAACACTGCTCCAGATCCATACATATAGTAACACTTCTCCAGATCCAGACATGGACATATAGTATGACAGCTCCAGATCCAGACATACAGTAACACTGCTCCAGATCCAGACATATAGTATCACTGCTCCAGATCCAGACATATAGTAACACTGCTCCAGATCCAGACATGGACATATAGTAACACTGCTCCAGAACCAGACATATAGTATCACTGCTCCAGATCCAGACATATAGTATCACTGCACAGATCCAGACATATAGTAACACTGCTCCAGATCCAGACATATAGTATCACTGCTCCAGATCCAGACATATAGTATCACTGCTCCAGATCCAGACATATAGTATCACTGCTGCAGATCCAGACATACAGTAACACTGCTCCAGATCCAGACATATAGTATCACTGCTCCAGATCCAGACATATAGTATCAATGCTCCAGATGCAGACATATAGTATCACTGCTCCAGATCCAGACATATAGTATCACTGCCCCAGATCCAGACATATAGTATCACTGCTCCAGAACCAGACATGGACATATAGTAACACTGCTCCAGGTCCAGACATATAGTATCACTGCTCCAGATCCAGACATAACACTGGTCTGTAACACTGCTCCAGATCCAGACATATAGTAACACTGCTCCAGATCCAGACATATAGTATCACTGCTCCAGATCCAGACATATAGTAACACTGCTCCAGATCCAGACATGGACATATAGTAACACTGCTCCAGATCCAGACATATAGTATCACTGCTCCAGATCCAGACATATAGTATCCCTGCTCCAGATCCAGACATTTACATTTACATTTAAGTCATTTAGCACTGCTCTCAGATCCAGACGACTGCTCCAGACAAATTAGTGCATTCACCTTATGATCCAGTGGAACAGTCACTTTACAATAGTGCATCTAAATCCAGGGGGTGGAGGGATTACTTATCACTATCCAGGTATTCCTTAAATAGGTGGGGTTTCAGGTGTCTCCAGAAGGTGGACATTGAGTAACACTGCTCCAGATCCAGAGGGTGTTTGTTCCACCACTGGGGGCCAGATCCAGACAGTTTTGACTGGGCTAGCGGGAGCTGTACTTCCTCAGTGGTAGGGAGTAGCAGGCCAGAGGTGGATGATCCAGTGCCCTTGTTTGGGTGTAGGGCCTGATCAGAGCCTGGAGGTACTGAGGTGCCGTTCCCCTCACAGCTCCGAGGCAAGCACCATGGTCTTGTAGCGGATGCGACATATAGCTTCAACTGGAAGCCAGTGGAGAGACGGATAGTAACACTGCTCCAGAAAGAACTTGGGAAGGTTGAACACCAGACGGGCTGCGGCGTTCTGGATGAGTTGAACTTCTTTAATGGCACAGGCAGGGAGCCCAGCCAACAGCGAGTTGCAGTAATCCAGATCCGGGAGATGACAAGTGCCTGGATTAGGACCAGATCCTGTGTGAGGCAGGGTCGTACTCTGCGGATGTTGTAGAGCATGAACCTATCCCAGCTCCAGGCCAGAAATACAGTGAGAACGACAGGGTGTTGTCCAGGATCACGCCAAGGTTCTTGGCGCTCTGGGAGGAGGACACAATGGAGTTGTCAACCGTGATGGCCAGATCATGGAACGGGCACTGCTTCCCCAGAGGAAGAGCAGCTCCGTCTTGCCAGTTCAGCAGTGGTGATCCGTATCCACACTGCTAGATCTGCCAGACATGCAGAGATATCGCCACCTGGTCATCAGAAGGGGAAAGAGAAGATTAATTGTGTGTCGTCTGCTCAATGATCCAGACCATGTGAGGTTATGACAGAGCCAAGTGACTTGGTGATAGCCAGAATAGGAGAGGGCCAAGAACAGAGCCCTGGGAGACACCAGTGGTGAGAGCGCGTGGTGAGGAGACAGATTCTCGCCAGCCACCTGGTAGGAGCGACCTGCTCAGATCCAGGACGCAATCCAAGCGTGGGCCGCGCCAGATGCCCAACTCGGAGAGGGTGGAGAGGAGGATCCAGGTTCAGACATACAGTAACACTGCTAGATCTAGAAGGATGAGAGCAGAGGCTCCAGATCCAGACATTTAGTAGTGCGGAGCGCTCCGTGATACAGAGGAGAGCATCTCAGTTGAATGACTGTCTTGAAACCTGACTGATTTGGATCAAGAAGGTCATTCTGCTCCAGATAGCGGGAGAGCTATAGTAACACTGTTCAAGAGTTTTGGAGAGAAAAGAAAGAAGGGATACTGGTCTGTAATTGATGACATCGGAGGGATCAGTGTAGGTTTTTCAGAAGGGGTGTAACTCTGCTCTCTTGAAGACGGAAGGGACGTAGCCAGCGGTCAGGGATGAGTTGATGAGCGAGGTGAGGTAACAGGTCTCCGGAAAGGTCTGGAGAGAGAGGAGGGGATGGTCAGAGCGGACAGGTTGTTCACTGCTCCAGTCCAAGACATGGAGATTTCATCTGGAGAGAGAGGGGAGAAAGAGGTCAGAGCACAGGGTAGGGCAGTGCTCCAGATCCAGACGTTTGACTTAGCAAACTGCTCCAGATCCATCGGATGTAACACTGCTCCAGATCTTTTCAAAATGGTTGAGAAGTCATCTGCAGATCCAGGGAGGAGGGGGGAGGAGGAGGATTCAGAGGGAGGAGAAGGTGGCAAAGAGCTTCCAAGGGTTAGAGGCAGATGCTTGGACATTTAGCGTGGTAGAAAGTGGCTTTAGCAGCAGAGACAGAGGATGAAAATGTCCAGAGGAGGGAGTGAAAGGATGCCAGGTCCGCAGACATTTTCCTCCATTTCCGCCAGCTCCAGAGCCCTGTTCTGTGAGCTCCATGAGTCATCGAGCCACGGGCGGGAGGGGAGTACCGAGCCGGCCTGGAGGATCCAGGGGACATAGAGTCAAAGGATGCAGAGAGGGAGGAGAGGAGGGTTGAGGAGGCAGAATCAGGAGATAGGTGGGAGAAGGTTTGAGCGGAGGGAAGAGATGATAGGATGGAAGAGGAGAGACTGCGGGGGGGAGATCCAGACGAAGGTTGGGATAGGCGCATACCATCCAGAGTAGGGGCAGTGTGGGAGGTGTTCCAGAGCCAGAGGAAAAGGATACAGGTAGTGGTCGGAGACTTGGAGACAGTTGCAATAGGTAACAGTGGAAGAACAGCATCTAGTAAAGATGAGGTCCAGTATTGCCTGCCTTGTGAGTAGGGGGAAGGTGAGACAGGGTGAGGTCAAAAGAGGAGAGGAGTGGAAAGAAGGAGGCAGAGAGGAAAGAGTCAAAGGTAGCGTGGGGAGGTTAAAGTCGCCCAGAACTGTGAGAGGTGAGCCGTCCTCAGGAAAGGAGCTTATCCAGCATCCAGCTCATTGATGAACTCTCCGAGGAACCTGGAGGGCGATAAATGATAAGGATGACATAAAGGGCTAGTAACTGTGACAGCATGGAATTCCAGAGGCGATAGACAGATGGGTAAGGGGAGAAGATCCAGACATGACCACTTGGGAGAGATGCTCCAGATCCGGTGCCACCACCCCGCTGACCAGAAGCTCTCAGGTGTGCGAGTAACACGTGGGCGGACGAAGATCCAGAGCAGTAGGAGTAGCAGTGTTGTCTGTGGTGATCCATGTTTCCGTCAGTGCCAAGAACTCGAGGGACTGGAGGGAGGCATAGGCTGAGATGAACTCTGCCTTGTTGACCCAGACTGGCAGTTCCAGAGGCTACCGGAGACCTGGAACTCCAGTCGTGCGCGCTGGGACCACCAGAGTAGGGTAACACTGCTCCAGACCAGGTGTGGAGCGTTTGATCCATGGTCTGTGCAGAGAGGAGAGAACAGGGATAAACAGACACATAGTTGACAGGCTACAGAAGAGGCTACGCTAATGCAAAGGAGATTGGAATGACAAGTGGACTACACGTCTCGAATGTTCAGAAAGTTAAGCTACGTAGCAAGAATCTTATTGACTAAAATGATTAAAATGATACAGTACTGCTGAAGTAGGCCAGCTGGCAGTGGGTGCGTTGTTGACACTACACTAATCAAGTCGTTCCGTTAGTGTAATAGTTTCTGCAGTGTTGCTATTCGGGGGCTAGCTGGCTAGCTAGCAGTGTTGTTTATGTTACGTTGCGTTAAAAGAACAGACAATAGCTGGCTACTGCAGAACCAGAAAATCGCTCTAGACTACACAATTATCTTTGATACAAAGACGGCTATGTAGCTAGCTATAGCTCGCTAGATCAAACAAATCAAACCGTTGTACTGTAATGAAATGAAGTGAAAATGTGATACTACCTGTGAATGCGACCGGGTTGTTGAGTTCTATTCAGAAGACGTTGGCTAGCGTTGGCTAGCTAGCAGATTCTCCTACGTTAAGGACGACAAATAGCTGGCTAGCTAACCTCGGTAAATTAAGATAATCACTCTAAGACTACACACTCTAAACCTAGACAACACAATTATCTTGGATACGATGATACGAAGACAGCAAAGACAGCTATGTAGCTAGCTAACACTACACTAATCAAGTCGTTCAGTTGAGTGTAATAGTTTCTCCAGTGCAGCTAATCAGTGGACGTTAGCTAGCTGGCTAGTGAAGACTACGTTAGGACGCTCGAAATACAGATAATTACGCAATTATCTTTGATACAAAGACGGCTATGTAGCTAGCTGAGAAGAAATTGCTAAGATTAGACAAATCACACCGTTGTGCTATAATGAAATATAATGAAATGTAATGAAAAAGTTATACTACCTCCGGGATCCAAGTGCAGATGCGACCACTCGCTCCAACCAGAAGTGCATATAGTATCACTGCTCCAGATCCAGACATATAGTAACACTGCTCCAGATCCAGACATGGACATATAGTATCACTGCTCAAGATCCAGACTGATCCGGATCCAGACATATAGTAACACTGCTCCAGATCGAGACATATTGTATCCCTCCTCCAGAACCAGACATACAGTAAAACTGCTCCAGACCGAAACATTGAGTAACACTGCTCCAGATCCAGACATAATGTATCACTGCTCCAGATCCAGACATATAGTAACACTGCTCCAGATCCAGACGTGGACATATAGTAACACTGCTCCAGAACCAGACATATAGTAACACTGCTCCAGATGCAGACATACAGTAACACTGCTACAGATCCAGACATACAGTAACACTGCTCCAGATGCAGACATATAGTATCCCTGCTCCAGATCCAGACATACAGTAACGCTGCTCCAGATCCACACATATAGTATCACTGCTCCAGATCCAGACATATAGTATCCCTGCTCCAGAACCAGACATACAGTAACACTGCTCCAGATCCAGACATATATTATCACTGCTCCAGATCCAGACATATAGTAACACTTCTCCAGATCCAGACATGGACATATAGTATGACAGCTCCAGATCCAGACATACAGTAACACTGCTCCAGATCCAGACATATAGTAACACTGCTCCAGATCCAGACATATAGTATCCCTGCTCCAGATCCAGACATAGAGTAACACTGCTCCAGATCCAGACATATAGTAACACTGCTCCAGATCCAGACATGGACTTACAGTAACACTGCTCCAGATCCAGACATATAGTATCACTGCTCCAGATCCAGACATATAGTATCCCTGCTCAAGATCCAGACATATAGTATCACTGCTCCAGATCCAGATATATAGTATCACTGCTCCAGATCCAGACATATAGTAACACTGCTCCAGAACCAGACATATAGTAACACTGCTCCAGCTCCAGACATACAGTAACACTGGTCCAGATCCAGACATGGACATACAGTAACACTGCTCCAGATCCAGACATAATGTATCACTGCTCCAGATCCAGACATATAGTAACACTGCTCCAGATCCAGACGTGGACATATATTAACACTGCTCCAGAACCAGACATATAGTAACACTGCTCCAGATGCAGACATACAGTAATACTGCTCCAGATCCAGACATACAGTAACACTGCTCCAGATGCAGACATACAGTAACAACTGCTCCAGATCCAGACATATAGTATCACTGCTCCAGATCCAGACATATAGTATCCCTGCTCCAGATCCAGACATAGAGTAACACTGCTCCAGATCCATACATATATTAACACTTCTCCAGATCCAGACATGGACATATAGTATGACAGCTCCAGATCCAGACATACAGTAACACTGCTCAAGATCCAGACATATAGTATCACTGCTCCAGATCCAGACATATAGTATCACTGCTCCAGATTCAGAAATACAGTAACACTGCTCCAGATCCAGACATATAGTATCACTGCTCCAGATACAGACATATAGTAACACTGCTCCAGATCCAGACATATAGTAACACTGCTCCAGATCCAGACATGGACATATAGTATCACTGCTCCAGATCCAGACATATAGTATCACTGCTCCAGATCCAGACATATGGTTTCCCTGCTCCAGAACCAGATATACAGTAACACTGCTTGAGACCCAGACATATAGTAACACTGCTCCAGATCCAGACATATAGTATCACTGCTCCAGATTCAGACATACAGTAACACTGCTCCAGATCCAGACATATAGTATCACTGCTCCAGATACAGACATATAGTATCACTGCTCCAGATCCAGACATATAGTAACACTGCTCCAGATCCAGACATGGACATATAGTAACACTGCTCCAGATCCAGACATAGAGTAACACTGCTCCAGATCCAGACATCCAGACTCTCACTCCAGATGCTGGACATATAGTATCACTGCTCCAGATCCAGACATATAGTATCACTGTTCCAGATCCAGACATATAGTAACACTGCTCCAGATCCAGACATGGACATATAGTATCACTGCTCCAGTTCCAGACATATAGTATCACTGCTCCAGATCCAGACATATAGTATCACTGCTCCAGATCCAGACATATAGTATCACTACCCCAGATCCAGACATATAGTATCACTGCTCCAGATCCAGACATGGACATATAGTAACACTGCTCCAGATCCAGACATATAGTAACACTGCTCCAGATCCAGACATATAGTATCACTGCTCCAGATCCAGACATATAGTATCACTGCTCCAGATCCAGACATGGACATATAGTAACACTGCTCCAGATCCAGACATACAGTAACACTGGTCCAGATCCAGACATGGACATACAGTAACACTGCTCCAGATCCAGACATATAGTATCACTGCTCCAGATCCAGACATGGACATATAGTAACACTGCTCCAGATCCAGACATATAGTATCACTGCTCCAGATCCAGACATATGGTTTCCCTGCTCCAGAACCAGATATACAGTAACACTGCTTGAGACCCAGACATATAGTAACACTGCTCCAGATCCAGACATATAGTATCACTGCTCCAGATCCAGACATGGACATATAGTAACACTGCTCCAGATCCAGACAGATAGTATCACTGCTCCAGATACAGACATATAGTATCACTGCTCCAGATCCAGACATGGACATATAGTAACACTGCTCCAGATCCAGACATACAGTAACACTGGTCCAGATCCTGACATGGACATACAGTAACACTGCTCCAGATCCAGACACACAGTAACACTGCTCCAGATCCAGACATATAGTATCCCTGCTCCAGATCCAGACATAGAGTAACACTGCTCCAGATCCAGACATATAGTATCACTGCTCCAGATCCAGACATATAGTAACACTGCTCCAGATCCAGACATGGACATATAGTAACACTGCTCCAGAACCAGACATATAGTATCACTGCTCCAGATCCAGACATATAGTAACACTGCTCCAGATCCAGACATGGACATATAGTAACACTGCTCCAGAACCAGACATATAGTAACACTGCTCCAGATCCAGACATGGACATATAGTAACACTGCTCCAGAACCAGACATATAGTATCACTGCTCCAGATCCAGACATATAGTATCACTGCCACAGATCCAGACATATAGTAACACTGGTCCAGATCCAGACATATAGTATCACTGCTCCAGATCCAGACATATAGTAACACTGCTCCAGAACCAGACATATAGTAACACTGCTCCAGCTCCAGACATATAGTATCACTGCTCCAGATTCAGACATACAGTAACACTGCTCCAGATCCAGACATATAGTATCACTGCTCCAGATACAGACATATAGTATCACTGCTCCAGATCCAGACATATAGTAACACTGCTCCAGATCCAGACATGGACATATAGTAACACTGCTCCAGATCCCTCCATATAGTATCACTGCTCCAGATCCAGACATATAGTATTACAGCTCCAGATCCAGACATATAGTAACACTGCTCCAGATCCAGACATATAGTATCACTGCTCCAGATCCAGACATATGGTTTCCCTGCTCCAGAACCAGATATACAGTAACACTGCTTGAGACCCAGACATATAGTAACACTGCTCCAGATCCAGACATATAGTATCACTGCTCCAGATCCAGACATGGACATATAGTAACACTGCTCCAGATCCAGACATACAGTAACACTGGTCCAGATCCAGACATGGACATACAGTAACACTGCTCCAGATCCAGACATATAGTATCACTGCTCCAGATACAGACATATAATATCACTGCTCCAGATCCAGACATGGACATATAGTAACACTGCTCCAGATCCAGACATACAGTAACACTGGTCCAGATCCAGACATGGACATACAGTAACACTGCTCCAGATCCAGACATATAGTATCACTGCTCCAGATCCAGACATATAGTATCACTGCTCCAGATCCAGACATATAGTAACACTGCTCCAGATCCAGACATATAGTAACACTGCTCCAGATCCAGACATATAGCAACACTGCTCCAGATCCAGACATGGACATATAGTATCACTGCTCCAGATCCAGACTGATCCAGATCCAGACATATAGTAACACTGCTCCAGATCCAGACATATAGTATCACTGCTCCAGATCCAGACATACAGTAACACTGCTCCAGATCCAGACATATAGTATCACTGCTCCAGATCCAGACATATAGTATCACTGCTCCAGATCAAGACATGGACATATAGTAACACTGCTCCAGATCCAGACATTTATTAACACTGCTCCAGATCCAGACATATAGTAACACTGCTCCAGATCCAGACATATAGTAACACTGCTCCAGAACAAGACATATAGTAACACTGCTCCAGATCCAGACATATAGTAACACTGCTCCAGATCCAGACATATATTAACACTGCTCCAGATCCAGACATATAGTAACACTGCTCCAGATCCAGACATATAGTATCACTGCTCCAGATCCAGACATGGACATATAGTAACACTGCTCCAGATCCAGACATACAGTAACACTGCTCCAGATCCAGACATACAGTAACACTGCTCCAGATCCAGACATGTAGTAACACTGCTCCAGATCCAGACATATAGTATCCCTGCTCCAGATCCAGACATGGACATATAACAACAGCTGTATATTTTTGTATATTTTACTTTTCTGTCCCAATCATTTCAGATTGCATATCTCATTTATATGCATCGTCACTGCTTTCTACACACATATTATTATATGTCAGATAACCCTAAGAGGTTATTGGTCTGTTGAAACATTCTAAAATCTTGTTTGCCCCTTACCATTCTAGAGTATACAACATTCATACAAAATGCAATATTGTCAGTGATTTATTTGCATTAAACAACAGACCATGAATGTTCACTATTTCTCTGCATCTTCCTCCATCACATTGCGAGGAAGGCATGCATGGCAGGTGGTGCATGGCAGGTGGTGCATGGCAGGTGGTGCATGGCAGGTGCAAGGCTGGTGGTGCATGGCAGGTGGTGCATTGCAGGTGCAAGGCTGGTGGTGCATGGCTAGAGGTGCATGGCAGGTGCAAGGCTGGTGGTGCATGGCTAGAGGTGCATGGCAGGTACAAGGCTTTTGGTGCATGGCTAGAGGTGCACGGCAGGTGCATGGATGGTGGTGCATGGCTAGAGGTGCACGGCAAGTGCATGGATGGTGGTGCATGGCTAGAGGTGCATGGCAGGTGCATGGCTGATGGTGCATGGCTAGAGGTGCATGGCAGGTGCAAGGCTGGTGGTGCATGGCAGGTGCATGACTGGTGGTTCATGGCTAGAGGTGCATGGCAGGTGCAAGGCTGGTGGTGCATGGCTGGTGGTGCATGGCTGGTGGTGCATGGCAGGTGCAAGGCTGGTGGTGCATGGCTAGAGGTGCATGGCAGGTGCAAGGCTGGTGGTGCATGGCTAGAGGTGCATGGCAGGTGCATGGCTGCAGGTGCATGGCTGGAGGTATATGGCTGCAGGGGAATGGCTGCAGGGGAATGGCTGCAGGGGAATGGCTGGAGGTATATGGCTAGAGGTGCATGGCAGGTACAAGGTTGGTGGTGCATGGCTGGTGGTGCATGGCTAGAGGTGCATGGTACGTACATGGCTGCAGATGCATGGCTGGAGGTATATGGCTGCAGGGGAATGGCTGCAGGGGAATGGCTGCAGGGGAATGGCTGCAGGGGAATGGCTGGAGGTATATGGCTGCAGGTGCATGGCTGCAGGGGAATGGCTGCAGGTGCACGGCTGCAGGGGAATGGCTGCAGGTGCACGGCCGCAGGTGCACGGCTGCAGGGGAATGGCTGCAGGTGCACGGCTGCAGGGGAATGGCTGGAGGTATATGGCTGCAGGGGAATGGCTAGAGGTATATGGCTGCAGGGGAATGGCTGGAGGTATATGGCTGCAGTGGAATGGCTGCAGGGGAATGGCTGGAGGTATATGGCTGCAGGTGCATGGCTGCAGTGGGAATGGCTGGAGGTATATGGCTGCAGGTGTACGGCTGCAGGTGCACGGCTACCCTCCACATGTTATAGCTAGGATAATTTCCTGTTGATTAATGCAGATGCTTGGCTATCAAAGGCTTAACATAAGCGTTTGATGTCACAGTCGTACTTTTCCTCTCTGCAGGATACCTCTCAGTAAATACAGAAGTAACTTATCGTAAGCCTGGGGATTTATTTCTGTATTTGTTACAGTAGTGTCTGATAACCTGATAACCTGGTCACCATAGCAACACCCACCTGTAGCACGCGCTCCAGCAGGTATATTTCAATGGTCCCCAAAGCCGACACTTCCTTTGGCAGCCTTTCCTTCCAGTTCTCTGCTGCCAGTGACTGGAACAAATTTCTAAAATCTCTGAAGCTGTAGTCTTATATCTCCCTCTCTAACTTTAAGCATCCACTGTCAGAGCAGCTAACCGATCACTGTACCTGTATATAGCCCATCTGTAAATAGCCCACCTGACTACCTCATCCCCATATTATTACTTACCCTCTTGCTCTTTTGCAAGCCAGTATCTCTACTTGCACATCCATCACTCCAGTATTAATGCTAAATTGTAATTATTTCACCTCTAAGGCCTATTTATTGTCTTACCCCCATACTCTTCTACATTTGCACACACTGTACATAGATTTTTTTACATTTAAAATTTTTATTTTGTGTTATTGACTGTATGTTTGTTTATGTGTAACTCTGTGTTGTAGTTTTTGTCGCATTGCTTTGCTTTATCTTGGCCAGGATGCAGTTGTAATTAAGAACTTGTTCTCAACTGGCCTACCTGGTTAAAAAATAAAGGTGAAATAAATAAATAAAATCTTTAAAAACCCAGGTAGTGGGGAGCGATAAAAAATCAAAGCAGAGCTTCAGAGGAAATGATGGGTTCTGTATTCACTCTGAGATGGGCCATTATTAACACTGGCCTGCTCGGACAACACTATTCACTGGGAGGTAATTGCAGATTCAGATCTCTGAGAGAGAGGCTGACTGGGAAAGTGGGGGTTTGTGTGTGTCTGTGTGCGTGTTTGTGTCTCTGAGGGAGTGTGTGTGTGTGTGTGTGTGTGTGTGTGTGTGTGTGTGTGTGTGTGTGTGTGTGTGTGTGTGTGTGTGTGTGTGTGTGTGTGTGTGTGTGTGTGTGTGTGTGTGTGTGTGTGTGTGTGTGTGTGTGTGTGTGTGTGTGTGTGTGTGTGTGTGTGTGTGTGACTGGGAGTAAATTCCACAACTCTTTAATGATTGTCTCCTCTAGTTCTCCTCTATGGCGTGGTAGATGGTAGATGAGTATCAATGCGTGTGTCATGGGAACACGGGAGAGGAGGAGAGGAAGAGGAGAGAGGGAGGAGAGGAGAGTAGAGGGAGAGGATGAGGAGGAGGATGAGGAGGAGGAGAGGGAGAGAAGGAGGAGAGGAGGGAGAGGAGGAGAGAAGGAGAGGGAGAGGAGGAGGATAGGAGAGGAAGAGGAGGATAGGAGATGGAGAGGAGGAGAGAAAGAGGATGAAGATGAGGAAAGAAGAGGGAGAGGAGAGAAGGAGGAGGAGAGGAGAGCGATTTGTAACTGGAGGAGACCAGAGGAGAACCAGCCAGATAAGAACTGACAGGCCCCTAATTGATGGCAGCAGAATTCCCGTGACAGAAGCCTGGGAAAAGTCACATTGGAGGAACATAATTGGAGTGATTGGAATCTTAACAGGAATCCGTGGATAATCTCTGCTAATGTGAAGCTCCTATTACCACACCAAACACTACAACACAGCATTACACCAGAAACACCTACTACTACAACACAGCATTACACCAGAAACACATACCACTACAACACAGCATTACACCAGAAACACCTACTACTACAACACAGCATTACACCAGAAACACCTACTACTACAACACAGCATTACACCAGAAACACATACCACTACAACACAGCATTACACCAGAAACACCTACTAATACAACACAGCATTACACCAGAAACACCTACTACTACAACACACACTACACCAGAAACACCTACTACTACAACACAGCATTACACCAGAAACACCTACTACTACAACACAGCATTACACCAGAAATACATACCACTACAACACAGCATTACACCAGAAACACCTACAGCATTACACCAGAAATATCTACTACTACAACACAGTGTCACCCAAGATACATCTACCACAACAACACAGTGTCACCCCAGATACATCTACTACTACAACACAGTGTCATCCCAGATACATCTAGTACTGCAACACAGTGTCACCCAAGATACATCTACTATTACAAGACAGTGTCACACCAGATACACCTATTACTACAACACAGTGTCACCCCAGATACATCTACTACTACAACACAGTGTCATCCCAGATACATCTAGTACTACAACACAGTGTCATCCCAGATACATCTAGTACTGCAACACAGTGTCACCCAAGATACATCTACTATTACAAGACAGTGTCACACCAGATACATTTACTATTACAAGACAGTGTCACACCAGATACACATAATACTACAACACAGTGTCACACCAGATACATATATTACTACAACACAGTGTAAAACAAGATGCACCTACAACCACAACACAGCGTCAGCCCAGATCCATCTACTGGAACAACACAGTGTCACCCGAGATACATCTAGTACTACAACAAAACAGTGTCACCCCAGATACATCTAGTACTACAACAAAACAGTGTCACCCCAGATACATCTAGTACTACAACAAAACAGTGTCACCCCAGATACATCTAGTACTACAACAAAACAGTGTCACCCCAGATACATCTACTGGAACAACACAGTGTCACTCCAGATACATCTAGTACTACAACACAGTGTGACACCAGATACATCTAATACAACAACAGTTTGTCACACCAGATACACCTACTACTACAACACAGTGTCACCCCAGATACACCTATGACACCCCTTTTCATGCCATCTTGCTGTTACGGAACTAGTTGAAATCTCTCCAGGTACTCATCGACTCTGGGGCCGATGAGGGGCTTATGGACGCTACCCTGGCGTCCGAGCTGGGCATCCCCACTCGGCCCCTCTCCATTCCCATGGATGTTAGAGCGCTGGACGGACGCACTATAGGCTGGGTCACCCACAATACCAGCCCATCAACCTACATGTGTCAGGGAACCACAGCGAGACGATCCAATTCATCCTTATTAAGTCTCCTTTGGGATTCTCTTGGCTCCAGCGACACAATCCCTTCTTGACTGCTGGTGCCATCATGGGCTGGTGCCCGCTCTGCCACGCTCATTGCCTGAAGTCAGCGCAGCCTTCCCCGGGACATCTTCCTGGTGGCTTGGAAGTTGTCCCGGACCTCTCCACCATTCCCGCGGAGTACCAGAACCTCCGGGAGGTGTTCAGTAAGACCAGGGCCACTTCGCTTCCACAGCACCAACCCTATGACTGAGGGATCGACCTTCTCCCAGGACGACTGTACTGTCTGTCGGTCTGGAGACCAGGCTACACGGAGGACTCCCTACCTCCAAGGTTCATCCATCCTTCTGCCTCCCCCGAGATCTCCTCGACCAGCGGGCCACCATGTTCTCCAAGCTGGACCTTTGGAATGCCTACCACCTGGTGCGGATACGGGAAGGGGACGAGTGGAACACTGCTAGGAAAGCACATTCGTGAGGCGCAGCGTTCCCAGCCAACCCAGAGGGGGGGTCCAGATAACTGGATGTTTGTTCCTGACGAGGTCCACTCCTCGGTCCTGA
This sequence comes from Oncorhynchus gorbuscha, assembly GCF_021184085.1. Lineage (NCBI taxonomy): Eukaryota > Metazoa > Chordata > Actinopteri > Salmoniformes > Salmonidae > Oncorhynchus > Oncorhynchus gorbuscha. The sequence continues at coordinate 99,747,062 of NC_060181.1, read as the reverse complement.
AGTGGGCCCACTCAGGCTAGCCTGCCACCCGGGCTCCCGTTGGACCCTGACCTTTGTGCCACAACGCTTTTGGTGGCCTACCATGGTTCTTTGCTCAGAACAAGACTCCTCGGCAAGCTCCGGGAGGTCTCCTGCAGCATCTGCCTGTCCCTCACCGTCCCTGGTCTCACATATCCCTGGACTTTGTCACGGGTCTCCCCCGTCTGATGCTGCTTGTTTTGCATGTTATTTTGGCATTAATACGTGTCGTATCAGTTTGCAAACAATGTAAAAACATGTTTATTTAGTTAATAAAGCCGCATACAAACATGGTCTCTTTTTGTCCAAAATACCGATGTTTCAGCCTAGCTCAGTGCTTTCTGTGGTGGTGGGGCCAGCAGAAAATACAGAATGTAGGCGTTAGTAATCTTCTCTAGTTTCGCTGTGATTAGCTCAGTGTTCTGTCACTCATGGGGCCACTATGTCACCACAGAATCTGCATGGAGAGCTAGGAAGTTCAAGCACCCTTGGCTGCTGACATAGATTTACATTAGAAGTGCCCATCCAAGAAGACTCAAGCTCATTGGCCACAGATAAAATTACGTCAAATCACGTTATATCTACCGTAGCTTTGATTGGACTGATCATGTCAACATCATATTTTCAAAATGTTAGCTAGCAAGTTAGACAAGCAGTGATCATCATGAATCATGTTGACATGCTACTAGCAAATCCTTTTCAATCCTTGACATATGAAGAGAAATTATGAGGCGTATGACACTATTGGATCAGTTTTCCAAAGCTGCCCACTTCATTCCAAGCTACCCTATGCCCAAGAGATGGCCCAGTTCATGGTGCAGCATGTCTTCCAGATCCATGGACTCCCAGTGGACATGGTCTCCGACTGGGGTCCTCAGTTCTCATTCTGGTTCTGCAAGTCGTTCTGCAGACTCATTTGGTCGTCGGCTAGCCTGTCTTCTGGGTTCTCATCTTCTGTTGCTCCATACCCTCCATATACATGTAGTGTAGTCTGTAGCCCGGTTTAGTAGTGTAGTCTGTAGTCTGGTGTAGTAGTGTAGTCTGTAGTCTGGTGTAGTAGTGTAGCCAGGAGTCTGGTGTGGTAGTGTAGTCTGTAGTCTGGTGTAGTAGTGTAGTTTGTAGTCTGGTGTAGTAGTGTAGTCTGTAGTCTGGTGTAGTAGTGTAGTTTGTAGTCTGGTTTAGTAGTGTAGTCTGTAGTCTGGTGTAGTAGTGTAGTTTGTAGTCTGGTGTAGTAGTGTAGTCTGAGTCTGTAGTTTGTAGTAGTAGTGTAGTCTGCCAGGTAGTAGTGTAGCCAGGGTGTGGTAGTGTAGTCTGTAGTCTGGTGTAGTAGTGTAGTCTGTAGTCTGGTGTAGTAGTGTAGCCAGGAGTGTGGTGTGGTAGTGTAGTCTGTAGTCTGGTGTAGTAGTGTAGTTTGTAGTCTGGTTTAATAGTGTAGTCTGTAGTCTGGTGTAGTAGTGTAGCCAGGAGTCTGGTGTGGTAGTGTAGTCTGTAGTCTGGTGTAGTAGTGTAGTCAGGAGTCTGGTGTAGTAGTGTAGTCTGTAGTCTGGTGTAGTAGTGTAGCCAGGAGTCTGGTGTGGTAGTGTAGTCTGTCGTCTGGTGTAGTAGTGTAGCCAGGACTCTGGTGTGGTAGTGTAGCCAGGAGTCTGGTGTAGTAGTGTAGCCAGGAGTCTGGTGTAGTAGTGTAGTCAGTAGTCTGGTGTAGTAGTGTAGCCATGAGTCTGGTGTGGTAGTGTAGTCTGTGGTCTGGTGTAGTAGTGTAGTCTGTAGTCTGGTGTAATAGTGTAGTCTGTAGTCTGGTGTGTTAGTGTAGTCTGTAGTCTTATTTTTATCTGTTTTTTAAATTTGACTCTACTCTACTGCTTGCATCAGTAAACTGATGTGGAATAATATTCCATGCAGTCATGGCTCCTATGTAGTACTGTGCACCTTCCATAGTCTGTTCTGGACGTGGGGATTGTGAAGAGACCTCTGGTGGCATGTCTTATGGGTTATGAATGGGTGTCTTGAGCTGTGTGCTAGTAGTTTAGACAGACCTCTGGTGGCATGTCTTATGGGGTATGAATGGGTGTCCAAGCTGTGTGCTAGTAGTTTAGACAGACCTCTGGTGGCATGTCTTATGGGGTATGAATGGGTGTCTGAGCTTTGTGCTAGTAGTTTAGACAGACCTCTGGTGGCATGTCTTATGGGGCATGAATGGGTGTCTGAGCTGTGTGCTAGTAGTTTAGACAGACCTCTGGTGGCATGTCTTATGGGGTATGAATGGGTGTCTGAGCTGTGTGCTAGTAGTTTAGACAGACCTCTGGTGGCATGTCTTATGGGGTATGAATGGGTGTCTGAGCTGTGTGCTAGTAGTTTAGACAGACCTCTGGTGGCATGTCTTATGGGGTATGAATGGGTGTCTGAGCTGTGTGCTAGTAGTTTAGACAGACCTCTGGTGGCATGTCTTATGGGGTATGAATGGGTGTCTGAGCTGTGTGCTAGTAGTTTAGACAGACCTCTGGTGGCATGTCTTATGGGGTATGAATGGGTGTCCGAGCTGTGTGCTAGTAGTTTAGACAGACCTCTGGTGGCATGTCTTATGGGGTATGAATGGGTGTCCGAGCTGTGTGCTAGTAGTTTAGACAGACCTCTGGTGGCATGTCTTATGGGGTATGAATGGGTGTCCGAGCTGTGTGCTAGTAGTTTAGACAGACCTCTGGTGGCATGTCTTATGGGGTATGAATGGGTGTCTGAGCTGTGTGCTAGTAGTTTAGACAGACCTCTGGTGGCATGTCTTATGGGGTATGAATGGGTGTCCGAGCTGTGTGCTAGTAGTTTAGACAGACCTCTGGTGGCATGTCTTATGGGGTATGAATGGGTGTCCGAGCTGTGTGCTAGTAGTTTAGACAGACCTCTGGTGGCATGTCTTATGGGGTATGAATGGGTGTCCGAGCTGTGTGCTAGTAGTTTAGACAGACCTCTGGTGGCATGTCTTATGGGGTATGAATGGGTGTCCGAGCTGTGTGCTAGTAGTTTAGACAGACCTCTGGTGGCATGTCTTATGGGGTATGAATGGGTGTCCGAGCTGTGTGCTGGTAATTTAAACAGACACCTCGGTGCATTCAGCGTGTCAACACTTCTTACAAAAACAAGTAGTGATGAAGCCAATCTCTCCTCCACTTTGAGCCATGAGACATGTACATGCATATTATTCATGTTGGCTCTCTGTATACATCCAAGGGCCAGCCATACTGCCCTCTTCTGAGCCAATTGTAATTTTCCTAATTCCCTCTTTGTAGCACCTGACCACGACTGAACAGTAGTCCAGGTGCGACAAAACTAGGGCCTATAGGACCTGCCTTGTTGATAGTGTTGTTAAGAAGGTAGAAACTAGGGCCTGTAGTACCTGCCTTGTTGATAGTGCTGTTAAGAAGAGAGAGCAGAGCTTTATTATGGACAGACTTCTCCCCATCCTAGCTACTGTCGTTGCCCATCCCAGCTAGGTCGTTGCTGCAAATGAGAATGTGTTCTCATTCAACTTACCTGGTAAAATAACAGATTAATAAATAAATAGAAACTGTTGTATCAACATGTTTTGACCATGACAGTTTACAATCCAGATAGTAGTAGTGTAGTCAGGAGTCTGGTGTAGTAGTATAGTCAGGAGTCTGGTGTAGTAGTGTAGTCAGGAGTCTGGTGTAGTAGTGTAGTCAGGAGTCTGGTGTAGTAGTGTAGTCAGGAGTCTGGTGTAGTAGTGTAGTCAGGAGTCTGGTGTAGTAGTGTAGTCAGGAGTCAGATTGTAGTAGTGTAGTCAGGAGTCTGGTGTAGTAGTGTAGTCAGGAGTCAGATTGTAGTAGTGTAGTCAGGAGTCTGTGTAGTCAGGAGTCAGATTGTAGTAGTGTAGTCAGGAGTCTGGTGTAGTAGTGTAGTCAGGAGTCTGGTGTAGTAGTGTAGTCAGGAGTCAGATTGTAGTAGTGTAGTCAGGAGTCTGGTGTAGTAGTGTAGTCAGGAGTCTGGTGTAGTAGTGTAGCCAGGAGTCTGGTGTAGTAGTGTAGTCAGGAGTCTGGTGTAGTAGTGTAGTCAGGAGTCTGGTGTAGTAGTATAGTCAGGAGTCTGGTGTAGTAGTGTAGTCAGGAGTCTGGTGTAGTAGTGTAGTCAGGAGTCTGGTGTAGTAGTGTAGCCAGGAGTCTGGTGTAGTAGTGTAGTCTGTAGACTGGTGTGGTAGGGTAGTCTGTAGTCTGGTGTGGTAATGTAGTCAGGAGTCTGGTGTAGTAGTGTAGTCAGTAGTCTGGTGTTGTAATGTAGTCAGTAGTCTGGTGTAGTGGTATCGTCTGTAGTCTGGTGTAGTTGTATAGTCTGTAGTCTGGTGTACTAGTATTGTCAGCAGTCTGGTGTAGTATTGTAGTCAGTAGTTTGGTGTAGTCTGTAGTCTGGTGTAGTCTGTAGTCTGGTGTGGTTGGGTATTATGTAGTCTGGTGTACTAGTATAGTCAGCAGTCTGGTGTAGTATTGTAGTCAGTAGTTTGGTGTAGTCTGTAGTCTGGTATGGTTGGGTATTCTGTAGTCTGGTGTAGTAGTGTGGTCAGGAGTCTATAGTCTGGTGTAGTAGTGTGGTCAGGAGTCTATAGTCTGGTGTAGTAGTGTGGTCAGGAGTCTATAGTCTGGTGTAGTAGTGTGGTCAGGAGTCTATAGTCTGGTGTAGTAGTGTGGTCAGGATTCTATAGTCTGGTGTAGTAGTGTGGTCAGGAGTCTATACTCTGGTGTAGTAGTGTGGTCAGGAGTCTATAGTCTGGTGTAGTAGTGTGGACAGGATTCTATAGTCTGGTGTAGTAGTGTGGTCAGGAGTCTATAGTCTGGTGTAGTAGTGTGGTCAGGAGTCTATAGTCTGGTGTAGTAGTGTGGTCAGGAGTCTATAGTCCGGTGTAGTAGTGTGGTCAGGAGACTATAGTCCGGTGTAGTAGTGTAGTCAGGAGTCTGTAGTCTGGTGTAGTAGTGTGGTCAGGAGTCTATAGTCTGGTGTAGTAGTGTGGTCAGGAGTCTATAGTCTGGTGTAGTAGTGTGGTCAGGAGTCTGGTGTAGTAGTGTAGTCAGGAGTCAGATTGTAGTAGTGTAGTCAGGAGTCTGGTGTAGTAGTATAGTCAAGAGTCTGGTGTAGTAGTGTAGTCAGGAGTCTGGTGTAGTAGTGTAGTCAGGAGTCAGATTGTAGTAGTGTAGTCAGGAGTCTGGTGTAGTAGTGTAGTCAGGAGTCTGGTGTAGTAGTGTAGTCAGGAGTCAGATTGTAGTAGTGTAGTCAGGAGTCTGGTGTAGTAGTGTAGTCAGGAGTCTGGTGTAGTAGTGTAGTCAGGAGTCTGGTGTAGTAGTGTAGTCAGGAGTCTGGTGTAGTAGTGTAGTCAGGAGTCTGGTGTAGTAGTGTAGTCTGTAGACTGGTGTGGTAGGGTAGTCTGTAGTCTGGTGTGGTAATGTAGTCAGGAGTCAGATTGTAGTAGTGTAGTCAGGAGTCTGGTGTAGTAGTGTAGTCAGGAGTCTGGTGTAGTAGTGTAGTCAGGAGTCAGATTGTAGTAGTGTAGTCAGGAGTCTGGTGTAGTAGTGTAGTCAGGAGTCTGGTGTAGTAGTGTAGCCAGGAGTCTGGTGTAGTAGTGTAGTCAGGAGTCTGGTGTAGTAGTGTAGTCAGGAGTCTGGTGTAGTAGTATAGTCAGGAGTCTGGTGTAGTAGTGTAGTCAGGAGTCTGGTGTAGTAGTGTAGTCAGGAGTCTGGTGTAGTAGTGTAGCCAGGAGTCTGGTGTAGTAGTGTAGTCTGTAGACTGGTGTGGTAGGGTAGTCTGTAGTCTGGTGTGGTAATGTAGTCAGGAGTCTGGTGTAGTAGTGTAGTCAGTAGTCTGGTGTTGTAATGTAGTCAGTAGTCTGGTGTAGTGGTATCGTCTGTAGTCTGGTGTAGTTGTATAGTCTGTAGTCTGGTGTACTAGTATTGTCAGCAGTCTGGTGTAGTATTGTAGTCAGTAGTTTGGTGTAGTCTGTAGTCTGGTGTAGTCTGTAGTCTGGTGTGGTTGGGTATTATGTAGTCTGGTGTACTAGTATAGTCAGCAGTCTGGTGTAGTATTGTAGTCAGTAGTTTGGTGTAGTCTGTAGTCTGGTATGGTTGGGTATTCTGTAGTCTGGTGTAGTAGTGTGGTCAGGAGTCTATAGTCTGGTGTAGTAGTGTGGTCAGGAGTCTATAGTCTGGTGTAGTAGTGTGGTCAGGAGTCTATAGTCTGGTGTAGTAGTGTGGTCAGGATTCTATAGTCTGGTGTAGTAGTGTGGTCAGGAGTCTATAGTCTGGTGTAGTAGTGTGGTCAGGAGTCTATAGTCTGGTGTAGTAGTGTGGACAGGATTCTATAGTCTGGTGTAGTAGTGTGGTCAGGAGTCTATAGTCCGGTGTAGTAGTTTGGTCAGGAGACTATAGTCCGGTGTAGTAGTGTGGTCAGGAGTCTATAGTCTGGTGTAGTAGTGTGGTTAGGAGTCTGGTGTAGTAGTGCAGTCAGGAGTCTGGTGTAGTAGTGTAGTCAGGAGTCTGGTGTAGTAGTGTAGTCAGGAGTCAGATTGTAGTAGTGTAGTCAGGAGTCTGGTGTAGTAGTATAGTCAGGAGTCTGGTGTAGTATTGTAGTCAGGAGTCTGGTGTAGTAGTGTAGTCAGGAGTCTGGTGTAGTAGTGTAGTCAGGAGTCAGATTGTAGTAGTGTAGTCAGGAGTCTGGTGTAGTAGTGTAGTCAGGAGTCAGATTGTAGTAGTGTAGTCAGGAGTCTGGTGTAGTAGTGTAGTCAGGAGTCTGGTGTAGTAGTGTAGTCAGGAGTCAGATTGTAGTAGTGTAGTCAGGAGTCTGGTGTAGTAGTGTAGTCAGGAGTCTGGTGTAGTAGTGTAGCCAGGAGTCTGGTGTAGTAGTGTAGTCAGGAGTCTGGTGTAGTAGTGTAGTCAGGAGTCTGGTGTAGTAGTATAGTCAGGAGTCTGGTGTAGTAGTGTAGTCAGGAGTCTGGTGTAGTAGTGTAGTCAGGAGTCTGGTGTAGTAGTGTAGCCAGGAGTCTGGTGTAGTAGTGTAGTCTGTAGACTGGTGTGGTAGGGTAGTCTGTAGTCTGGTGTGGTAATGTAGTCAGGAGTCTGGTGTAGTAGTGTAGTCAGTAGTCTGGTGTTGTAATGTAGTCAGTAGTCTGGTGTAGTGGTATCGTCTGTAGTCTGGTGTAGTTGTATAGTCTGTAGTCTGGTGTACTAGTATTGTCAGCAGTCTGGTGTAGTATTGTAGTCAGTAGTTTGGTGTAGTCTGTAGTCTGGTGTAGTCTGTAGTCTGGTGTGGTTGGGTATTATGTAGTCTGGTGTACTAGTATAGTCAGCAGTCTGGTGTAGTATTGTAGTCAGTAGTTTGGTGTAGTCTGTAGTCTGGTATGGTTGGGTATTCTGTAGTCTGGTGTAGTAGTGTGGTCAGGAGTCTATAGTCTGGTGTAGTAGTGTGGTCAGGAGTCTATAGTCTGGTGTAGTAGTGTGGTCAGGAGTCTATAGTCTGGTGTAGTAGTGTGGTCAGGAGTCTATAGTCTGGTGTAGTAGTGTGGTCAGGATTCTATAGTCTGGTGTAGTAGTGTGGTCAGGAGTCTATACTCTGGTGTAGTAGTGTGGTCAGGAGTCTATAGTCTGGTGTAGTAGTGTGGACAGGATTCTATAGTCTGGTGTAGTAGTGTGGTCAGGAGTCTATAGTCTGGTGTAGTAGTGTGGTCAGGAGTCTATAGTCTGGTGTAGTAGTGTGGTCAGGAGTCTATAGTCCGGTGTAGTAGTGTGGTCAGGAGACTATAGTCCGGTGTAGTAGTGTAGTCAGGAGTCTGTAGTCTGGTGTAGTAGTGTGGTCAGGAGTCTATAGTCTGGTGTAGTAGTGTGGTCAGGAGTCTATAGTCTGGTGTAGTAGTGTGGTCAGGAGTCTGGTGTAGTAGTGTAGTCAGGAGTCAGATTGTAGTAGTGTAGTCAGGAGTCTGGTGTAGTAGTATAGTCAAGAGTCTGGTGTAGTAGTGTAGTCAGGAGTCTGGTGTAGTAGTGTAGTCAGGAGTCAGATTGTAGTAGTGTAGTCAGGAGTCTGGTGTAGTAGTGTAGTCAGGAGTCTGGTGTAGTAGTGTAGTCAGGAGTCAGATTGTAGTAGTGTAGTCAGGAGTCTGGTGTAGTAGTGTAGTCAGGAGTCTGGTGTAGTAGTGTAGTCAGGAGTCTGGTGTAGTAGTGTAGTCAGGAGTCTGGTGTAGTAGTGTAGTCAGGAGTCTGGTGTAGTAGTGTAGTCTGTAGACTGGTGTGGTAGGGTAGTCTGTAGTCTGGTGTGGTAATGTAGTCAGGAGTCAGATTGTAGTAGTGTAGTCAGGAGTCTGGTGTAGTAGTGTAGTCAGGAGTCTGGTGTAGTAGTGTAGTCAGGAGTCAGATTGTAGTAGTGTAGTCAGGAGTCTGGTGTAGTAGTGTAGTCAGGAGTCTGGTGTAGTAGTGTAGCCAGGAGTCTGGTGTAGTAGTGTAGTCAGGAGTCTGGTGTAGTAGTGTAGTCAGGAGTCTGGTGTAGTAGTATAGTCAGGAGTCTGGTGTAGTAGTGTAGTCAGGAGTCTGGTGTAGTAGTGTAGTCAGGAGTCTGGTGTAGTAGTGTAGCCAGGGGTCTGGTGTAGTAGTGTAGTCTGTAGACTGGTGTGGTAGGGTAGTCTGTAGTCTGGTGTGGTAATGTAGTCAGGAGTCTGGTGTAGTAGTGTAGTCAGTAGTCTGGTGTTGTAATGTAGTCAGTAGTCTGGTGTAGTGGTATCGTCTGTAGTCTGGTGTAGTTGTATAGTCTGTAGTCTGGTGTACTAGTATTGTCAGCAGTCTGGTGTAGTATTGTAGTCAGTAGTTTGGTGTAGTCTGTAGTCTGGTGTAGTCTGTAGTCTGGTGTGGTTGGGTATTATGTAGTCTGGTGTACTAGTATAGTCAGCAGTCTGGTGTAGTATTGTAGTCAGTAGTTTGGTGTAGTCTGTAGTCTGGTATGGTTGGGTATTCTGTAGTCTGGTGTAGTAGTGTGGTCAGGAGTCTATAGTCTGGTGTAGTAGTGTGGTCAGGAGTCTATAGTCTGGTGTAGTAGTGTGGTCAGGAGTCTATAGTCTGGTGTAGTAGTGTGGTCAGGATTCTATAGTCTGGTGTAGTAGTGTGGTCAGGAGTCTATACTCTGGTGTAGTAGTGTGGTCAGGAGTCTATAGTCTGGTGTAGTAGTGTGGACAGGATTCTATAGTCTGGTGTAGTAGTGTGGTCAGGAGTCTATAGTCCGGTGTAGTAGTTTGGTCAGGAGACTATAGTCCGGTGTAGTAGTGTGGTCAGGAGTCTATAGTCTGGTGTAGTAGTGTGGTTAGGAGTCTGGTGTAGTAGTGCAGTCAGGAGTCTGGTGTAGTAGTGTAGTCAGGAGTCTGGTGTAGTAGTGTAGTCAGGAGTCAGATTGTAGTAGTGTAGTCAGGAGTCTGGTGTAGTAGTATAGTCAGGAGTCTGGTGTAGTAGTGTAGTCAGGAGTCTGGTGTAGTAGTGTAGTCAGGAGTCTGGTGTAGTAGTGTAGTCAGGAGTCAGATTGTAGTAGTGTAGTCAGGAGTCTGGTGTAGTAGTGTAGTCAGGAGTCAGATTGTAGTAGTGTAGTCAGGAGTCTGGTGTAGTAGTGTAGTCAGGAGTCTGGTGTAGTAGTGTAGTCAGGAGTCAGATTGTAGTAGTGTAGTCAGGAGTCTGGTGTAGTAGTGTAGTCAGGAGTCTGGTGTAGTAGTGTAGCCAGGAGTCTGGTGTAGTAGTGTAGTCAGGAGTCTGGTGTAGTAGTGTAGTCAGGAGTCTGGTGTAGTAGTATAGTCAGGAGTCTGGTGTAGTAGTGTAGTCAGGAGTCTGGTGTAGTAGTGTAGTCAGGAGTCTGGTGTAGTAGTGTAGCCAGGAGTCTGGTGTAGTAGTGTAGTCTGTAGACTGGTGTGGTAGGGTAGTCTGTAGTCTGGTGTGGTAATGTAGTCAGGAGTCTGGTGTAGTAGTGTAGTCAGTAGTCTGGTGTTGTAATGTAGTCAGTAGTCTGGTGTAGTGGTATCGTCTGTAGTCTGGTGTAGTTGTATAGTCTGTAGTCTGGTGTACTAGTATTGTCAGCAGTCTGGTGTAGTATTGTAGTCAGTAGTTTGGTGTAGTCTGTAGTCTGGTGTAGTCTGTAGTCTGGTGTGGTTGGGTATTATGTAGTCTGGTGTACTAGTATAGTCAGCAGTCTGGTGTAGTATTGTAGTCAGTAGTTTGGTGTAGTCTGTAGTCTGGTATGGTTGGGTATTCTGTAGTCTGGTGTAGTAGTGTGGTCAGGAGTCTATAGTCTGGTGTAGTAGTGTGGTCAGGAGTCTATAGTCTGGTGTAGTAGTGTGGTCAGGAGTCTATAGTCTGGTGTAGTAGTGTGGTCAGGAGTCTATAGTCTGGTGTAGTAGTGTGGTCAGGATTCTATAGTCTGGTGTAGTAGTGTGGTCAGGAGTCTATACTCTGGTGTAGTAGTGTGGTCAGGAGTCTATAGTCTGGTGTAGTAGTGTGGACAGGATTCTATAGTCTGGTGTAGTAGTGTGGTCAGGAGTCTATAGTCCGGTGTAGTAGTGTGGTCAGGAGACTATAGTCCGGTGTAGTAGTGTAGTCAGGAGTCTGTAGTCTGGTGTAGTAGTGTGGTCAGGAGTCTATAGTCTGGTGTAGTAGTGTGGTCAGGAGTCTATAGTCTGGTGTAGTAGTGTGGTCAGGAGTCTGGTGTAGTAGTGTAGTCAGGAGTCAGATTGTAGTAGTGTAGTCAGGAGTCTGGTGTAGTAGTATAGTCAAGAGTCTGGTGTAGTAGTGTAGTCAGGAGTCTGGTGTAGTAGTGTAGTCAGGAGTCAGATTGTAGTAGTGTAGTCAGGAGTCTGGTGTAGTAGTGTAGTCAGGAGTCTGGTGTAGTAGTGTAGTCAGGAGTCAGATTGTAGTAGTGTAGTCAGGAGTCTGGTGTAGTAGTGTAGTCAGGAGTCTGGTGTAGTAGTGTAGTCAGGAGTCTGGTGTAGTAGTGTAGTCAGGAGTCTGGTGTAGTAGTGTAGTCAGGAGTCTGGTGTAGTAGTGTAGTCAGGAGTCTGGTGTAGTAGTGTAGTCTGTAGACTGGTGTGGTAGGGTAGTCTGTAGTCTGGTGTGGTAATGTAGTCAGGAGTCAGATTGTAGTAGTGTAGTCAGGAGTCTGGTGTAGTAGTGTAGTCAGGAGTCTGGTGTAGTAGTGTAGTCAGGAGTCAGATTGTAGTAGTGTAGTCAGGAGTCTGGTGTAGTAGTGTAGTCAGGAGTCTGGTGTAGTAGTGTAGCCAGGAGTCTGGTGTAGTAGTGTAGTCAGGAGTCTGGTGTAGTAGTGTAGTCAGGAGTCTGGTGTAGTAGTATAGTCAGGAGTCTGGTGTAGTAGTGTAGTCAGGAGTCTGGTGTAGTAGTGTAGTCAGGAGTCTGGTGTAGTAGTGTAGCCAGGAGTCTGGTGTAGTAGTGTAGTCTGTAGACTGGTGTGGTAGGGTAGTCTGTAGTCTGGTGTGGTAATGTAGTCAGGAGTCTGGTGTAGTAGTGTAGTCAGTAGTCTGGTGTTGTAATGTAGTCAGTAGTCTGGTGTAGTGGTATCGTCTGTAGTCTGGTGTAGTTGTATAGTCTGTAGTCTGGTGTACTAGTATTGTCAGCAGTCTGGTGTAGTATTGTAGTCAGTAGTTTGGTGTAGTCTGTAGTCTGGTGTAGTCTGTAGTCTGGTGTGGTTGGGTATTATGTAGTCTGGTGTACTAGTATAGTCAGCAGTCTGGTGTAGTATTGTAGTCAGTAGTTTGGTGTAGTCTGTAGTCTGGTATGGTTGGGTATTCTGTAGTCTGGTGTAGTAGTGTGGTCAGGAGTCTATAGTCTGGTGTAGTAGTGTGGTCAGGAGTCTATAGTCTGGTGTAGTAGTGTGGTCAGGAGTCTATAGTCTGGTGTAGTAGTGTGGTCAGGATTCTATAGTCTGGTGTAGTAGTGTGGTCAGGAGTCTATACTCTGGTGTAGTAGTGTGGTCAGGAGTCTATAGTCTGGTGTAGTAGTGTGGACAGGATTCTATAGTCTGGTGTAGTAGTGTGGTCAGGAGTCTATAGTCCGGTGTAGTAGTGTGGTCAGGAGACTATAGTCCGGTGTAGTAGTGTGGTCAGGAGTCTATAGTCTGGTGTAGTAGTGTGGTCAGGAGTCTGGTGTAGTAGTGTAGTCAGGAGTCAGATTGTAGTAGTGTAGTCAGGAGTCTGGTGTAGTAGTATAGTCAGGAGTCTGGTGTAGTAGTGTAGTCAGGAGTCTGGTGTAGTAGTGTAGTCAGGAGTCAGATTGTAGTAGTGTAGTCAGGAGTCTGGTGTAGTAGTGTAGTCAGGAGTCTGGTGTAGTAGTGTAGTCAGGAGTCTGGTGTAGTAGTGTAGTCTGTAGACTGGTGTGGTAGGGTAGTCTGTAGTCTGATGTGGTAATGTAGTCAGGAGTCTGGTGTAGTAGTGTAGTCAGTAGTCTGATGTTGTAATGTAGTCAGTAGTCTGGTGTAGTAGTGTAGTCAGTAGTCTGGTGTTGTAATGTAGTCAGTAGTCTGGTGTAGTGGTATCGTCTGTAGTCTGGTGTAGTTGTATAGTCTGTAGTCTGATGTACTAGTATTGTCAGCAGTCTGGTGTAGTATTGTAGTCAGTAGTTTGGTGTAGTCTGTAGTCTGGTGTGGTTGGGTATTATGTAGTCTGGTGTACTAGTATAGTCAGCAGTCTGGTGTAGTATTGTAGTCAGTAGTTTGGTGTAGTCTGTAGTCTGGTGTAGTACTGTGGTCAGGAGTCTATAGTCTGGTGTAGTAGTGTGGTCAGGAGTCTATAGTCTGGTGTGGTAATATAGTCAGGAGTCTATAGTCTGGTGTAGTATTGTGGTCAGGAGTCTATAGTCTGGTGTAGTAGTGTGGTCAGGAGTCTATAGTCTGGTGTAGTAGTGTGGTCAGGAGTCTATAGTCTGGTGTAGTAGTGTGGTCAGGAGTCTATAGTCTGGTGTAGTAGTGTGGTCAGGAGTCTATAGTCTGGTGTAGTAGTGTGGTCAGGAGTCTATAGTCTGTTGTAGTAGTGTGGTCAGGAGTCTATAGTCTGGTGTAGTAGTGTGGTCAGGAGTCTATAGTCTGGTGTAGTAGTGTGGTCAGGAGTCTATAGTCTGGTGTAGTAGTGTGGTCAGGAGTCTATAGTCTGGTGTAGTAGTGTGGTCAGGAGTCTGTAGTCTATAGTCTGGTGTAGGAGTGTGGTCAGGAGTCTGTAGTCTGGTGTAGTAGTGTGGTCAGGAGTCTATAGTCTGGTGTAGTAGTGTGGTCAGGAGTCTATACTCTGGTGTAGTAGTGTGGTCAGGAGTCTATAGTCTGGTGTAGTAGTGTGGTCAGGAGTCTATAGTCTGGTGTAGTAGTGTGGTCAGGAGTCTGTAGTCTGGTGTAGTAGTGTGGTCAGGAGTCTATAGTCTGGTGTAGTAGTGTGGTCAGGAGTCTATAGTCTGGTGTAGTAGTGTGGTCAGGATTCTATAGTCTGGTGTAGTAGTGTGGTCAGGAGTCTATAGTCCGGTGTAGTAGTGTGGTCAGGAGTCTATAGTCTGGTGTAGTAGTGTGGTCAGGAGTCTATAGTCTGGTGTAGTAGTGTGGTCAGGAGTCTATAGTCTGGTGTAGTAGTGTGGTCAGGAGACTGTTGTCAGGTATCTAGCCCGGCTTGCTCTCCTCTGTTTTCATTAACAGGCTAGTCACCCTTGTGAGGAGACGCAGCAGAGCAGAACATCTCAGCGGCCCGTAGGGACTGTTAGGAGAGGAGAGGAGGAAGAGAGGAGAGGGGATGAGGGGAGGAAGAGGAGAGGGAAGGGGAGAGAGTGTGAGAGGAGGAGAGAGACGGAGATGGATGGCACGTGGAAACGGAACAAACCTGTCTGAGATTAGTCTGTCTTCTAGCAGGGGAACTCGCTCCAGTCTGAGAATCCATTTGTTTTCTACTGAGAGAGATAATTCTTTAATTAACCTGCAGTGCATCTCTGGAACTCGAAGAGTTAAATAACTTATGTATCTCTGCTGAGTTAAAGCACTGTCAAGAAGTGTTACCTCTCTGGTTACAAAATAACCAGACTTTGTTTTCAGCCCCAGCTCAGGGAGAAGACTGTCCTTGACCCTACTGATGGCATCTTAGTGGCTGCTGTTGGAATCTCAACGTGTTGAGTCTTGTATAATGCAGACATGTATATTTAATAATACCTTTCAAATCAATTCAAATTTTATTTGTCACATACACATGGTTAGCAGATGTTAAATCGAGTGTAGCGAAATGCTTGTGCTTCTAGTTCCGACAATGCAGTAATAACCAACGAGTAATCTAATCTAACAATTTCACAACAATTACCTTATACACACAAGTGTAAAGGAATAAAGTAATGTACATAAAGATATATGAATGAGTGATGGTACAGAACGGCATAGGCAAGATGCAGTAGATGATATAGAGTACAGTATATACATATACATATCAGATGAGTAATGTAGGGTATGTAAACATAATATTAAGTGGCATTGTTTAAAGTGGCTAGTGATACATTTTTTCCATCAATTTCCACCTCATTTGCAATGGGGTGTAGATGTGACACAAATAAATGGAGTTGAATTAAAGAGAAAACATTTCTTCACACCTGTACATTTATGCACTGACAGAGAGAAAGAGACTACTATAGGACATTATCAACCACCATGCCCCCCCCCCCTGTTAGCGGTAAATCACATCCATGACTGAAGTCTCACTCTAACCAGTTTCATCTAATATCTGCCTTCAGATTCACAAACACATGTCTCCCCCAGGCAACAGCATCAGCCTCTGCACTCCTGCAAATAAATTCAACATGCCCCCCCCAGCCTGGAGAGGTTCATCATACTTGGGTATCTGGTTCATGCTTTAGCACCCCCCCTTAAATGTGTAATTCCGCAGCCATCTGGCAGGGGAGCAGGATTCCGAGGGCTGTGTGATGCCAGCAGGACGATGCCACATCTTGGAACGGGCTATTGCTTTCTAAATGGCTTTGGGCTCTGTGTCCTCTCCACACTGTATTGAAGCAATATCATTAGCTTGTTTTCGATCCCCCCTTCTCTTCCCAAAGTTTAAAAAGTAATCTTGACTCTCTTGCAGGCTGTTGTGATAAGGAATGTGAACTGGGTCAAGGACTGTGTAAGTCATCCAGTATAATTACAGCAGTGTTCAGTTTATTCTATTCTGCTGTGAGCTGCTGCTGGGAGAGATACACATCCACTACTGGATTTAGAGCCATTGTTTCTCTTTCCTCATGAGTCAAATCATTTCCTGCTATTTTGTTCCCACAGTATAGTCAGTAATAAAGCTACTCAGATATTATGGAGCCATCTGGGAGGGAGTGTACAGACCACTCACCTCAACACTAGAGTGGTAGGACATCCACCTCAACACTACAGGGGTAGGACATCCACCTCAACACTACAGGGGTAGAACATCCACCTCTTAAAAAAAAAAAAAAAAAAAAAAAAAAGTTGCCCCTTTTTTCTCCCCAATTTCGTGGTATCCAATTGTTGTAGTAGCTACTATCTTGTCTCATCGCTACAACTCCCGTACGGGCTCGGGAGAGACGAAGGTTGAAAGTCATGCGTCCTCCGATACACAGCCCAACCAGCCATACTGCTTCTTAACACAGCGCGCATTCAACCCGGAAGCCAGCAGCACCAATGTGTCGGAGGGTACACCGTGCACCTGGCGTGCCTTGGTTAGCGCTCACTGCGCCCGGCCCGCCACAGGAGTCGCTGGTGCGCGATGAGACAAGGACATCCCTACCGACCAAGCCCTCCCTAACCCGGACGACGCTAGGCCAATTGTGCGTCACCCCACGGACCTCCCGGTCGCAGTCGGTTACGACAGAGCCTGGGTGCGAACCCAGGGACTCTGATGGCACAGCTGGCGCTGCAGTACAGCGCCCTTAACCACTGCGCCACCCGGGAGGCCTCAGAACATCCACCTCAACCCTACAGGGGTAGGACATCCACCTCAACACTACAGGGGTAGGACAGCCACTAGAGTGGTAGGACATCCACCTCAACACTACAGTGGTAGAATATCCACCTCAACACTAGAGTGGTAGGACATCCACCTCAACACTACAGGGGTAGGACATCCACCTCAACACTACAGCATAAACTAGTCCAGAGCCTCCAGCGACGGTCCCCAGTCCGGAGCCTGCAGCGACGGTCCCCAGTCCGGAGCCTCCAGCTAGGGTCCCCAGTCCGGAGCCTGCAGCTAGGGTCCCCAGTCCGGAGCCTGCAACAACGATCTACGGTCAAGAGGTCCCGGCGACGATCCCTGCACCAGAGGCGCTACTGACGTGGGGGGAGCCTCAAGCGGAGCGGGGTCTGCATCCCGCACCGGAGCCCCCACCGAGAGTAGATGCCCACCCAGACCCTCACCTATAGGTCCAGGTTTGCGGCCGGAGTCAGCACCTTTGGGAGGGGACCTTAGAGAACCTTATTATTCTCTATGTTTGGTTAGGTCAGGGTGTGACTCGGGTGGGAAAGTCTATATTTTCTATTTCTTTGTTTTAATGTGGTTCCCAATCAGAGGCAGCTGTCTATCGTTGTCTCTGATTGGGAATCATATATAAGTTGTCAGTTTCAAATGAGAGCAGTTACAAACTCAACACTTTTTAAAATATTATATATATTTATTCCTATACTAGTATTGATAGGCTGAAAATAAAATAAACATTCCAGGAACAAGATACGATGCTACATTTGTCAAAACACCAATATAACCACAGCAACATTAAATATATACGTTGTGTCCAATATGGCACCCTATTCCCTACATAGTGCACTTATTTTGACCAGAACCCTATGAGCAGTAGTGGACTATACAGGGAATAGGGTACCATTTTGACACCTGCACACTGTACTGTATCAACACACTATTAAAGAGATCTGCTAATGCAGGAGTGGAGTGGTGGCTTTGTAATGAATGGAGGGATGGAGGGATGGAGGGGTGGAGGGACGGAGGACGTACTGCCCACGGCTGTTTCTGACACAAACTGATTTTCATATTGATGTGCAACGTAGAGTCTCTCTTTCCAGTCCACATATTGGCTCATGCATCACCTAACTGCAGCTGTCAGCAACACTGATAGGACTGACTCAGACACACTGTCCCTCCTTTCATAAATAAACAATGTTAGCTCGTGTTAGGGCTGCATACTGCTCCAGGCATCACACTGTTCATTACTATTAACATTGTATGGGCTTCAATCACACGCAGGACTTTGTATTTCTACACAGTGTGACTATTATAAGTCTTTACATTCAGAATTGTCAATACAGATTAATTCATTTATTTAGCATCATATTATCCTTTATGGTGAGTCTGAGCTAACATTCATTTTCTAGTCCTCGATGGGCTCTGGAAAACAGGGAATGTTTCAATTTGACATGACCTCATGCTGTAATGTTTTCCTGTTAGATTATATCTCTCAGTATCACACAGCAATGTTTACACAATTACAGCACTTGGGACCTTGCGACCAGAAATATTGTATTTCTAGTAAACGTTTGGTTAGAAAGATCCTCAACACCTTAACAGTGGAGCAAGATGGCGTCGACATGGCAGCTCTGGGTCTAGCTCCTAAACAACCTTGCAGTATGTTTTGTTGTTGTGTTATTTCTTACATTATTAGCCCAGAACATTTTTTGTGTTATTACATTCAGCTGGAAATAACTTCTGGATATCAGAGCGAAGGTAACTCACCAGCATTACGACCAGGATTGGATCCTCTGTTCGTACCCCCCAGAGCAATTGAACTTATTCCAGAAGCTGCTCCAAGTCCCCGCTGGCGGAGAAGAGGTATTCGGAGTGGACTCCTAGTCTGACTCAGGAGGCGGGCACACCATCCACCGCTTTCGAGTATATTACTCCCTGCATTTCGCCACAGCCGCAATAAAATCTGCTAAATATGTGTATTTGACCAATAAAATTTGATTTGATTTGAACAGCAGAGATACTGACCACAGTGAGGCTAAACTATTTAATCTACAGTATTACAGTATCTACAGGGTTGAACTGAGACATGGATGAGAAGTCTGTTTCTGTAATCCATGTGAAAGAGAAAAGAGCAGTCAGAGAATTACATGAAGCTAAGCATTGCATGTTACATTGGGAAGATTATCCCAGGCCAGCCAGATGTGTCTTTCTTGGAGGGAGCCGGGCGGACGGGGCCGATCAGAACAAGCTGTAAGAAGCCGAGAGACAGGCCATGCAGCGAAAAGCAGTCATATCCTGCAGCTGAGAGGCAGAGAACAGCGGGGAGTCTACAGTACACTGTCTGAGTCACTCATCGTCTCCCTCTCGGTCTCTGAGTATGCAACATTTCAGGTTTAGGAGAATTTGGTTATTGTTGACATACATATCTTTCCTGTGTCAATTAACCTTTTGAATTAAATAGAGAGAGAGAAAATCCATTGAAAAAATACTGTCACGTTCGTGAGGAGAGACGGACCAAGGTGCATGAAATCAAATCAAATCAAATTTTATTTGTCACTGTGAACCGTCGCCGGAAGCTCTGGACTGTGAATGCGCACTGGAGGCATGGTAATAAAACATTCATTACCTTTGACCATCTTCTTTGTTGGCACTCCTAGATGTCCCATAAACATCACTATTGGGCCTTTTTTCAATTAAATCGGTCCATATATAGCCTAGATATCGATCTATGAAGACTGTGTGATCAACGAAAAAAATAGCGTTTTATAACGTAACGTCATTTTTTAAAATTAAAAAAGTCGACGATAAACTTTCACAAAACACTTCGAAATACTTTTGTAATGCAACTTAGTAAACGTTAATAAGCGATCAAATTGATCACGAGGCGATATATATTCTATAGCTGTACGTCTGGAAATAATGTCCGGGTAAATCTCAACCAAAATATCCGGTCGGAGACCGGAAGAACTGCGCTGCCTTGTGTCTGTTTGACCAAGAAACAAGTCATAGGCAAATGTCGAGACTGTTGACATCGTGTGGAAGCTGTAGGTATTGCAACCTCGGCCCCATTTAATGTGGATCACGTTTAACAATGGGTTGAAGTGGCGCATGGATATATTTTCCCATTTTCAGTGATCAGATTTTCCTGCACTTTTCGATGAAACGCACGTTCTGTTATAGTCACAGCTGTGATTTAACCAGTTTCATAAACGTCTGAGTGTTTTCTATCCACACATACTAATCATATGCATATACTATATTCCTGGCATGAGTAGCAGGGCGCTGAAATGTTGCGCGATTTTTAACAGAATGTTCGAAAAAGTAGGGGTGTAGGAGTAACAGGTTAAACCCGTACACAAAAATAACAAAGGAGAAAACACGACAAAAACTAAACAGTTCTGTAAGGTGCAACAAAAACATTTAACAGAAAATAACTACCCACAACCCATAGTAGGAAAACAGGCTGCCTAAGTATGGATCTCAATCAGAGACAACGATAAACAGCTGCCTCTGATTGGGAACCATACCAGGCCAGACACAGAAATACAAAAACTTAGAACAACACATAGAATGCCCACCCCAGCTCACGCCCTAACCAAACTAAAATAGAGACAAAAAAATAGAGATAACAAAAAGGAACTAAGGTCAGGACGTGACACTCGGGACATACTGTCCGAATCGGTCCAGCCAGCTGGACTCTCAGTTCATTGTGCAGACAGGAATACAGTGGGGCAAAAAAGTATTTAGTCAGCCACCAATTGTGCAAGTTCTCCCACTTAAAAAGATGAGAGAGGCCTGTAATTGTCATCATAGGTACACTTCAACTATGACAGACAAAATGAGAAAATAAATCCAGAAAATCACATTGTAGGATTTTTAATTAATTTATTTTCAAATTATGGTGGAAAATAAGTATGTGGTCACCTACAAAAAAGCAAGATTTCTGTCTCTCACAGACCTGTAACTTCTTCTTTAAGAGGCTCCTCTGTCCTCCACTCGTTACCTGTATTAATGGCACCTGTTTGAACTTGTTATCGGTATAAAAGACACCTGTCCACAACCTCAAACAGTAACAATCCAAACTCCACTATGCCAAGACCGAAGAGCTGTCAAAGGACACCAGAAACAAAATTGTAGACCTGCACCAGGCTGGGAAGACTGAATCTGCAATAGGTAAGCAGCTTGGTTTGAAGAAATCAACTGTGGGAGCAATTATTAGGAAATGGAAGACATACAAGACCACTGATAATCTCCCTCGATCTGGGGCTCCACGCAAGATCTCACCCTGTGGGGTCAAAATGATCACAAGAACGGTGAGCAAAAATCCCAGAACCACACGGGGGGACCTAGTGACTGACCTGCAGAGAGCTGGGACCAAAGTAAGAAAGCCTACCATCAGTAACACACTACGCCGCCAGGGACTCAAATCCTGCAGTGCCAGACATGTCCCCCTGCTTAAGTCAGTACATGTACCCGTACAAGTACCCGTCTGAAGTTTGCTAGAGAGCATTTGGATGATCCAGAAGTAGTTTGGGAGAATGTCATATGGTCAGATGAAACCAAAATATAACTTTTTGGTAAAAACTCAACTTGTCGTGTTTGGAGGACAAAGAATGCTGAGTTGCATCGAAAGAAGACCATACCTACTGTGAAGCATGGGGGTGGAAACATCATGCTTTGGGGCTGTTTTTCTGCAAAGGGACCAGGACGACTGATCCGTGTAAAGGAAAGAATGAATGGGGCCATGTATCGTGAGATTTTGAGTGAAAACCTCCTTCCATCAGCATGGGCATTGAAGATTAAACGTTTCTGGGTCTTTCAGCATGACAATGATCCCAAACACACCGCCCGGGCAACAAAGAAGCATTTCAAGGTCCTGGAGTGGCCTAGCCAGTCTCCAGATCTCAACCCCATAGAAAATCTTTGGAGGGAGTTGAAAGTCTGTGTTGCCCAGCAACAGCCCCAAAACATCACTGCTCTAGAGGAGATCTGCATGGAGGAATGGGCCATAATACCAGCAACAGTGTGTGAAAACCTTGTGAAGACTTACAGAAAACGTTTGATCTCTGTCATTGCAACAAAGGGTATATAACAAAGTATTGAGAAAAACTTTTGTTATTGACCAAATACTTATTTTCCACCATAATTTGCTAAATAAATTCATAAAAAATCCTACAATGTGATTTTCTGGATTTTCTTTCTTCATTTTGTCTCTCATAGTTGAAGTGTACCTATGATGAAAATTACAGGCCTCTCTCATCTTTTTAAGTGGGAGAATCAAATCAAATCAAATCAAATCTTATTTGTCATATACACCTGGTTAGCAGATGTTAATGCGAGTGTAGCGTAATGTTTGTGCTTCTAGTTCCGACAATGCAGTGATAACCAACAAGTAATCTAACTAACAATTCCAAAACTACTGTCTTATTCTTTATCCCCTTACACTGTGTATATGTACATAAGGATATATGAATGAGTGATGGTACAGAGCAGTATATAGTAGATGGTATCGAGTACAGTATATACATATGAGATGAGTATGTAGACAAGTAAACAAAGTGGCATAGTTAAAGTGGCTAGTGATACATGTGTTACATAAGGATGCAGTCGATGATGTAGAGTACAGTATATACGTATGCATATGAGATGAATAATGTAGGGTAAGTAACATTATATAAGGTAAAAGGTTTAAAGTGGCTAGTGATATATTTACATCATTTCCCATCAATTCCCATTATTAAAATGGCTGGAGTTGGGTCAGTGTCAATGACAGTGTGTTGGCAGCAGCCACTCAATGTTAGTGGTGGCTGTTTAACAGTCTGATGGCCTTGAGATAGAAGCTGTTTTTCAGTCTCTCAGTCCCAGCTTTGATGCACCTGTACTGACCTCGCCTTCTGGATGATAGCGGGGTGAACAGGCAGTGGTTCGGGTGGTTGATGTCCTTGATGATCGATATGGCCTTCCTGTAACATCGGGTGGTGTAGGTGTCCTGGAGGGCAGGTAGTTTGCCCCCGATGATGCGTTGTGCAGACCTCACTACCCTCTGGAGAGCCTTACGGTTGAGGGCGGAGCAGTTGCCATACCAGGCGGTGATACAGCCCGCCAGGATGCTCTCGATTGTGCATCTGTAGAAGTTTGTGAGTGCTTTTGGTGACAAGCCGAATGGAGTCGTGGTCAGCTTTTCCGAAAGGGGGGCGGGGCAGGGCCTTATATGCGTCGCGGAAGTTAGAGTAACAACGATCCAAGGTTTTACCACCCCTGGTTGCGCAATCAATATGTTGATTGTCAGGACCCGGTTACGAACCCGGGTCTCCGGAGTGAGAAACAGTCACTTAACAAACTGAGCCACGAATAGTCGGCAGAACCCAGAAGATGAGGCAGACACAGCAGTACTTGAGACGATGTATTTAATGAAGTAAAAAGTGAAGTTCTTCAGGAAAACATGTAACTCCACAACCTCAAAAGGAATCCTACAAGAACAAAGGTAATCCTCCAAGACAAAAAAGGTAAATCCACAAGGTGGAAGGTAAAGCACAAAAAGCCTCAAAAGATACTCAAAAAACAAACAAACAAGAACAAAAAACAGAATTCCACAAGAGAGTCCACCGGGATCAACAATAGTTCTCAGAGTACTAGGGCTGGGTGCTAACATACAAACACAGAGCAAAGAACAGAGGAAAACAAAGGGTTTAAATACAATCAGGGGAAACGAGGCACAGGTGCAAATAATAATGGGGATCAAGGGAAGACAAAAGGTCAAAAGGCACAATGGGGGCATCTAGTGACCAAAAACCGGAACAACCCTGGCCAAATCCTGACAGAATCCCCCCCCTAGGAACGGCTCCTGACGTTCCTACCAGCTCTCTCAGGGTGGAGGGCCCTGAACTGACGAATGAGGTCAGGGTCCAGTATGTCTTTGGCAGGAACCCAGGAGCGCTCCTCCGGACCGTAGCCTTCCCAGTCCACCAGATACTGCCAGGACCGCTGCACCCGGCGGGAATCCAGTATCCGATGGACGGTATAAGCCGGCTGGCCTCCAATGACACGAGGCGGAGGGGGAGGTCTGTCTGCCGGGACAAGGGGAGAAAAAACAACAGGTTTTAATAAGGAAATGTGAAACGTGGGATTAATCTTAAGGGATCTGGGTAAGTGTAGGCTATAAGAAACTGGGTTAACTCTCCTGGCAACCTTAAAGGGACTGATGTATTTTTGGGACAGCTTGCGAGACTCCACCCGTAGTGGTAAGTCTCTTGTGGAGAGCCAGACTCTCTGGCCGGGGCGCAGTGTAGGCCTGGGACGGCGACGTCTGTTGGCTTGTTGTTGGTACCTCTGTGAGGAACGCATAAGATTAAGACGGGTCTTCCTCCACATAAGCCAACAGCGTCTGACGAACTTCAAGGCTGAAGGCACTCTGACTTCTGCCTCCTGGTCCGGGAACAATGTAGGGGCATAGCCAAACTGACACTCGTGCGGGGACATACCAGTGGAGGAGGAGCGCAAGGTGTTGTGCGCGTATTCGGCCCAAACAATGAAGGACGACCATGTGGACGGGTTGTTACGAGTCATACATCGGAGGGTGGTTTCCAGCTCTTGATTCATCCTCTCTGTTTGGCCGTTGGACTCCGGATGGTACCCTGAAGATAGACTGGCAGAAGCCCCCATGAGTTGGCAGAAGACCTTCCAAAACCTAGAGGCGAACTGGGGACCTCTGTCAGAAACCATATCTTGAGGAATGCCGAAGACTCGGAACACATGATTAATTACCAACTCAGCCGTTTCCTTGGCAGAAGGTAACTTAGTCAAAGGGACGAACCTGGCCGCCTTAGAAAACCTGTCGATTATGACTAGGATAGTAGTATTGCCATGGGATGGAGGAAGGCCAGTAATAAAGTCCAACGAGATATGGGACCAGGGTCTGTGGGGAACAGGTAAAGGGTGAAGGAGTCCTTGCGGGCGGAGGTGAGAAGATTTGCCCTGGCAGCACACGGGGCAGGCATTGACGAAAGTGGCAACGTCTTCTCTTATGGTAGGCCACCAGAACTTACTCTGGATGAACTCCAAGGTGCGACCTACACCTGGGTGACAGGTGAGGCGAGAGGTGTGCCCCCACAGAAGGACCTGAGTCCTCACTGCCTTGGGGACAAACAACCGATTTGCAGGACCTCCTTTCGGGTCCGGTTCAATAGCTTGAGCTCGTCTCACGGTATCCTCAACTTGCCACGAGATCGGAGCCACGATCTTAGCAGCAGGAAGGACAGGCATGTCCGTGTCTTCTCGAATGGCAGGAGCGTAGACTCGGGACAGGGCATCCGGTTTGAGATTCTTCGACCCGGGCCGATAGGTGAGGATAAACTGGAATCGATTGAAGAAAAGAGACCATCTAGCTTGTCTAGAGTTCAACCGCTTCGCCTGCTGGATATACTCCAGATTTTTGTGGTCCGTAAGCACTTGAAACAGGTGAGAAGCCCCCTCGAGCCAGTGTCTCCATTCCTTCAATGCCATCTTAACCGCTAGGAGTTCATGATCCCCCACATCGTAGTTCCTCTCAGCCGGGGTAAGCCGGTGTGAGAAGAAAGCGCACGGATGAAGCTTCTTGTCTTCACCCCTCTGAGACAGGACAGCTCCAACACCAACCTCTGAGGCGTCTACCTCCACCACAAACGGTTCATCCGTAGTCGGTAGTATCAGGATGGGAGCAGAGAGGACGCGCTGCTTGAGTCCTTGGAAGGCCGTCTCAGCTTCTCTTCCCTACAAAAACCTTGCATTGCCACCCTTGGTTAAAGATGAGAGAGGGGCTGCCACCAAGCTGAAGTTCTTGATGAACTTGCGGTAAAAGTTAGTGAAGTCCAGGAAACGCTGAACTTCCTTAACGGATTTGGGGGTGGGCCAATCCGCTACCGCCCCTACCTTCCTGGGGTCCATTTGGACTCGACCGGGTTCCACTATAAATCCCAGGAATTGTACTCGTGATGAATGGAATTCACATTTTTCCAGCTTAACGTACAGATGGCTGTCTAGGAGGCGTTTGAGTACTTGTCTGACATGCTTAGTGTGTTCTTGAAGAGAGCTCGAAAAGATGAGGATGTCATCCAAGTAAACAAACACAAATATGTTAAGCATATCCCTAAGCACATTGTTTATGAGCGCTTGGAACACCGCTGGGGCGTTGGTCAGGCCGAAGGGCATCACCAAGTATTCATAGTGACCAGAACAGGGCTCCAGGCAGCCGAGCGGAAATGGAGGAAAATTCGCCTCCCTGCGGACCTGGCATCCTTTCACTCCCTCCTCTCTACATTTTCCTCCTCTGTCTCTGCTGCTAAAGCCACTTTCAACCACTCTAAATTCCTGACCCTAACCCTAACCCTCTAACCCTAGGAAGCTCTTTGCCACCTTCTCCTCCCTCCTGAATCCTCCTCCACCCCCCCCCTCCTCCCTCTCTGCAGATGACTTCGTCAACCATTTTGAAAAGAAGTTCGACGACATCCGATCCTCGTTTGCTAAGTCAAACGACACCGCTGGTTCTGCTCACACTGCCCTACCCTGTGCTCTGACCTCTTTCTCCCCTCTCTCTCCAGATGAAATCTCGCGTCTTGTGACTGCCGGCCGCCCAACAACCTGCCCGCTTGACCCTATCCCCTCCTCTCTTCTCCAGACCATTTCCGGAGACCTTCTCCCTTACCTCACCTCGCTCATCAACTCATCCCTGACCGCTGGCTACATCCCTTCCATCTTCAAGAGAGCGAGAGTTGCACCCCTTCTGAAAAAACCTACACTCGATCCCTCCGATGTCAACAACTACAGCCCAGTATCCCTTCTTTCTTTTCTCTCCAAAACTCTTGAACGTGCCGTCCTTGGCCAGCTCTCCCGCTATCTCTCTCAGAATGACCTTCTTGATCCAAATCAGTCAGGTTTCAAGACTAGTCATTCAACTGAGACTGCTCTTCTCTGTATCACGGAGGTGCTCCGCACTGCTAAAGCTAACTCTCTCTCCTCTGCTCTCATCCTTCTAGACCTATCGGCTGCCTTCGATACTGTGAACCATCAGATCCTCCTCTCCACCCTCTCCGAGTTGGGCATCTCCGGCGCGGCCCACGCTTGGATTGCGTCCTACCTGACAGGTCGCTCCTACCAGGTGGCGTGGCGAGAATCTGTCTCCTCACCACGCGCTCTCACCACTGGTGTCCCCCAGGGCTCTGTTCTAGGCCCTCTCCTATTCTCGCTATACACCAAGTCACTTGGCTCTGTCATAACCTCACATGGTCTCTCCTATCATTGCTATGCAGACGACACACAATTAATCTTCTCCTTTCCCCCTTCTGATGACCAGGTGGCGAATCGCATCTCTGCATGTCTGGCAGACATATCAGTGTGGATGACGGATCACCACCTCAAGCTGAACCTCGGCAAGACGGAGCTGCTCTTCCTCCCGGGGAAGGACTGCCCGTTCCATGATCTCGCCATCACGGTTGACAACTCCATTGTGTCCTCCTCCCAGAGCGCTAAGAACCTTGGCGTGATCCTGGACAACACCCTGTCGTTCTCAACTAACATCAAGGCGGTGGCCCGTTCCTGTAGGTTCATGCTCTACAACATCCGCAGAGTACGACCCTGCCTCACACAGGAAGCGGCGCAGGTCCTAATCCAGGCACTTGTCATCTCCCGTCTGGATTACTGCAACTCGCTGTTGGCTGGGCTCCCTGCCTGTGCCATTAAACCCCTACAACTCATCCAGAAAGCCGCAGCCCGTCTGGTGTTCAACCTTCCCAAGTTCTCTCACGTCACCCCGCTCCTCCGCTCTCTCCACTGGCTTCCAGTTGAAGCTCGCATCCGCTACAAGACCATGGTGCTTGCCTACGGAGCTGTGAGGGGAACGGCACCTCAGTACCTCCAGGCTCTGATCAGGCCCTAGACCCAAACAAGGGCACTGCATTCATCCACCTCTGGCCTGCTCGCCTCCCTACCACTGAGGAAGTACAGTTCCCGCTCAGCCCAGTCAAAACTGTTCCCTGCTCTGGCCCCCAATGGTGGAACAAACTCCCTCACGACGCCAGGACAGCGGAGTCAATCACCACCTTCCGGAGACACCTGAAACCCCACCTCTTTAAGGAATACCTAGGATAGGATAAAGTAATCCTTCTCACCCCCCCCTTAAAAGATTTAGATGCACTATTGTAAAGTGGCTGTTCCACTGGATGTCATAAGGTGAATGCACCAATTTGTAAGTCGCTCTGGATAAGAGCGTCTGCTAAATGACTTAAATGTAATGTAAATGCAGTAGGCGTGTTGAAAGCGGTCTTCCACTCGTCACCAGGTCTGATCCGCACAAGATGGTATGCGTTCCGTAGGTCAAGCTTAGTGAAAACAACTGCTTCCTGGAGCAGCTCGAAGGCTGTGGCCATAAGGGGTAGCGGGTAACGGTTACGGACGGTTATGGCATTGAGTCCCCGGTAGTCGATGCAAGGACGTAATCCACCGTCTTTCTTGGCCACAAAGAAAAACCCTGCTCCCGCCGGGGAGGTGGATGGACGCATGAGGCCTGCTTCAAGAGCGTCCTTGATGTAGGTATCCATAGCAGCTCGTTCGGGTGGAGATAGGGAAAAGATCCGACCCCTGGGAGGGCAAGTGCCAGGAAACAGTTTGATGGGGCAATCATAAGGTCTATGGGTTGGTAGCATGGTGGCCCTCTGTTTGTTAAATACCAATTTGAGGTCATGGTAACACTCGGGAACTCGGGTCAGGTCGATGGATTCTAAAGACTCGGGAGTAGAACTCGGGGAATTCGGGAAAATACAAGTAGCTTGGCACGTAGGACCCCACTGCTTGATAGTGCCCAGTTGATGTGAGGGTTATGGCTGTGAAGCCAGTTGTATCCAAGGACGAGAGGGAACTCGGAACAGGAGATCAAATGAAAGTTCATCAATTCCTGGTGTTGTGAAACTGAAAGTCGCAAGGAGGTAGTGACATGAGTGACAAGTCCAGATCCCAAAGGGCTTCCATCCAATGTAGTAACCCTCATGGTGTCACTTAGGTTCAGAGGGAATGCCATTCTCCTTCGCCCAGACACCATCCATGAAGTTACCTGCGGCTCCAGAGTCTACCAAGGCTTGAAGGTGAAGCTTGTGGTTGTCCCAGGAAAGGGTGACTGGAATGAGCAGACGGGAGTTGGACGGATGGAAGGAGGTTATGTTTCCCGTTACAGTTCCCCCCGGTCTGTACGGGACAGAGCGTTTCCCTGGAGCCCGGGACACGTGGAACGGAAATGGCCCGGTTTGCCGCAATATAGACAGCGTCGCTCCCTCATCCGGCGGTCTCTCTCAGCCTGGGAGATGCGTCCAATCTGCATGGGTTCCGGTGGAGCCAGCGAGGATAAAGGTGGGGACTCGGAGCTGGGACTGATAGGGGCTAGAGGTCTACGGTTGAGTTCTCTCTCTCTCAGACGCTGGTCAATGCGTGAGGCCAACTTGATCAGGGACTCGAGATTGTCCGGTGGTTCCCGAGTGGCCAGTTCATCTTGGATAGTGTCGGAAAGGCCTTTCAGAAAGCACACCGTGAGCGCCTCGTTGTTCCAGCCACTCGCTGCTGCCACCGTGCGGAACTGGATGGCATAGTCCGTCACGCTGCGCCGACCTTGGTGGAGAGTCAGGAGCTGTTTGGCTGAGTCAGGACCACTGCTTGAGCCTTGAAACACTCAGCAAAGGCAGAGTAGCTGGCACAGCAGGAACTATGGGCATCCCACACAGCAGTAGCCCAGGCCAGGGCTTTTTCCGACAGCAGGGTGATGATATATGCGATCTTAGACCGGTCGGTGGGGAACGACGAGGGTTGCAGCTCGAAGGAGAGAGAACATTGGGTGAGAAACCCTTTACAAGCACTTGGATCACCTGAGAACCGTTGGGGAGGTGGAAGACGAGGTTCAGCCAGAGTGTTAACTGCCATGGGTACGTGAATCTGAGGTACTGGGACGGGAACTGTAGCCGGGGTAAGTCGATCAGATATCTGCTTTATGGAAGTCAGCATCTCCGACAGAAGATGAGAATGTCTAGCCATTAAGGCCTCTTGCTGAACCAGGGCGGCTTTGCGGCGTTGGACAGTCCCCTGGTGGTGGGACAGCATGGCAACAAGGTCCTGGGAACTGGCTGCCTCTGGGTTCATTTTTGGCTCTGTGTTTCTGTCAGGACCCGATTACGAACCCGGGTCTCCGGAGTGAGAAACAGTCACTTAAACAACTGAGCCACGAATAGTCGGCAGAACCCAGAAGATGAGGCAGACACAGCAGTACTTGAGACGGTGTATTTAATGAAGTAAAAAGTGAAGTTCTTCAGGAAAACATGTAACTCCACAACCTCAAAAGGAATCCTACAAGAACAAAGGTAATCCTCCAAGACAAAAAAGGTAAATCCACAAGGTGTAAGGTAAAGCACAAAAAGCCTCAAAAGATACTCAAAAAACAAACAAACAAGAACAAAAAACAGAATTCCACAAGAGAGTCCACCGGGATCAACAAGAGTTCTCAGAGTACTAGGGCTGGGTGCTAACATACCTTAAGGGAAGATTTCGACAGTACCTGTATGGTTAGTGAGAAAGTCCATATTGCAAATGTACGGTCCCTTACTAGACGTCCGAAATCGTTTCTAAAATTCGCGGACGGCGTCGGGCCGAGCGGCAGGGCCGGACCTACCAGGAAGTCATCAAATTAACTTTGTCGGACATTCGGTTTCCGTTTTACAAAAATAATAAGATTTAGGTCATTTTTCCGCTGTCCCGGAAATTCCCACAAGAGGGCATAAGCAATCATATTGCTATTGGACAAAACATCACGATTCACGACGGGACCTTATCTCGAAAACTGAAAATATTTAGAAGCCGAAACTCGGTGAGCGTAGGGGCGGCATAATGGGCAGTTGGCCCCGAACAAGATGGCGTCTAGGCATCAACGGTTTTTGAGTTATGGCCATTTATCTGGGATTAAAGGTCCAAAATGAAAATAGAAAAATTATTTTTCCACTTCACGTCAAAGTCAAGGAGCCTCAGGTGTCAATAAAAAAAGAACCAGCCATTTATCTATCGTCATTTAAGAGAAATCGTACAACGACACCTTGGTGATGTTCACGGATAGGTGTTTTTTTTTCAACGGTTACAGATCCAGTTGCAGGGTGTTCTTACGAATCTTTTTAAAGTGTGCTGCGGAGCTCTGCGAGATTTCTGTGATTTTCTATGATTTTCTGAAATAACACACACTCATTAAACTCTCCGTAAATAACTCAGTTCTTAACGTAAAGACTTAAAACTCAGGATTATGTAAAGGCATACCCCAATCATGATATGAGTTTATTTATAGCTTCCTGTGCCAACCGGAAGTGCCTTAAATGGTGTCACAGTGGCAGTTTCCAAGGGTTAAAAAGGTCAGATCTTTTCAAAACTTCATATGTGTGATTAGGCAACCCCCATAAACTGTAAGTCAGTCATTTCTCCCAACAGATGTCAAAGAAAAGCTCTCTCTCACACACACACACACACACAGAAACACACACACAGCAAGGATGGAGTGACAAAGTGCGGTGCTTAAAGACACACAAAGCCTAAAAAGTGGGTTTGGTGTCAATTGGTATCAGTTTGGTGTCAGAATGACATCTAATTGACTGATGGACACTGACTTGCTAGTTGACTTTTGTACATTAGCAATATGTTTAAACGGAGAGGGACCATCACCAAAATGGCATTCTGAAATCAACACAAAAAATGGCATCACCATAGTCTCCAGACTGTGCCGAGTTCAACGAGACGCCCCGCTTGACCGTAGCTCGCTCTGAGTGCAGTGACCTTGAAAAAATGCAGAACCAAAATGAAGCCTGGCCCTCAATGTCATTTGCTTTTGGGTGACAGTGAGAGAACCGTTAGGGTGAGAAGCACAATTCGACCTCAGGTAGGTTCCTAAGGTCCTCCCGATCCGTGCAAGCCTAACCTTGACCGTGTAGCATTAACCCTTAATAGTTAAAAGAAGGTGTTTACTTCAAAGAGTTTGCATTGACTTCTCTCCCCATAGGAATACATTGCCTGCACCTCTAAATTCAACCTGAAGCCTATGTGGTTTATGAATGCCTTATGAACCTGTCTTCTATGACAGTCCATGAGACCACTATGAGGTCTACCTGTGCCAATTGTAAGCTTCCTGAAGCAACCGGAAGTGGTTGAAATCACCTTATCAGTGTTAATCCATACACTGCCTGCAGTTTGATAGACATAGTGCATTCAACCCTGTGTAGATCAGTCAATTCTTAACTTAAAGACTTAAAACTCAGGATTCTGTAAGTGGCTATGTCAATCAAGACATGTGTTTACTTATAGCTTCCTGTGCCAACCGGACGTGCCTTTAATTGGGTCACACTGTCTGTTTTGAACGGTTAAAAAAGTCACATCTTTCCAAAACTTCATATGTGTGACCAGGTAAACCTCATGAACTGTAAATCAGTCATTTCTCCCAACAGATGTCAAAGAAAAGCTGTAACACACACACACAGCAAGGATAGAGTTAAAAAGTGCGGTGCTCAAAGACACAGAGAGCAGGCAATGGCATAAACATAATCTCTAGGCCGTGCCGAGTTCAACGAGATATCCCGCTTGACCGTAGCTCGCTCGGTCTGAGCGCAGCGACCATGAGAAAAGTAGGCCCAAAATTAAGCCTGCCCCACCACGTTATTTGCTTTTGGGTGACAGTGAGAGAACCTTTAGGGTGAGAAGCACAATTCGACCTCAGGTATGTTTCTAAGGTCCTTCCGATCCGTGCAAGCCTAACGTTGACCGTGTGGCATTAACCCTTAATAGTTAAAAGAAGGTGTTTACTTCAAAGAGTTTGCATTGACTTCTCTCCCCATAGGAATACATTGCCTGCACCCCTAAATTCAACCTGAAGTCTATATGGGTTATGAATGCCGTATGAACCTGTCTTTGGTAACAGTCCATCAGGCCAGTATGAGGTCTACCTGTGTTGATTCTAAGCTTCCTGGACCAACCGGAAGTGGTTAAAATCACCCTAAAAGTGTTTTCCATTACCTGCCTGCAGTTTGATAGACATAGTTCATTCAACCCTGTGTAAATCAGTCAATTCTTAACGTAAGGACTTAAAGCTCAGGATTCTGTAAAAGCATACCCCAGTGAGGATATGTGTTGACTTATAGCTGCCTGTGCCAACCGGAAGTGCCTTAATTGGTGTCTCAGGGGCTGTTTCGAGGGGTTAAAAAAGTCAGATCTGTCCAAAACTTCATATGTGTGATTAGGCAACCTCCATGAACTGTAAATCAGTCATTTTCCCATAAAATTTCAAAGGAAAACTAAATCACACAAACACACAACTTGTAAGGAGGGACGTATTGGGGTGCGTAGAGACTGACAGTGCCTGCAATAGTTAGCTTTGTTCGAGCTAAAAAAGAACCGTCAGACCTAGAGTTCCGAAACGTTAGAATCCTGTTCTAGACCTCAGGTCGATAGTGCGTGGTGAGTTACGTGGCTCTAGACGGTTCTCGGACCGAAAAACAGCTTTGTACATTTGCAATGACTTCAATTCATTTTGACCATTACGAAAATGGCGACATTTAGAAATGTCTCAGAGACACAAGACTAGGTGCATTGCGACTGTCTCGGCCCATATAGACAGACCCCAACGTTTCTGTCCGATAGCTCATTCAAGGACCCCGTAGCAAGTCATGGAAAAAAGTGGATTTTCAGCACCAATTAGGGTTTTGTTCGGACACCAAATGACCGATCGAGCCGAAACTTGGGATTCGGGGTCGCCTCAGCTAGGCCTACACGTAACATAAGAAATGGACCCGCAGCTAGAACGTAACTACGTGTTTTATGTTTTTTTTATGGTTTGAACCAAAGGCGTTGTGAATTTTGGGCCAGCTCTGAAGTATGTGATAGTTGGCTACTAAACAGGTTGGAAAAAGTGGGTTTAGTGTCAGTTTGTATCAGTTTGTTGTCAGAATGATATCTAATTGACTGATGGACGGTGACTTGCTGGTGACTCTTGTCCATTTGCAATATGTTTAAACAATGAGGTACCATCACCAAAAGTGACATTCTGAAATCAACCCTAACGAGCCATTGAGATGAACCAGAATCACTGCCCAGCCATCCCGAGTTCATCGGGCCAGTCAATTTCACATTCCTGCAGCATTTTTATAGCATGACAAATTTGTGATGGTACCTGCCCATTGAACCATATTGCAAATGCACAGTGACTTTGCAAAAGTGAGAAAATATAAACAAATGGACATGATGAAATCAACACAACGAGTGATGGAAAGGTACAACTCTCACTGCTCGGCCATCCTGTGTTCATCAGGCCAGTCAATTTTGCATTTCTGCAGGATTTTTGAGCGTGTCAAATTTCATATGGTAATTGTCCATTGAACCATATTGCAAATGCACGTGCACTTGCAATATGATTCTATAGTGAAAAAACATCACCAAATGGACATGATGAAATCAACACAACGAGTGATGGAAATGTACATCTATCACTGCTCGGCCATCCTGTGTTCATCAGACCAGTCAATTTAGCATTTTTGAGCATGTCAAATTTCATATGGTAAATGCACATTGCACGTGCATTTGCAATATGATTCTATAGTGAAAAAACATCACAAAATGGACATGATGAAGTCAACACAACGAGTGATGGAAAGGAACAACTATCACTGCCTGGCCATCCTGTGTTCCCATAGCGAGCATTAATATCAGAATGACCGGTAAATGCATTTACAAGCATATTTTTGGGGGGGTTACCAGGTGCCTATTTTCAATCACCAGTAGCACAACATGCGTATCCATCAGAATATTTTAAACAGTCCATAAAGCACTCAGGACGGACCCCATAGATTGAGGGCCGTAGTAGGGTACTCCTATAGCGGGCATGGACAATAGGAGTCCCGGTAAATGCATTTACAACCATATTTTTATTTTTGGGTTAACAGTTGCACAACAATGCACGTGCATTTGCAATATGATTCTATAGTGAAAAAACATCACCAAATGGACATGATGAAATCAACACAACGAGTGATGGAAAGGAACAACTATCACTGCCAGGCCATCCTGTGTTCATCAGGCCAGTCAATTTTGCATTCCTGCAGCATTTTTATAGCATGACAAAATCGTGATGGTACATGCCCATTGAACCATATTGCAAATGCACAGTGACTTTGCAAAAGTGAGAAAACATAAACAAATGGACATGATGAAATCAACACAACGAGTGATGGAAAGGTACAACTATCACTGCTCGGCCATCCTGTGTTCATCAGGCCAGTCAATTTTGCATTTTTGAGCATGTCAAATTTCATATGGTAAATGCACATTGAAACATATTGCAAATGCACGTGCACTTACAATATGATTCTATAGTGAAAAAACATTACCTAATGGACATGATGAAATCAACACAACGAGTGATGGAAATGTACAACTATCACTGCTCGGCCATCCTGTGTTCATCAGACCAGTCAATTTAGCATTTTTGAGCATGTCAAATTTCATATGGTAAATGCACATTGAACCATATTGCAAATGCACGTGCACTTGCAATATGATTATATAGTGAAAAAACATCACAAAATGGACATGATGAAGTCAACACAACGAGTGATGGAAAGGAACAACTATCACTGCCCGTCCATCCCGAGTTCATCAGGCCAGTCAATTTTGCATTTCTGCAGGAGTTTTGAGCATGTCAAATTTCTTATGGCATTTGGCCCACAAAAAAATGCCTTATGCACAATTAAAAAAAATATATATAAAAAATATGATAATAAAATTGGACAAAAGTATATTCATACAGTTCTTACACATGTGTAATTGACAAAAAAATCGAAAGAATTTCAAAAAACGGTCCAGAAAGCACTTTTTTAAGGGTATGTGAAGTTTTTTACAAAATTTTGACATTTCTGATTTCTGACTTTTGACTTCCTATGAAATCATATTGAAATTGGACAAAACATATTCCTTATGCGCATGTAAAAAAAAAATATGATAATAAAATTGGACAAAAGTATATTCATACAGTTCTTACACATGTGTAATTGACAAAAAAATCGAAAGAATTTCGAAAAACTGTCCAGAAAGCACTTTTTAAGTTTTTTACAAAATTTTGACATTTTTGATTTTGACTTTTTGACTTCCTATGAAATCATATTGAAATTGGACAAAACATATTCCTTATGCGCATGTAGAAAACAAAATATGATAATAAAATTGGACAAAAGGTGTGAAGGGTCCAGAAAGCACTGAAGTTTTTTACAAAATTTTGACATTTTTGACTTTTGACTTTTGACTTCCTATGAAATCATATTGAAATTGGACAAAACATATTCCTTATGCGCATGTAGAAAACAAAAATTATGATAATAAAATTGGACAAAAGTATATTCATACATGTGTAATTGACAAAAAAATCGAAAGTCCAGAAAGCACTTTTTTAAGGGGTGATAAGTTTTTGACAAAAAGGGTTACATTTCCAATATGAAAAACCCCGGTGGAGCGGATTCGCCCCCTGTTGGATTTTTAAAGTGTTACAACTGGCAATTGCCATATGGCATTTGCAATACACTTTGCATGAATCAACGCCGAATTGGGTGGTATTGGCCAATGTGTATATGGTTTGTCCGATGCCAATGACTTGCCATTCATTTTTGTCCAATACAGGGGGGTATTCCCTTACATACAAACACAGAGCAAAGAACAGAGGAAAACAAAGGGTTTAAATACAATCAGGGGAAACGAGGCACAAGTGCAAATAATAATGGGGATCAAGGGAAAACAAAAGGTCAAAAGGCACAATGGGGGCATCTAGTGACCAAAAACCGGAACAACCCTGGCCAAATCCTGACAGTTGATAAAATTTAGAACTTGCACAATTGGTGGCTGACTAAATACTTTTTGCCCCACTGTAAATATCTCTCTGGGAAGATGAAGGGCGGGGGTGTATGTTTCATCATTAACAACTCATGGTGTAATTGTGATAACATAGAGGAACGTAAGTCCTTTCGTTCACTCAATCTAGAATACCTCACAATAAAATGCAGATCGTATTATCTCCCAAGAGAGTTCTCATCGGTTATGGCCATGGCCGTGTATATCCCCCCCTCAAGCTGATACCACAACAATCTTCAAAGAACTCCAGTGAACTTTATGCAAACTGGAAACCACATATCCTGAGGCTGCATTTATTGTAGCTGGGGATTTTAACAAAGCAAATGTGAGAATAAGGAGGCCGAAGTTCTATCAACATATCGACTGTCGTACTCGCGCTGTTAAAACATTTGACCACTGTTACTCCAACTTCCGGGATGCCTATAAGGCATCCAAATCTGACCACATCTCCATTTTGCTCCTCCCTTCCTACAGGCAGAAACTCAAACAGGAACTACCAGTGGATAACATTGACATATACACTGATTCTGTGACTGAGTTAATCAGAAAGTGTATAGGAGATGTCATACCCACTGTGACTATTAAAACCTACCCTAACCAGAAACCGTGGCTAGATGGCAGCATTCGCAGAAAACTGAAAGCGCAAACCACCGCATTTAACCATGGCAAGGTGACTGGGAATATGGAAGAATACAAACAGTGTACTTATTCCCTCTGTAAGGCAATCAAACAGGAAAAAATCGAATCAAATGTTATTAGTTACATACACGTGTTTAGCAGATGTTATTGGTTACATACACGTGTTTAGCAGATGTTATTGCGGGTGTAGTGAAATGCTTGTGCTTCTAGCTCCGACAGTGCAGTAATATCTAACAAGTAATATCTAAAACTTACACAACATATACCCAATACACACAAATCTAGTAAAGAAATGAAATTAAGAATACAAAAATATATGGACGAGCAATGTCAGAGCGGCATAGAATACGATTCAGTAAGTACGATAGTTTAGGCTCTTAAATATACATATGGGCAATGCAAGGTATAGAACAAAGTGGAGTCGCAATTCAACAGCAATTTATACCACTCTCAAATGCAACTGGAACTACACTTGATGCCATACTTCCAAAATCTCAAACTATATAATTTATTTTTTTCTGTGTCAAAAGTCAGCTCATTTAATTGACAATGGTGCCGGCTCCACCAAGTCCTCACGCATTGGGAAACTGGGCCAGTAGATACCATGCAATCTCGACTGACTCCCTAGGATTTTAAAAACAGAGCAGGTTTTGGCCTCTTGCATGTTAATGTCAGAAGTCTATTTCCAAAAATAGACATGATTAGAATATGGGCCAAAACGACAAATGCAGACGTAATAGTTTTATCAGAAACTTGACTAAAGAAATCTGTGTCAAATAACTCGATTTCTATTGATGGTACATGGGTTTTAGAGCTGATCGGATGAGTAAAGGAGGAGGGGTTGCAATTTATGTTAAATCCGAATTTAACACCTCTGAAATTCTCTCCATTACCAAAGCCAAACATTTTTAATTGCTTGAGGTTAAAGTGAACGTATATAAGAACTCCCTCATCACAGTAGTCAGCTGCCTCAGACCACCCTGGTCTGCTACAGACCACCCTGGTCTGCTACAGACCACTCTGGTCTGCTACAGACCGCCCTGGTCTGCTACAGACCTCCCTCGACTGCTACAGACCACCCTGGGCTGCTACAGACCGCCCTGGTCTGCTACAGACCGCCCTGGTCTGCTACAGACCGCCCTCGACTGCTACAGACCTCCCTCGGCTGCTACAGACCTCCCTCGGCTTCGTGAGATGCACTTAACTCTCTTTCTGATGCCCTGCACAAGCTAAATGACTCTGAATTCATTATTTGAACTGGGACATGCTTACATCTGTATCGGACTCTTTTAAAGAACTGTGTGACTCCCTGAATCTCACTCAATTAATTAATACGCCTACGAACGCACCTTACAAATACACATCGACTGGGATATTCTGTAATGATGTCAGTGATCACTGTGCAATCGCTTGTGTTAGAAATACAAAAATGACCAAAGCCAAACCCTGTTATATTTTTAAAAGACATTTTAGACAGTTTGATGAGCAAGTGTTCTTACATGATCTGTACCATAATATTGACAAAGTCTGATTCCCGATGTTGACACTGCCTGGGACTATTTTTATATGAAATTAGTGTCCATTTGTGATAAACATGCCCATGTGAAGAAATTTAGAATCAGTGGAAGAGACAATCCCTGGTTTTCAGATAACGTGGCAGAATAAAATAGAAAGAGAAATATCTCTTGGAATCAAGCTAGACATACAAATTCTCCTGTTGACTGGGCCTCCTTCAGAGCTTAACCTGTTAGTCCTACCCACAACGTATTCGGTAGCGTAATCATAGCCTCAAGCTCATTACCATAACGCAACGTTAGCGATTTCTAAAAATCGCAAATGAAATGAAATAAGCCTATCCTCAAGCTTATCCTTTTCTTAACAATCCTGTCGTCTCAGATTTTCAAAATATGCTTTAGAACCAGAGAAAATCAATAATTTGTGTAAGAGTGGTGATAGCTAGCTTAGCATTTAGCGTTAGCATTTAGCACGCAACATATTCACAAAAACCAGCAAAGGGATCAAATAAAATAATTTACCTTTGAAGAACTTCAGATGTTTCAATGAGGAGACTCTCAGTTACATAGCAGATGTCCAGTTTTTCCTGAAAGATGCTTGTGTAGGACACAACGTTCCGTTTTGTTACTATGCATTTGGCTACCGAAACTAACCGAAAATTCAGTCACCTACACGTCAAACTTTTTTCCGAATTAACTCCATAATATCGACTGAAATATGGAAAACGTTGTTTGAATCCATCCTCAAGGTGTTTTGTCATATATCTCGTCATTGAAATGCCATTCCTGGAAGCCTGCATTGTTCTCAGATTCGGATGGAAAAATACTGGTAGGTGACTTTTGCGCACCAATTTCCACGCAGACACCGTGCGGGACCCCTGGTAAATGTAGTCTCTTATGGTCAATCTTCCAATGATATGCCTACAAATACGTCACAATGCTGCAGGGAAACGATAGGAAGTGTCCGTTCATTCCTGTCGCATTCACAGCCATATAAGGCGATCATGGAAAACGTGCCATCAGAAATCCTGTTGATTTCCTGGTCGCTCAAACATCTTGGTTTTGCCTGTAGGTTTTGTTCTAAGGCACCCACAGTAAAAATCTTTGCAGTTCTGGAAACGTCAGAGTGTCTTCTTTCCAAAACTATCAATTCCAAGCATAGTCGAGCATCTTTTCGTGACAAAATATTGCGCTAAAAACGGGCACGTCTTTTTATCCAAAAATGAAATACTGCCCCTAGAGTCTTAACCGGTTAAAGAAACAAAAGTTCAGGTTTTATCAGGAAGTCCAAATCAGGTTATTTTTAAAAGCAGTCACAGAGATCCTAAGCAACCCTACCAAGTTCTGGAAGCTAATCAAATCAGTGTCAGGTTCTAATTTATCATCTGGCCTTCCTGACCATTTAATGATGGATTCTAATGAAGTGAAGGATAAAGCTGATATTTTAGGGGTTTTGAACAAGTACTTCATATATTTTGGTTCAGTTTTTGATGTTGGGGCCCAGGCCTCTAATGTAATCTATGTTACAGTAAACTATTATACAGGCCCGTAAAGTGAACCATCTTAACTTTGAGCCTATTTCTTACACTGAGATCTATAAAGCACTAAAGGAAATAGACACCAAAAAGTCTGCAGGTCCAGACAACCTGGACCGCTATAGCAGCTGGTATTATTACTGAACCTGTGGCTCACATTTTCAACTTCAGTCTCTTGACCAGTTCCATACCCTGCATTTGGAAATCAGATTATGTGGACATCCCTCAGATGCTAACAACTATCTCCAAACTCCCTATCCTGGCCAAAGTCTATGAATCCCTAGTGAACTCACAGTTAAAACTATTCTTAATTGAAAATAACACACTGAGCGGGGTTCACTCTGGCTTTTGATCGGGGCACAGCGCCACAACAGCAGCTATGGCAAATTACATCATTAATGCACTTGTTAATTAAAAAGCAACATTGTGTTGCTCTGTTTGTGGATTTATTCAGTTGACCAT
Organism: Oncorhynchus gorbuscha; assembly: GCF_021184085.1. Classification (NCBI taxonomy): domain Eukaryota; kingdom Metazoa; phylum Chordata; class Actinopteri; order Salmoniformes; family Salmonidae; genus Oncorhynchus; species Oncorhynchus gorbuscha. The sequence continues at coordinate 99,706,998 of NC_060181.1, read as the reverse complement.
GAATTGTTGCTAGCTTGAACTATCTTTCTGACAGAAGATAGTTCTAACCAGAACTATCTTTCAGACAGAACACAATGTGTAAATACTGATAATCACAAGTCTAGCTTTCTAGAGATTAATAGATGTGTACCCCAGGGTTCCATTTTAGCTCCTTTGTTGTTCTCAATTTTTATTTAGGATTATTTATGATATGGAAATGGGATGCAACCAGCAAAGTTACATCTATATGCAGATGATACATTCATGTGCTCCTTGTCTGGTTCAGGCTGTTGAAGAGCTCCAGACTGTGTTTCTGTCACTGCAGGCCTCCCTTTATGGTCACAAACCATACCTTGAATGTACAAAAAACAAAATTCATGACCTTTACCAGAGCTAGAACTCTGGCAGAGAAGGTTAGCATTGTCACATCTGGTGGCTCGTTGAAAACGTGTCATCCTACAAATACCTAGGTATTTGGTTGGATGACAAGTTGTCCTTTAAAGTTCATGTGGATAATCTTGTGAGTAAGCTTAAATTGAAATTGGATTTTTATGTTTGTAATAAGGCTTGCTTCCTGCTTATGGCTAGAAGCTTGTTCAGGCCACTTTTCCTCTGTAATTGATTGTGGTGACTTGTTGTATATGCATGCAGCCTCCTCTGTCTTACAGAGACTTGACTCTGTTTATCATGCATCCTTGGGCTTTATTACTAATGCCAAGTCACTCACCCACCATTGCACTTTGTTCCAAATGGTAGGATGGACCCTATTTTATATGCGCGGAAAGCTGCATTTGTATGTGTTCATCTATAAAGCCCTTTTGGGTAAACTCCCTCGTTACCTCTGTAGTCTGGTCTCCTTCACCACCAGCAGTTACCATACCCGGTCTGCTAGGTGGTTGCTACTTAACCTTTTATGGCTGCAGGGGCAGTATTGAGTAGCTTGGTTGAAAAGGTGCCCATTGTAAACGGCCAGCTCCTCAGTCTCAGTTGCTAATATATGCTTTATTATTATTAGTATTGGATAGAAAACACTAAAGTTTCCAAAACTGTCAAAATATTGTCTGTGAGTATAACAGAACTGATATTGTAGGCGAAACCCTGAAGAAAATCAAAGCAGGAAGTGGCTTCTATTTTGAAAACTCCATGTTCCAGAGCCTCCCTTTGCTCAATTTAAAGGGATATGAACCAGATTCCTTTTCCTATCGCTTCCTCAAGGTGTCAACAGTCTTCAGATATAGTTTCAGGCTTTTATTTTGAAAAATGAGCCAGAACGATAACATCGCGTCAAGTGGTCACATGAGTTTGTGATCACACAGAGTTTGAATAGGTATTGCTTTTCCCTCTCCTACTGTGAAAGACATTTGCGGTTGATATATTATCAATTATATATTTTAAAAACAACCTGAGGGTTGATTATAAAAAACGTTTGACATGTTTCTGTGGACATTATGGGAAACTATTTGGAATTTGTCTGCGTTGTCGTGACCGCTCTTTCCTGTGGATTTCTGAACATAATAATATAATAATAATATATGCCATTTAGCAGACGCTTTTATCCAAAGCGACTTACAGTCATGTGTGCATACATTCTACGTATGGGTGGTCCCGGGGATTGAACCCACTACCCTGGCGTTACAAGCGCCATGCTCTACCAACTGAGCTACAGAAGGACCACATAACGTGACAAACATTTTATTTTGGATCTAAAAATAATATTTATGGAACAAAAGGAACATTTGCTGTGTAACTGGGAGTCTCGTGAGTGAAAACATCCAAAGATCATCAAAGGTAAACGATTAATTTGATTGCTTTTCTGATTTTCGTGATCGAGCTACCTGATGTGTACTTAATTTTATCGTGCGATCGATAAATTTACACAAACGCTTGGATTGCTTTCGCTGTAAAGTATAATTTCTAAATCTGACACGACAGGTGGATTAACAAAAGGCTAAGCTGTGTTTTCCTATATTGCACTTGTGATTTCATGAATATAAATATTCTTAGTAATATTTATTGTATGTAGCGCTATGCTATTCAGCGGTTGTTGATGACACTTATCCAAATTCAAACCACAGAAATCTCATAATTACAATTCCTAAAAAATATGTGTTTTATATAATTTTAAAGCTATTCTCATTGTTAATCCCACCAAAGTGTCCAATTTCAAATAGGCTTTTCAGCGAAAGCACTACAAACGATTATGTTAGGTCTCCACCAAACCACAATAAGCACAGCCATTTTCCAGCAAAATATAGCATTCACAAAAATCAGAAATAAAGATAAAATTAATCACTAACCTTGAATTATCTTCATCAGATGACACTCATAGGACTGCATGTTTTATTTGATAAAGTCCATATTTATATAAAAAAAATTGGAGTTTACATTGGTGCGTTAGATTCACTAGTTCCAAAACATCAAGTGATTTTGCATAGCCACATCATTCAACAGAAATAGTAAATCATAAATGTAGATGATAATACAAGTTATACACATGGAGTTATAGATATACCTTTTCCTTAAGGAGTCAAGCGCAGGAGAGCAGAGATGTCAATGTAGCGTCTTTAATAGGCATGTCCCAAATACAGGGTCAATGTCCAATAAACACCCAAGACAATGGGAACACACAGTTACTCACGGAAGGAGAAAAAACAATGCTCCTTACTATACTTAACATACGGTACACATGAATAAACGGAGGAAAAAAAACTCAACGAGCAACATGAAAAATAATCCCGCACAAACCTAAGCGGGGAAACAAGGGTAAATATACACACAGAAATGAAAGCAAATGAAAACCAGGTGTGAATGACCCAAAGACAAAACAAATGGAAAAGGAAAAATGGATCGGTGATGGTTACTAGGCCGGCAACGCTGACTGCCGAGCACCGCCAGAACAAGGAGAGGAACCACCTTCGGTGGAAGTCGTGACAATATGGGTCTGTCTGTATAGGAAGAACATTTACAGGGCTTTAAATAACATTTACGGTGCTTTAAAATGGGCCTGTCTGTATTGACAGAACATCTACAGGGCTTTAATATGGGCCTGTCTGTATGGGCAGAACATTTACAGGGCTTTAATATGGGCCTGTATGTACTGACAGAACATCTACAAGGCTTTAATATGGGCCTGTCTGTATGGGCAGAACATTTACAGGGCTTTAATATGGGCCTGTATGTTTTGACAGAACATTTACAGGGCTTTATTATGGGCCTGCCTGTATGGACAGAACAGATACAGGTCTTTAATATGGGCCTGTCTGTGTAAGCAGAACGTTTACAGGGCTTTACCCGAGGATTCTCTTGGTCAGTTCAGGTAGTATTATAAGCTCTGTGAGCTATGGCTCTGAGGAGAACAGACACTGTAGTTCACTGTCAACAGATTGCACTTTATTGAACCAGAGCTTGTCAGCATTTTTGGAGAGCTGGTGAAGTATAATTGTGTGATCCTTTATAAAACAGTTTGTGGATGACAGGGACCAGAGGCTTCATTACTCTGGGTTTTATTGGGCTGTGAAGACAGGCCATTCTCCTAGTGATGAATAACAGCTCTCTGTTGGGAGTCAAGGTAAAACACTGTGAAGACAGGCCATTCTCCTAGTGATGAATAACAGCTCTCTGTTGGGAGTCAAGGTAAAACACTGTGAAGACAGGCCATTCTCCTAGTGATGAATAACAGCTCTCTGTTGGGAGTCAAGGTAAAACACTGTGAAGACAGGTCATTATTCTAGTGATGAAAAACAGCTCTCTGTTGGGAGTCAAGGTAAAACACTGTGAAGACAGGACATTCTCCTAGTGATGAATAACAGTTGGGAGTCAACGTAAAACACTGTGGAGACAGGACATTTTCCTAGTGATTAATAACAGCTCTGTTGGGAGTCAAGGTAAAACACTGTGAAGACAGGACATTCTCCTAGTGATGAATAACAGTTAGGAGTCAAGGTAAAACACTGTGAAGACAGGACATTCTCCTAGTGATGAATAGCAGCTCTCTGTTGGGAGTCAACGTAAAACACTGTGAAGACAGGACATTCTCCTAGTGATGAATAACAGTTAGGAGTCAAGGTAAAATACTGTGGAGACAGGACATTTCCCTAGTGATTAATAACAGCTCTCTGCTGGGAGTCAAGGTAAAACACAGTGAAGACAGGACATTCTCCTAGTGATCAATAATCAATCAATCAAATGCATTTATAAAGCCCTTTTTACATGAGCAGATGTCACAGTGCTGTACAGAAACCCAACCTAAACCCCAAACAGCAAGCAATTCAGATGTAGAAGCACAGTAGATAAGAAAAACTCCCTAGAAATTCAGGAACCTAGGAAGAAACCTAGAGAGGAACCAGGCTCTGAGTGGTGGCCAGTCCTCTCTGCTGGCAGTCAAGGTAAAACTCACTGTGAACACAGGACATTCTCCTTGTGATGACTAATAGCAATCTGGTAAAACACAAGTAGAACACACAATACCTGCTCAGTGTGTGAAGACACACGTTGCTGATGAAATTTATTTTATGTTAAAACATTTTTTTTTACTAAGACAGATATGAATCTTCATGTTCTGAATCCTTCAGTGGGGTATTTTTAGAACATATCATTAACGTTATCAAATCAATCAAATTTTATTTGTCACGTTTTGGAAATAACGGGTGTAGACTAACAGTAAAATGCTTATGGGAGATGCAGGCCTCAATTTAACCTTGCGTAATACCCTAGATGCAGTTGCACACTTAAAAACAAAAAATATTTGTCATAAGAAACTAGCTCCTTGGTATACAGAAAATACCCGAGCTCTGAAGCAAGCTATATCGAATCTCCCATTCCTCTCAAAAGTTTTAGAAAAAGCTGCTGGGCAGCAACTCACTCCATTCCTGAAGACAAACAATGTGTATACGAAACACTTCAGTCTGGTTTAAGACCCTCTACTTTTAAACAGAGATGCTAGGTCTAGGTCCTAAAAAACAAAGAGATCTTCTGTTGAATCTGACAATTAATCTTGATGGTTGTACAACTTTCTTGAAAAAAAATGATGCAGAAAAATGAACCCATGCTTTTGTAACTTCTAGATTAGACGACTGCATTGCTCTACTTTCCGACTATCTATAAAGCACTAAATAAACTTCAGTTAGTGCTAAATATGGCTGCTAGAATCTTGACTAGAACCCCAAAAATGTATCATATTACTCCAGTGCTTGCCACTCTACACTGGCTTCCTGTTAAGGCAAGGGCTGATTTCAAGATTTTACTGTTAACGTACAAAGCATTACATGGGCTTGCTCCGACCTATCTTTCCGATTTGGTCCTTCCGTACATACCTACACATACGATATGGTAACAAGATGCAGGCCTCCTTACTGTCCCTAGAATTTCTAAGCAAACAGCTGGAGGCAGGGCTTTCTCCCATAGAGCTCCATTGTTATGGAATGGTCTGCCTACTCATGCGAGAGACGTAGACTCGGTCTCGACCTTTAAGTCTTTATTGAAGACTCATCTCTTCAGTAGGTCCTATGTTTGAGTGTCGTCTGGCACAGGAGTGTGAAGGTAAACGGAAAGGCACTGGAGCAACGAACCCTCCTTGCTGTCTGCCTGGCCAGTTCCCCTCTCTCCACTGGGATACTCTGCTTCAAACCCCATTACAGGGGCTGAGTCACTGACTTACTGGTGTTCTTCCATGCCGTCCCTAGGAGGGGTGCGTCACTTGAGTGGGTTGAGTCACTGACCTGATCTTCCTGTCTGGGTTGGCGCCCCCCTCCCTTGGGTTTGTGCCATGGGGGAGATCTTTGTGGGCTATACTTGACCTTGTCTCAGGATTGTAAGTTGGTGGTTGAAGATATCCCTCTGGTGGTGTGGGTGCTGTGCTTTGGCAATGTGGGCGGAGTTATATCCTACCTATTTGGCCCTGTCTGGGGGTATCGTCGGACAGGGCCCCAGTGTCTTCTGACCCCTCCTGCCTCAGTCTCCAGTATTTATGCTGCAATAGTTTCTGTGTTGTGGGGCTAGGGTCAGTCTGTTATATCTGGAGTATTTCTCCTGTCTTATCCGGTGTCCTGTGTGAATTTAAGTATCGTCTCTCTAATTCTCTATTTCTTTCTCTTTCTTACTCTCTCGGAGGACCTGAGCCCTAGGACCATGCCTCAGGCCTACCTGGCCCTGTCACAATCATTGTAATGATTGGACCAAGGTGCAGCATGGTAGGCGTACATTATCCTTTAATAAATGAACACCGAAAAAAACAACAAACTACCAAACTAAACGTGAAGTTACTGGTGTGCACACAGGCAACTAACTGTAGACAAGATCCCACAAAACACAATAGGGAAAATGGCTAACAAAATATGATCCCCAATCAGAGAAAACGATAAACAGCTGTGTCTGATTGGGAACCATACCAGGCCAACATAAATGATTGGGAACCATACCAGGCCAACATAAATCATTAATCACCTAGATGACCCGCCCTAGTCACTATCACACCCCAACCAACATAGAGAATGAACAGCTCTCTATGGTTAGGGCGTGACAGGCCTGATGACTCCTTACTGTCCCCAGTCCACCTGATCGTGCTGCTACTCCAGTTTCAACTGTTCTGCCTGCGGCTATGGAACCCTGACCTGTTCACCGGACGTGCTACCTGTCCCAGACCTGCTGTTTTCAACTCTCTAGAGACAGCAGAAGTGGTAGAGATACTCTGAATGATCGGCTATGAAAAGCCAACTGACATTTACTCCTGAGGTGCTGACCTGTTGCACCCTCTACAACCACTGTGATAATTATTATTTGACCCTGCTGGTCATCTATGAACATTTGAACATCTTGGCCATGTTCTGTTATAAACACCCGGCACAGCAAGAAGAGGACTGCCCACCCCTCATATCCCTCTTCCTCTCTAGGTTTCTTCCTAGGTTCTTGCCTTTCTAGGGAGTTTTTCCAAGTCACCATGCTTCTACACCTACATTGCTTGCTTTTTGGGGTTTTATGCTGGTTTCTTTGCAGCACTTTGTGATGTCAGCTGATGTAAGAAGGGCCTCATAAATACATTTAATTGATTGATTGATTGATTGATTGATTATGGGCCCTTCAAGGCAGAGAGAAAAATAGACAAAAAGAATAGAAAGATAATAACACAAGGAATAAATACACAATGAGGAATGATAACTTATACAGTTGAAGTTAGAAGTTTACATACACTTGAGTTGGAGTCATTAAAACTCGTTTTTCAACCACTCCACAAATTTCTTGTTAACAAACTAAAGTTTTGGCAAGTTGGTTAGGACATCTACTTTGTGCATGACACAGATAATTTTTCCAACAATCGTTTACAGACGGATTATTTCACTTATAATTCACTGTATCACAATCCCAGTGGGTCAGAAGTGTACATACACTGTGGATGTATTTCAAAGCCTACATTCAAACTCAGTGCCTCTTTGCTTGACATCATGGAAAAATCAAAAGTCTGGTTCATCCTTGGTAGCAATTTCCAAATGCCTGAAGGGACCACGTTCATCTGTACAAACAATAGTACGCAAGTATAAACACCATGGGACCAAGCAGCCGTCATACCTCTAGGGATACAAAGTACATTGATGAATGTACTTTGGTGCGAAAAGTGCATAATCAATCCCAGAATAACAGCAAAGGACCTTGTGAAGATGCTGGTAGAAACGGATGCAAAATTATCTATATCCACAGTAAAATGAGTCTTTTTTGACATAACCTTAAAAGCTGCTCAGCAAGGAAGAAGCCACTGCTCCAAAACCGCCATAAAAAAGCCGGACTATGTTTTGCAATTGCAAATGGGGACAAAGATCGTAATTTTTGGAGAAATGTCCTCTGGTCTGATGAAACAAAAATAGAACTGTTTGGCCATAATGAACATCTTTATGTTTGGAGGAAAAAGGGGGAAGCTTGCAAGCCGAAGAACACCATCCAAACCGTGAAGCACGGAGGTGGCAGCATCATTTTGTGGGGGTATTTTGCTGCAGGGGGACTGGTGCACTTCACAAAATAGATGCCATCATGAGGAAAGAACAATTTGTGGATATATTGAAGCAACATCTCAAGACATCAGTAAGTTAAAGCTTGGACGCAAATGGATCTTCCAAATGGACAATGACCCCAAGCATACTTCCAAAGTTGTAGCAAAATGGCTTAAGGACAACAAAGTCAAGGTATTGGAGTGGCCATCACAAAGCCCTGACCTCAGTCCTATAGAACATTTGTGGGCAGAACTAAAAAGCATGTGCGAGCAAGGAGGCCTACAAACCTGACTCAGTTACAGCAGCTCTCTCAGGTGCAATGGGACAAAATTCACCCAACTTTTTGTGGGAAGATTGTGGAAGGCTACGCAAAATGTTTGACCTAAGTTAAACAATTTAAAGGCAATGCTACCAAATACGAATTGAGTGTATGTAAACTTCTGACCCAGTGGGATTGTGATGAAAGAAATGAAAGCTGAAATAAATCATTCTCTCTGCTATTATTCTGAAATGTCACATTCTTAAAATTAATGATCCTAACTGACCTAAGTCAGGGAATTTTTACTAGGATTAAGTGTCAAACATTGTGAAAAACTGAGTTTAAATGTATTTGGCTAAGGTGTATTTAAACGTCTGACTTCAACTGTATACACAGGGTACCAGTACCAAGTCCACCAAGTCCATCTAGTGATCACAATATAGTAGCTATATCTAGGAAAACCAAAGTTCCAAATGCTGGGCCTAAGAGGTATTACAATAAGTTCTCTAGTGAATCATATGTTGATGTGAAGAATATTTGCTGGTCTGTGGTGTGTAATGAGCAACCAGAAGCTGCACTTGACACATTTATGAAATTGCTTATTCCAGTTACTAATAAGTATGCACCTAATAAGAATATGACTGTAAAAACTGTTAAATCCACTTGATGAAGAATTGAAAATGTGTTTGGTTGAGAGGGATGTGTATGTGTATGCGTATGATTGAGAGGCAAAGGGTATGGCAAATAAATTTGGCAGCCCAACTGATTTGTGACATGGTAAGGTTGGACCCAGGTGCAAAGAAGAGACCAGATGAGGAATCAGTGGTTAAGGATAAACATAATACTTTACTGAGAAACAATAGCCGCAGGATCATAGTACACTTGAAAAACCAACAAACACTAAGTCTCGAAAACTCACTCAGGAAATGAAAACAAACAGTAAACAATTCAAGCTTCTGCATCGAACATCAGAAAATAAGGAAATCATAATGAGTAAATTGGACACACCTGAGTGTTGTTAATGACTCTAGACAAACTTGGCAAAATCATTCATTGAAACAGATGGCTCATTCATCACAAAACCCACTGATATTGCCAACTACTTTAATTACTTTTCATTGGAAAGACAAGCAAACTTGGGTATCACATGACAGCAACAAACACTGACACTACACATCCAAATATATCTGAACAAATTATGAAAGACAATACTTTTACTTTGAATTCCGTACATTCAGTATGGACGAGAGACAACAATAATGTTTTGACATCAACCATGACAAGCCACTGGGGTCTAACAATCTGGATGGAAAATTACTGAGGATAATAGTGGACGATATTGCCACTCCTATTTGCCACATCTTCAATTTAAGCCTACTAGAAAGTGTGTGCCCTCAGGCCTGGAGGGACGCAAAAGTCGTTCCGCTACCTAATAGTAAAGCCCCCTTTACTGGCTCAAATAGCTGACCAATGTGTCTTACCCTTAGTAAACTTTTGGAACAAATTATGTTTGACCAGAAACAATGCTATTTCAACACGCTTACAGGGAAGGACACAACAAGCACAGCTCTTACACAATAACTGGCTGAGAAATCAATTATACAATTATTGTGGGGGCTGTCTTGTTAGACTTCAGTGCAGCTTTTAACATTATAGATCATAATCTGCTACCGGAAAAACTTGTGTAATGGCTATACACCCCCTGCTATAGTGTGGATAAAGTGTTACTTGTCTAACAGAACACAGAGGGTGTTCTTCAAAGCCTCTCAAACATAATCCAGGTAGAATCAGGAATTCCCCAGGGTAGCTGTTTAGGCCCAATTACTCTTTGAAATCTTTACCAACGACATGCAACTGGCTTTGAGTAAATTGGGTCTATGTATGTGGATGACTCATAACTATACACATCAGCTACTACAGCAACTGAAATGACACCAACACTTAACTTTTTTATGGCTGGGGGGCAGTATTGAGTAGCTTGGATGAATAAGGCGCCTAAAGTAAACGGCCTGCTCCTCAGTCACAGTTTCTTATATATGGATTTTATTATTCGTATTGGATAGAAAACAGTCTAAAGCGTCTAAAACTGTTTGAATGATGTCTGTGAGTATAACAGAACTCATATGGCAGGCAAAATCCTGAGTTGAAAACAGGAAGTCAGAAATCTGAGCTTTGTATGGATTCACCAGAGTCCCCAATGAAATCCCCTTGAGATATGAATGATGTTGCACTGCCTAGGGGTTCCACTAGATGTCAACCATCAATAGAAATTATAATGAGACTTCTATGATGTTGTGGGAGTAAATGATAGCACAATCAGTCAGGTGTCTGGCAGTCAGCCATTTTCTGATCATGTTTATTCCTCTTGGTAGTCACTTGCGTTCCATTGCTCATGAAGACAAGAAGGATTACTCTGGTTGGAACTTTATTGAAGCTATATGTTAAAAACATCCTAATGATTGATTCTGTACTTAGTTTGAAATGTTTCTTCGACCGGTAATATAACTTTTTGAAGTTTTTGTCCGATATAACGCTGACCAGAATTAGCATTTGGATATGTATACCAAACACGCTAACAAAAGAAGATATTTGGACATAAATAACGGAAATGTTTTAACAAAACAAACATTTATTGTGGACCTGGGATTCCTGGAGTGCTTTCTGATGTAGATCATCAAAGGTAAGGGAATATTTATCATGTAATTTCTTGTTTATGTTGACGTCATCTTTGCGGCTGTGGTGTTTTTACTTCTGAGCGCCGTCTCAGATTATTGCATGGGTTTCTTTTTCCGTAAAGTTTTTTTGAAATCTGACACAGCGGTTGCATTAACCTCTCTGAGGTAATAATTTACTGTGAAAGATTACAATGCTATTATCTGAGGATAGAGCCCCATAAAAAAACTATTTCAACCAGCACAGGCATATCAAAATCACATACTGCATTCAAATACATCGTTTAACTTTGACGATCTTCATCTGTTTTCAATCCCAATGCTCATTGTTACACAATGAATGATCTTTTGTTTGATAAAATTCGTTTTTATAGCCTAATACGAAACATTTTGTGAACCGATTGCGTCTTGAATTCCGTCTCATTCCATTTTCGACGACACATGCCAGGTAAATAACCCACACGAAACGTGACTTTTACAGTCATGTTTGGTTTCATTGCAATCAACTGGTTTGTTTGTAATACAATCAAACCTGATGGGCTATTTGGCGGGATGTATAGACTGAAAGAAACTGATTTGAAGACAACAAGTAATGACATCACTGTGCACCAATGATATGACTACTGTTTTGTTGATTGACTGTATTTTAACCCAATGACCACTGATCATCTTGAAATCTAGCTGGGTAGATAGCCAATGAGCTGAGGTAAACGGCAATATGCAACGGTTGTGTGTTGAAAGACCAACCCATGTCGTAAACTCCAGGGTAAAGAGAGTCATTCGCTACTGAAGTTTTATTCCGGAAGGAGCTACGCATTTTACGCACAGCGTTGTTTTGGTAAACGCGCAGATTCAGCTGTTTATATATCAATCAGTATGGCGACTAAGTCAGGGAAAGCTAAATCTAAGTCTAGATATACAGATGTACACACAATTTTAGAAGAAATTGATCGGAAAAGTGAGACAGAGATTGTTGTAGGACGATTCATTTTGCGAGTCCCAAGTGTAGGATAATTTTTGAACAGAGCGGACACTGTTGTAGCCACTGTGAAAAATCTGTAATGGTGCCTGCAGAAGAGGAACAGTGTCACTGTTTTGGACTGGTAAGTTCTTCTCATGCTAATGCCCATGTTTGAAATTAATAATATAAATTATTATTTGTGATTTTTATTTTATTTTAGAAGCAATATATAAAAATGTAATGTAATGAAATGTGAGGAATGATGTAATGAAATGTAATGGAAAGTGATGAAATGTGTCTGCCGCCCCACCCCAACCCACATGAAATAGCCTATTTGAGGCTGTTGAGGGGAGGGCAGGCCCACAACAATGGCCAAAGTGAAATGGAGACCGTAGATACAGCTGGTCTGTTGTAATATAATAAAGACAGTAGATCTAGCAGGTCTATAATAATATATTCAACCATATGTTCCCTGTACTCTCTCTCTCTCTCTCTCTCTCTCTCTCTCTCTCTCTCTCTCTCTCTCTCTCTCTCTCTCTCTCTCTCTCTCTCTCTATATATATATATATATATATATATATATATATATATATATATATATATATATATATATATATATATATATATATGTTTATTATACCTCAGCAGCACAATATTGTGTAGAGCTTTGGCAAAGTGGGTGATGTTATATCCTTCCTGTTTGGTCCTGTCCGGGGGTCTCATCGGATGGGGCCACAGTGCCTCCTGACCCCTCCTGTCTCAGCCTCCAGTATTTATGCTGCATTAGTTTATGTGTCGGGGGCTAGGGTCAGTTTGTTATATCTGGAGTACTTCTTCTGTCTTATCCGGTGTCCTGTGTGAATTCAAGTATGCTCTCTCTAATTCTCTCTTTCTCTCTCTCTGAAGACCTGAGCCTTAGGACCATGTGTCAGGACTACCTGTCATGATGACTCCTTGCTGTCCCCAGTGCACCTGGCCTTGCTGCTGTTCCAGTTTCCACTGTTCTGCCTGCGGCTATGGAACCCTAAACTGTTCATATTTACTATTGAGGTGCTGTCCTGTTGCATCCTCTACAACTACTGTGATTATTATTCTTTGACCCTGCTGGTCATCTATGAACGTTTGAAAATCTCTGCCATGTTCTGTTATAATCTCCACCCGGCACAGCCAGAAGAGGACTGGCCACCCCTCATAGCCTGGTTCATCTCTAGGTTTCTTCCTAGGTTTTGGCCTTTCTAGGGAGTTTTTCCTAGCCATCGTGCTTCTACATCTGCATTGCTTGCTGTTTGGGGATTTCGGCTGGGTTTCTGCACAGCACTTTGAGATGTTAGCTGATGTACGAAGGGCTATATAAATACATTTGATTTGATAGAGGACTGAGGGTCTTCCAAATATTGAAAGTGTGTAAATAGTTACCAATGTTATTTTGTAAATGTATATATTTTTGTCTTCATATTTTTTTCACCATTTTGTTTCTCTATTTTGGGGGTGGGTGTGTTAGAATACCATTTTGGCATTTTGTATATAGTTATTTGTTTCCAAATGTATACCTTCACCAATTTGGACACTTGGGTACATTTGGGCTACTTGTGTGGGACACCTGGGTGACTTCATGATAAATGTAATGTAGCACACTCATTTTGGAAGTTATCATTCTGAAACTATGCACAAGTACTGTTGCCCTCTTATATTTTTCATTGAAATTGTCCCCATCATCCTATCTGAATGTTTGTTTTATCTTGTTCATTTTAAAGATGATGATACAACAATAAAAATAAAAAACGCATGGATGTGCCTCAGGGCCAAAAGGGCACAGCATGGAGGCGTCGTTGTGTTCTTTGCAAAATGAAGTCCCCCATCACCTGCACCACATGCTTGGTGACCCTCTGCTTTACAGCAGAAAGAGACTGCTATGGCACATGGCATCAGAAGCACAATATTGTGTAGAGGACTGAGGGTCTTCCAAATATTGAAATTATTTTTATTTTGTTATTGTTCTTTTTTAAATGTATATATTTTTTCTTCTTTTTTTTCTTCTTTTTTTTGGGTGTGTTAGAATACCATTTTGGTATATTGTATTTCGTTATTTGCTTCAAAATGTATAACTTCATCAATTTGGCCACTTGGGTACATTTGGGCAACTTGTGTGGGACACCTGGGTGACTTCATGCTAAATGTCAGTAGCACACTTAATCCAGAAGTTATCATTCTGAAACTTTGCAGAAGTACTGTTGCCCTCTTATGTTTCTGAAATTGTCCCCATCATCCTATCTGAATGTTTGTTTTGTCTTGTTTTTTTGTGTTTTTTTGTGTTTTTTTCCCCAAGATGGCATAGCAGTTCAGACGTCTTTTGTCCTCGTATATATTTATAACTTTTTTTCACATACATTTTATTTTTTATTTTCCATCAACTCATCTTCAAAACACTCTCCTTCAACCCGCCTCACCAATTTATATTTCTAAAAAAGTATTATTTACCTCAAATCTGTAATCCTCCAAGAAGTTAGCCAGAAACTCCAAGAAGCTAGCCAGAAACTAGCCAGAAGCTAGCCAGGAGCTAGCCAGAAGCTAGCCCAGAAGCTAATCCAGAAGCTAATCAGAAGCTAGTTCAGAATCTAGTTAGCTTCTTTACTGGCAAATCGTTAGTATTCAGCGAACCACGGTTTGTGGTCATCAGCTATCCTTTAGCTCGAAAATCTATCGCCAGTTTTGTACGGCGCAGCGCAGCGCGGCTCGGAACGGAACATACCGGACCAATTTTTCTCTCCATGTCCCTGGATTTCAACTGCTCTCTGGACATTCATACCTCGATCTCACAGCTAGCTAGCTGCTATCCGTGTGACTATCGGCTTTTGTCGATTCCGGAACAAACAATCACTCCTGGGCTGCAGTCACCTATCCGGACCCGTTTTACTGCCTACGCGGAGCCCCACCGGACCTTCACAACTGGACTGCCGACGTTATCTACTCAAAGGAGTTATCCGGCTGGCTCCTCCGTCGCGACGTTACCTGAACGCCCATCTGCGGCCTGCTAACCGTTAGCTGTCTTACCGGCTGCTATCTGAATAGACAATCGGACAATTTATTTATTTTTATTATTATTATGTTTTCCTTTTGGGCCTCTATAACTATGTCTATTGTTTTTATTTTTGTTGTTGTTGTGTGATTTGGATTAATCCCCTCTACCACACGGAACCCCACTAATCTACTGACGGAACGCAAGAGGTGGCTAATAACAGACCTCCATCCTATGCTAGCTTGCTACCGATGGCCTGGCTAGCTGTCTAAATCGCCGTGACCCCCAACCAACCTCTCCACTCACTGGACCCTTTTGATCACTCGACTAAGCATGCCTCTCCTTAATGTCAATATGTCTTGTCCATTGCTGTTCTGGTTCGTGTTTATTGGCTTATTTCCCTGTAGAGCCTCTAGTCCTGCTCACTATACCTTATCCAACCTATTAGTTCCACCACCCACACATGCAATGACATCTCCTGGTTTCAATGATGTTTCTAGAGACAATATCTCTCTCTTCATCACTCAATACCTAGGTTTACCTCCACTGTATTCACATCCTACCATACCTTTGTCTGTACATTATACCTTGATGCTATTTTATCGCCCCCAGAAAACTCCTTTTACTCTCTGTTCCAGACGTTCTAGACGACCAATTTTTATTGCTTTTAGCCGCACCCTTATTCTACTCCTCCTATGTTCCTCTGGTGATGTAGAGGTGAATCCAGGCCCTGCAGTGCCTAGCTCCACTCCTATTCCCCAGGCGCTCTCTTTTGACGACTTCTGTAACCATAATAGCCTTGGTTTCATGCAAGTTAACATTAGAAGCCTCCTCCCTAAGTGTGTTGTATTCACTGCTTTAGCACACTCTGCTGCCAACCCGGATGTTCTAGCTGTGTCTGAACCCTGGCTTAGGAAGACCACCAAAAATTCTGAAATTTTAATTCCAAACTACAACATTTTCAGACAAGATAGAACTGCCAAAGGGGGCGGTGTTGCAATCTACTGCAAAGATAGCCTGCAGAGTTCTGTCCTACTATCCAGGTCTGTACCCAAACAATTTGAACTTCTACTTTTAAAAATCCACCTCTCTAAAAACAAGTGACTCACCATTGCCGCCTGCTATAGACCACCCTCTGCCCCCAGCTGTGCTCTGGACACCATATGTGAACTGATTGCACCCCATCTATCTTCAGAGCTTGTGCTGCTAGGCGACCTAAACTGGAACATGCTTAACACCCCAGCCATCCTACAATATAAACTTGATGCCCTCAATCTCACACAAATTATCAATGAACCTACCAGGTACCTCCCCAAAGCCTTAAACACGGGCACCCTCATAGATATCATCCTAACCAACTTCCCCTCTAAATACACCTCTGCTGTCTTCAACCAAGATCTCAGCGATCACTGCCTCATTGCCTGCATCCGTAATGGGTCAGCGGTCAAACGACCTCCACTCATCACTGTAAAACGCTCCCTGAAACACTTCAGCGAGCAGGCCTTTCTAATCGACATGGCCAGGGTATCCTGGAAGGATATTGATCTCATCCTGTCAGTAGAGGATGCCTGGATATTCTCTTTAAATGCCTTCCTAACCATCTTAAATAAACATGCCCCATTCAAGAAATTTAGAACCAGGAACAGATATAGCCCTTGGTTCTCCCCAGACCTTCAGGAAACAGCAGAGGGAACTCCCCCTATCCACATCGATGGAACAGTAGTGGAGAGGGTAGCTAGTTTTAAGTTCCTCGGCATACACATCACAGACAAACTGAATTGGTCCACTCACACTGACAGCGTCGTGAAGAAGGCGCAGCAGCGCCTATTCAACCTCAGGAGGCTGAAGAAATTCGGCTTGTCACCAAAAGCACTCACAAACTTCTACAGATGCACAATCGAGAGCATCCTGGCGGGCTGTATCACCGCCTGGTACGGCAACTGCTCCGCCCTCAACCGTAAGGCTCTCCAGAGGGTAGTGAGGACTGCACAACGCATCACCGGGGGCAAACTACCTGCCCTCCAGGACACCTACACCACCCGTTGTTACAGGAAGGCCATAAAGATCATCAAGGACATCAACCACCCGAACCACTGCCTGTTCACCCCGCTATCATCCAGAAGGCAAGGTCAGTGCAGGTGCATCAAAGCTGGGACCGAGAGACTGAAAAACAGCTTCTATCTCAAGGCCATCAGACAGTTAAATAGCCACCACTAACATTGAGTGGCTGCTGCCAACACACTGTCATTGACACTGACCCAACTCCAGCCATTTTAATAATGGGAATTGATGGGAAATGATGTAAATATATCACTAGCCACTTTAAACAATGCTACCTTATATAATGTTACTTACCCTACATTATTCATCTCATATGCATATGTATATACTGTACTCTACAACATCGACTGCATCCTTATGTAACACATGTATCACTAGCCACTTTAACTATGCCACTTTGTTTACTTTGTCTACACACTCATCTCATATGTATATACTGTACTCGATACCATCTACTGTATGCTGCTCTGTACCATCACTCATTCATATATCCTTATGTACATGTTCCTTATCCCCTTACCCTGTGTATAAGACAGTAGTTTTGGAATTGTTAGTTAGATTACTTGTTGGTTATCACTGCATTGTCGGAACTAGAAGCACAAGCATTTCGCTACACTCGCATTAACATCTGCTAACCATGTGTATGTGACAAATAAAATTTGATTTGATTTGATTTGATTTGATTTGACCTGACTGCCCTTAACCAACACAAAAACATCCTATGGCGTTCTGCATTAGCATCGAACAGCCCACGTGATATGCAGCTGTTCAGGGAAGCTAGAAACCATTACACACAGGAAGTTAGAAAAGCCAAGGCTAGCTTTTTCAAGCAGAAATTTGCTTCCTGCAACACTAAATCAAAAAAGTTCTGGGACACTGTAAAGTCCATGGAGAATAAGAACACCTCCTCCCAGCTGCCCACTGCACTGAAGATAGGAAACACTGTCACCACTGATAAATCCACTATAATTGAGATAAGCATTTTTCTTCAGCTGGCCATGCTTTCCACCTGGCTACTCCTACCCCGGTCAACAGCACTGCACCCCCAACAGCAACTCGCCCAAGCCTTCCCCATTTCTCCTTCTCCCAAATCCGTTCAGCTGATGTTCTGATACAGCTGTAAAATCTGGACCCCTACAAATCAGCCGGGCTACACAATCTGGACCCTTTCTTTCTAAAATGATCTGCCAAAATTGTTGCCACCCCTATTACTAGCCTGTTCAACCTCTCTTTCGTGTCATCTGAGATTCCCAAAGATTGGAAAGCAGCTGCGGTCATCCCCCTCTTCAAAGGGGGGGACACTCTTGACCCAAACTGCTACAGACCTATATCTATCCTACCATGCCTTTCTAAGGTCTTCGAAAGCCAAGTCAACAAACAGATTACCAACCATTTCGAATCTCACCATACCTTCTCTGCTATGCAATCTGGTTTCAGAGCTGGTCATGGGTGCACCTCAGCCACGCTCAAGGTCCTAAACGATATCTTAACCGCCATCGATAAGAAACATTACTGTGCAGCCGTATTCATTGATCTGGCCAAGGCTTTCGACTCTGTCAATCACCACATCCTCATCGGCAGACTCGACAGCCTTGGTTTGTCAAATGATTGCCTCGCCTGGTTCACCAACTACTTCTCTGATAGAGTTCAGTGTGTCAAATCGGAGGGTCTGCTGTCCGGACCTCTGGCAGTCTCTATGGGGGTGCCACAGGGTTCAATTCTTGGACCGACTCTCTTCTCTGTATACATCAATGAGGTCGCTCTTGCTGCTGGTGAGTCTCTGATCCACCTCTATGCAGACGACACCATTCTGTATACTTCTGGGCCTTCTTTGGACACTGTGTTAACATCCCTCCAGGCAAGCTTCAATGCCATACAACTCTCCTTCCGTGGCCTCCAATTGCTCTTAAATACAAGTAAAACTAAATGCATGCTCTTCAACTGATCGCTACCTGCACCTACCCGCCTGTCCAACATCACTACTCTGGACGGCTCTGACTTAGAATACGTGGACAACTACAAATACTTAGGTGTCTGGTTAGACTGTAAAATCTCCTTCCAGACCCATATCAAACATCTCCAATCCAAAGTTAAATCTAGAATTGGCTTCCTATTTCGCAACAAAGCATCCTTCACTCATGCTGCCAAACATACCCTTGTAAAACTGACCATCCTACCAATCCTCGACTTTGGCGACACTGTGGTGGGATTAACAACAAAAAAATTGAAAATGATATAAAATAATGAGGTCATGAGATTTCTGTTCTTTTGAATATGGCGCCCCGTACTTTCACTGGATGTTGTTATGTCGCTCCCGGTAACGGGATCTCAGCCATAAGAAGTTTTAACCTGTTGGGTCGAGCAATCCCGTATCTGGGAGCGTAATTATAGCCTCAAGCTCATTACCATAACGCAACGTTAACTATTCATGAAAATCGCAAATGAAATGAAATAAATATATTGACTCACAAGCTTAGCCTTTTGTTAACAACACTGTCATCTCAGATTTTCAAAATATGCTTTTCAACCATAGCTACACAAGCATTTGTGTAAGAGTATTGATAGCTAGCATAGCATTAAGCCTAGCATTCAGCAGGCAACATTTTCACAAAAACAAGAAAAGCATTCAAATAAAATCATTTACCTTTGAAGAACTTTGGATGTTTTCAATGAGGAGACTCTCAGTTAGATAGCAAATTATTTGTGTAGGAGAAATCGCTCCGTTTTGTTCATCACGTTTGGCAAAAAAAAAACGAAAATTCAGTCATTACAACGCCAAACTTTTTTCCATATTAACTCCATAATATCGACAGGAACATGACAAACGTTGTTTAGAATCAACCCTCAAGGTGTTTTTCACATATCTATTCGATGATAGGTCATTCGTGGCAGTTTGGTTTCTCCTCTGAACCAAATGGAAAAATGCACGCAGCTGGAGATTGCGCAATAATTGCAACGGAGGACACCAACCGGAGCACCTGGTAAATGTAGTCTCTTATGGTCAATCTTCCAATGATATGCCTACAAATACGTCACAATGCTGCAGACACCTTGGGGAAACGACAGAAAGTGTAGGCTTATTTCTTGCGCATTCACAGCCATATAAATTTCATCTGGGTTTCGCCTGTAGCATCAGTTTTGTGGCACTCACAGATATCTTTGCAGATTTGGAAACGTCAGAGTGTTTCCTTTCCAAAGATGTCAATTATATGCATAGTCGAGCATCTTTTCGTGACAAAATATCTTGTTTAAAACGGGAAAGTTTTTTATCCAAAATTTAAAAGAGCGCCCCCTATATCGAAGAAGTTAACAAAGAGCAGCAGTTTGTTTCCCAACCCCTCTTTTTACACTGCTGCTACTCTGTTTATCTTATATGCATAGTCACTTTAACTATACATTCATGTACATACTACCTCAATTGTGCCGACCAACCAGTGCTCCCACACATTGGCTAACCGGGCTATCTGCATTCTGTCCCGTCACCCACCACCCGCCAACCCCTCTTTTACTCTACTGCTACTCTCTGTTCATCATATATGCATAGTCCCTTTAACCATATCTACATGTACATACTACCTCAATCATCCTGACTTACCGGTGTCTGTATGTAGCCTCGCTACTTTTATAGTCTCACTACTGTATATAGCCTGTCTTTTTACTGTTGTTTTATTTCTTTACTTACCTATTGTTCACCTAACACCTTTTTTTGCACTATTGCACTATTTTTGCACTATTTTGTACAATTCTTTTGCACAATTTTTTTGCACTATTGGTTAGAGCCTGTTTCACTGTTGTATTCCCCCTTCTGATGACCAGGTGGCGAATCGCATCTCTGCATGTCTGGCAGACATATCAGTGTGGATGACGGATCACCACCTCAAGCTGAACTTCGGCAAGACGGAGCTGCTCTTCCTCCCGGGGAAGGACTGCCCGTTCCATGATCTCGCCATCACGGTTGACAACTCCATTGTGTCCTCCTCCCAGAGCGCTAAGAACCTTGGTGTGATCCTGGACAACACCCTGTCGTTCTCAACTAACATCAAGACGGTGGCACGTTCCTGTAGGTTCATGCTCTACAACATCCGCAGAGTACGACCCTGCCTCACACAGGAAGCGGCGCAGGTCCTAATCCAGGCACTTGTCATCTCCCGTCTGGATTACTGCAACTCGCTGTTGGCTGGGCTCCCTGCCTGTGCCATTAAACCCCTACAACTCATCCAGAACGCCGCAGCCCGTCTAGTGTTCAACCTTCCCAAGTTCTCTCACGTCACCCCGCTCCTCCGCTCTCTCCACTGGCTTCCAGTTGAAGCTCGCATCCGCTACAAGACCATGGTGCTTGCCTACGGAGCTGTGAGGGGAACGGCACCTCAGTACCTCCAGGCTCTGATCAGGCCCTACACCCAAATAAGGGCACTGCGTTCATCCACCTCTGGCCTGCTCGTCTCCCTACCACTGAGGAAGTACAGTTCCCACTCAGCCCAGTCAAAACTGTTCGCTGCTCTGGCTCCCCAATGGTGGAACAAACTCCCTCACGACGCCAGGACAGCGGAGTCAATCACCACCTTCCGGAGACACCTGAAACCCCACCTCTTTAAGGAATACTTAGGATAGGATAAAGTAATCCTTCTCACCCCCTCCCCCTTAAAATATTTAGATGCACTATTGTAAAGTGGCTGTTCCACTGGATGTCATAAGGTGAATGCACCAATTTGTAAGTCGCTCTGGATAAGAGCGTCTGCTAAATGACTTAAATGTAAATGTAAATGTATTCAGCCCGCGTGACAAACGTCGATTTGATTTGTCATCGTCAAAACATATTGATAGTGGTCTGTAGATGGGGAGAAGTCTGTCATTAATAAAGCGTTGCTCTGCCTTTTTAACAACACTATCAACATGACAGGTCCTTCAGGCCCTAGTTTTGTTGCACCTAGACTACTGTTCAGTGGTGTGATTAGGTGCCACAAAGAAGGACTTGGGAAAATTGCAGTTGGCTCAGAACAGGGCAGCACGGCTGTCCCTTTAAAATACACGGAGAGCTAATATTAATGACATACATGTCAATCTCTCATGGCTCAAAGTGGAAGATAGATTGACTTCATTTTGTAAGAGGTGTTGACAGCTGAATGTACCGAGCTGTCTGTTTAAAATACTACCACACAGCTCGGACACCCATGCATACCCCTCAAGACATGCCACCAGAGGTCTCTTCACTGTCCACAAGTCCAGAACAGACTATGGGAGGCTCTCAGTAATATATAGAGCCATGACTACATGGAAATCCATTCTACATAAGGTAACTGATGCAAGAAGTAGAAAATGATTTTAAAAACAGGTACAAATATACCCCTTGGAACAATGGGGACTGTGAAGAGACACACAAAGGTACAGACACATGCATACATTGTGATATTGTTGTATGGTGGTATTAAACATTTTGGATTGTATATATGTAGTGGTGTGATAATGATATATAATGTACTGTTTTATATGCAATGTAAGCGCTTTAATATGTTTGGACCCCAGCAAGAGTAGCTGCTGCCGTGTGTCGTGTCTTTACTATCATTAAATTGAAGACTTAGTTTTTATCAAAGATTCCTGTAATCAGTATTACGCGATTAAACTGAATAATCATGTAACTGTAATTAACTAGGACGTCGGGGCACCAAGGAAAGTATTCATATTACAAAGTTATAATTTCCCAATATAACCTTTCAGATATTTTCATGTCTGATCAATAGTATTCTGATTATTGATTTATTTATTTTACCTCACGTTAGTCTCATTCCAAACGTCGTAAATGTTGGCTATCTGCACGAACCCAGTCTTCACTATGAGTCATCCATACATCAATTGTCTTAAATAATTGATTTATTACCAACTAAGTAATTCACAGAAATGCATAAACAAACAAACATGGTAAATGTGGTTACATGAAATTATAGGAAAATGTGCCCTAGTGGGCTGAACCGGCATGGCGGCTTGTTAGACAAGAGAGAAGTGGGGGTTGACTGAGAAGTCACTACAGAGTTAATAATTATAACAATTGAAATGCTAATCCTTTACACATGGACGCTCACTCATTTGGGAACAATTGCAATCAATATATATATATATATTTACGCTCAGTTTGTCGTCTTGATCGCTGGTGAAAAGTTTGTTTCTTTGTAGAATTGTCTGTCTCTCTCCCTCTCTCTCTCTGCCTTGGTTAGAGGGGATAGTTCAAAGTGATATTTGTTATAGAATGGATGTTTGTCGGTTGGCGTTCTTCGCATTCAATGATAGCTAACTACTAGCTGCAGACTAGTAATTAATATCAAAGACTTGTTCTCATTCTGTCGGTATCGATAGTCTAAGAGTTTAACCACGTGGTATGGTTAAAAGATTCAGCAATCTTTTACAACCTTTGTCCCCCTCCTAATGGAGAAAAACATGGTCCGGTGATAATTTCTCAAAGTTGGGTTTTATTCGGAATGGCAGAAAAGGGCTGTCCCAGGATGTCTGACCCTAACTGGGCTCAGGGGCGGTCCTCTGATTTAGTTCAAATCCAATTCCCTTTTTGAGTTTTCCTTCATTAAACAGTCCAAAATCACATTGTAAAATTGTGTAAACAGTATTGTACTCACTCATTCATCTTAAGCAACAATTAGATGTAAACCTCATATCTGGGGCTATTATATAAACAGCGTTATGGTAATGTGGCCACACTGTCTCCCATGAGTTTCCCAAGTTGTGACAAACGGACCAGTTCGTAGCTGGATTCTTCACCGATATTTTACACTTTCTCCGGAACATGAAATTTGTTCGTACCTCAAGTTCTGTGAGGTGGAAGGATTTCCTTTGTCTCCATGAAAAACTCCTATCTATAACTGTGCGTCCATGAGGTCTTCTCAGGAATTTACGACCTCTGACCACAGCAGCCTAATTGAAGGAGGAAAGGGGGGAGGCAGGGAGAGGGGGGTGGGGTTGCTATACTCAAAGAGGCCAACGTCATGACACTTGGCAAATACAAAATACCCTGCATGAATCTGCAGGTAGCTAAACAACCACATTCTATGTTAGCTAGCTAACATTATTCTATAACTAGCAATGCAAATCGCTCTGAGATACTAATAATATTACTACACAGATCATACACATAATGTTAGATAGCGAGCCAGCTAGCTAACAGTACACTTTAACTTGAAATTAAAATGACTTTCTGACAAAATTAGAAGCGTGTAATATCTGAAAATGTAGTTAGCTAGACTCTTACCCGTGGATGGATGCTTCTCACTCTGTCATGGATGCCATGGTTGCCCTTAGTTTGAAGATAGGAGACAGGATTTAGGAGACAGGATTTAGAACCCAGACTGTAACAGAACATTATAACAGAACCCAGGCTATTATAGAACAATAAAGCAGAACCCAGTCTGTAACAGAACCCAGACTATAACAGAACTCAGAATATAACAGAATCCAGATAACAGAACCCAGGCTATAACAGAACATTATAACAGAACCCAGGATATATAATAGAACCCAGACTATAACAGAACCCAGGCTGTCACAATACCCAGGCTATAACAAAACACTTTAACAGCACCTAGGTTATAACATAATACTATAGCAGAACCCAGGCGATAACAGAACATTATGACAGAACCCAGGCTATAACAGAACCCAGGCTTTAACAGAACCAAGAATATAATAGAACATTATAACAGAACCCAGGATATATAACAGAACCCAGGCTATAACAGAACATTATAACAGAACCCATGATATATAATAGAACCCAGACTATAACAGAACCCAGGCTGTCACAGTACCCAGGCTATAACAGAACACTTTAACAGCACCTAGGTTATAACTGAATACTATATCAGAACCCAGGCTATAACATAATATTGTAACAGAACCCAGGCTATAACAGAACACAGGCTATAACATTACATTATATCAGAACCCAGGCTATAACAGAACCCTGGTTATAACAAAATCTTAATTAGTTGAGCTCTGACCACAATAGTGCTAAATGAAGAGCAGATAAGATGTTATTAAGGCAGAGGACCACTCCTGAGACCAAGCTCTTTAAATAGAGCATTACACTAGAAACTTAATTTCCTACGCACAATTGAACTCACTCCCACGAGGGAGAAGAGATTTAGGATCAACAGAATGGATTGGAGTTGAAATTGCATTTAATAAAAGCGAAGTTAAGACACAACTTGATTAATAAAGTATAATGGAGTCTGTAGGGAAATGTAAGGGACTGGTTTCATATGTGGGGTATAACCACTTAAACACAGTTAATCTCTGATTCAGTCTCTGTTAGAATATCTCTGTCATGTTTTTGTTTCTGAGATTGTGAAGTTGGATGGACCAGCCTTGATGCTCTTATGGAGCAGAGATACAGAGACATCAACAATAACAACAGCACCTATACAGGATCACATAATTTGACTCTTTGCTTAGTGTATACCACAACCATCAGTAACAGCATTACATCATACTACATACAACTGTACTCCCAGCTCTTCCTTTGGAGTGATAGAACGCAGTGTCCACTATAGGTATAATGCCGGGAGTCGCTTGTAGGTTTAACAGAAATAACGCAGTTCCACACGCGACACCACTTTGCGGGTGTCGGCTAGCGCAGATCTGATCGAATCTAGCCTTCTCTATGTGGTGATAGAACCCAGTCTGTTGCTGGTGGTGATAGAACCCAGTCTGTTGCTGGTGGTGATAGAACCCAGTCTGTTGCTGGTGGTGATAGAACCCAGTCTGTTGCTGGTGGTGATAGAACCCAGTCTATTGCTGGTGGTGATAGAACCCAGTCTGTTGCTGGTGGTGATAGAACCCAGTCTGTTGCTGGTGGTAATAGAACCCAGTCAGTTGCTGGTGGTGATAGAACCCAGTCTTTTGCTGGTGGTGGTAGAACCCAGTGTTTCCCTACGTGGTGAACACCAGAACTCCATAGAATGAGATGAAGATGCCCACTCTCAGCTCTCGTCACACTGATCATCTGACACTAGCTGACTGACTAAATTACTAAATCCAGGTTCACCTTAAAAACGTTGGCTCACAACCCACTTTTCTTAATATGTCAACTAATATTATCACTGTTTTCAGACACATTTCTCAAATTGTCTTGTTCTACTCACTTGTTTCTTTTATAAATCAGATTCTCAGATGTCAGGGAAATAAAGGCCAATGTATTATATATGAATTATGAAAAGATATTAAACTCCTCGTCATGGATCAAGATATGAACCGGATCAATTAACAACATTAGGCACAGTTCATATTCCAGATTAAATATGAGAGATATAGAATAACTGTGCTGAAACAGAATAACACCAGTTCATCAATATCAGCCCTGTCAGAAGTCCATCTCCATTTTCATGCAGATTAATGAACCTTTTGAAGTCAGTGAGACGTAGAGGTTTCTCTCTATGGCTTCTCTAGATTAATAAAGTGAGACGGGGTCTCCAGATTAACAATGGTGTCTCTAGATTAATGTTATGAGATTTCCTTTAGATTAACAAAAATGTTTCTGTAGATTAATGAAGCAAAGAATGCTAAACCTGATTACAGCAGACTTGAACTACTACACCCATAGTCCAACCTTGATTCCACCCTCCCATCCAAGCCCAGATTCCACCCTATATATCCCTCCCATCCCAGCCCAGATTCTACCCTATCCATCCCTCCATCCCAGCCCAGATTCCTCCTTTCCCAGCCCAGATTCCACCCTATCCATCCCTGCCCAGATTCCACCCTATCTATCCCTCTCATCCCAGCCCAGATTCTACCCTATCCATCCCTCCATTCCAGCCCAGATTCCACCCTTGCTGGCCCAGATTCCACCTTATTCATCCCAGCCCAGATTCCACCAATCCCAGACCAGATTCCACCCTATCCACCCCCTCCCCCAGATTCCACCCATCTCAGCCCGGATCCCACCCATTCCAGCCCAGATTCCTCCCTTCCAGCCCAGATTCCACCCTATCCATTCCAACCAAGGTTCCACCCTATCCACCCCCCCAGAATCCACCCATCCCAGCCCTGATTCCTCCCTTCCCAGCCCATATTCCACCCTATCTATCCCTCACGTCCCAACCCAGATTCCACCCATCCCAGCCTAGATTCCACCAATCCCAACCCTAATTCCACCCATCCCAGCCAAAATTCCAGCCCTTCTGATTTTCTGTTATGAGAGCCCTAATAGGATATCCTAAGACCATGTCAGCACAACCAACCAGAGTAGAGCTAGCTGTCTGTAGACCCATCCAGACATGGACCCACCCAGCAAATGAGAAAACTCTGCAGCTGGACTCTGCAGGTGAACATTTATTATTATTTGACCCTGCTGGTCATCTATGAACATTTGAACATCTTGGCCATGTTCTGTTATAATCTCCACCCGGCACAGCCAGAAGAGGACTGGCCACCCCTCATAGCCCGGTTCCTCTCTAGGTTTCTTCCTAGGTTTGGGCCTTTCTAGGGAGTTTTTCCTAGCCAACGTGCTTCTAAACCTGCATTGCTTGCTGTTTGGGTTTTTAGGCTGGGTTTCTGTACAGCACTTTGATATATCAGCTGATGTACGAAGGGCTATATAAATCAATTTGATTTGATTCACCATGTTTCTGTGTGATGTAACGGATGCCCTGCACAAAACAGGATAAATCAGGCATAGTCAATTAGTGGCCATATTCCACTGGACCTGGTGATGCTGAGGACGGTGCTATATAGTCTTGCTGTGGTAAAAGGCTAGGTGCTACAGTAGATTGTAATGGAATATTCTAATCAAGTGAGAGAGACTGTCCTTTCTTCAAAGAATCATCTTTATTCGATATCGATTAATTACTGCAATAATGAGGCTGGTCGACCCCACACCCTTGAGTGTTGGACCGAGTAACCTAACCTCTACACAAATGCAGAGTACTATATATAGCTGACACTAAAAATGCTTAATCATGATTGGTTCCACCCATCCCAAGCAGATTGGGGCATCATATGCCACTCTGGGTTCATCTGATCGTTATCTGCACGGGGTTGTTGTCTTAACCCCACCCTGGTTTAGTTTCCCAGATGCAAGGATGATTTTGAGACAATGAGGGATTGTTCTACTCCTAAACTATCCCTAGTAAAACACATTATTGTCTATGTAATGGAGTCTTTAACTAATTTGTCAGCTCAACCCATCTCTGGTGACCATACGCCCAGATTAGCTGAAGGTGGAGACTAGAGTGGAGACCGTAAAAACACAGACACTAGCAGCACAGAAATGTCTTACTAGAATACACAAAGAATAGTTAATGTTCTTTAATCTTGAATATCTTT
Source organism: Oncorhynchus gorbuscha (assembly GCF_021184085.1). Taxonomy (NCBI): domain Eukaryota; kingdom Metazoa; phylum Chordata; class Actinopteri; order Salmoniformes; family Salmonidae; genus Oncorhynchus; species Oncorhynchus gorbuscha. Next base: position 99,678,749 of record NC_060181.1, on the reverse strand, counting down.
TAGTTATCAATCTTTCAAAAGCATTTGCAAGATAGATTTTTGACCAGGTGGACAGGCATGAATAACTTTATCGCCTATTTGCCTATTCTCCTTTATCTCAGTTATCAGTTAGAGAGGCAGTTATCTCAGTTCACTGGTCACGATGGAAACACCCATCCGTAGCACGCGCTCCAGCAGGTGTATCTCACTGATCATCCCTAAAGCCAACACCTCATTTGGCCGCCTTTCGTTCCAGTTCTCTGCTGCCTGTGACTGGAACAAATTGCAAAAATTGCTGAAGTTGGAGACTTTTATCTCCCTCACCAACTTCAAACATCTGCTATCTGAGCAGCTAACCGATCGCTGCAGCTGTACATAGTCTATCGGTAAACAGCCCACCCATTTTTACCTACCTCATTCCCATACTGTTTTTATTTATTTACTTTTCTGCTCTTTTGCACACCAATATCTCTACCTGTACATGACCATCTGATCATTTATCACTCCAGTGTTAATCTGCAAAATTGTAATTATTTGTCTACCTCCTCATGCCTTTTGCACACAATGTATATAGACTCCCCTTTTTTTCTACTGTGTTATTGACTTGTTAATTGTTTACTCCATGTGTAACTCTGTGTTGTCAGTTCACAATGCTATGCTTTATCTTGGCCAGGTCGCAGTTGCAAACGAGAACTTGTTCTCAACTAGCCTACCTGGTTAAATAAAGGTGTTCTCAACTAGCCCACCTGGTTATATAAAGGTGTTCTCAACTAGCCTACCTGGTTAAATAAAGGTGTTCTCAACTAGCCTACCTGGTTAAATAAAGGTGTTCTCAACTAGCCTACCTGGTTAAATAAAGGTGTTCTCAACTAGCCTACCTGGTTAAATAAAGGTGTTCTCAACTAGCCTACCTGGTTAAATAAAGGTGTTCTCAACTAGCCTACCTGGTTAAATAAAGGTGTTCTCAACTAGCCTACCTGGTTAAATAAAGGTGTTCTCAGCTAGCCGACCTGGTTAAATAAAGGTGTTCTCAACTAGCCGACCTGGTTAAATAAAGGTGTTCTCAACTAGCCTACCTGGTTAAATAAAGGTGTTCTCAACTAGCCTACCTGGTTAAATAAAGGTGTTCTCAACTAGCCTACCTGGTTAAATAAAGGTGTTCTCAACTAGCCTACCTGGTTAAATAAAAAAATATAAAAAAATATCAAAACCGAAGGGTGAGAAATTGAACATGCATAATAATTGCACATATGTTCACAACAAAGTTTTTCTTTCATCAGATAACACCACATACCTGGATATTGCTCAAGAACATGTCAACTTCCAGATTTGGTGAGTTCAGTGATATATGGCAGTATTTCTAGAAAGTACTCTCTCTCGCTCTATTTTGAGTTAGATCCTATTATCCTTTATAAGTTGTATCTGAAGAGCATTACCATGCCTCCTTGAGGTATGTTATCTCCATGACAAATGCTCTGTCACTTCCTGATAATCTGCGACAAGTGAGGACCCTGGGTAATGGACGTTAGCAGGTGCTGCTAGACCAATGACGTCACAGGGGACAAGGCCAAGACAAGAATTATAATGAATTTCAATTACTGGATTGTTAGAGCTAATGAGAAAATACATGGTCCTCCACTGCAGGGCGGAGTTGGGAGGCAGTAAGTGAATCTACATCAGGTGGAGTTGGGAGGCAGTAAGTCAATCTACATCAGCTGGAGTTGAGAGGCATTAAGTCAATCTACATCAGCTGGAGTTGAGAGGCAGTAAGTCAATCTACATCAGCTGGAGTTGAGAGGCAGTAAGTCAATCTACATCAGCTGGAGTTGGGAGGCAGTAAGTCAATCTACATCAGCTGGAGTTGAGAGGCAGTAAGTCAATCTACATCAGCTGGAGTTGAGAGGCAGTAAGTCAATCTACATCAGCTGGAGTTGGGAGGCAGTAAGTCAATCTACATCAGCTGGAGTTGAGAGGCAGTAAGTTAATCTACATCAGCTGGAGTTGGGAGGCAGTAAGTCAATCTACATCAGCTGGAGTTGAGAGGCAGTAAGTCAATCTACATCAGCTGGAGTTGAGAGGCAGTAAGTCAATCTACATCAGCTGGAGTTGGGAGGCAGTAAGTCAATCTACATCAGCTGGAGTTGAGAGGCAGTAAGTCAATCTACATCAGCTGGAGTTGGGAGGCAGTAAGTCAATCTACATCAGCTGGAGTTGAGAGGCAGTAAGTCAATCTACGTCAGCTGGAGTTGAGAGGCAGTAAGTCAATCTACATCAGCTGGAGTTGGGAGGCAGTAAGTCAATCTACATCAGCTGGAGTTGAGAGGCAGTAAGTTAATCTACATCAGCTGGAGTTGGGAGGCAGTAAGTCAATCTACATCAGCTGGAGTTGAGAGGCAGTAAGTCAATCTACATCAGCTGGAGTTGAGAGGCAGTAAGTCAATCTACGTCAGCTGGAGTTGAGAGGCAGTAAGTCAATCTACATCAGCTGGAGTTGGGAGGCAGTAAGTCAATCTACATCAGCTGGAGTTGAGAGGCAGTAAGTCCATCTACATCAGCTGGAGTTGGGAGGCAGTAAGTCAATCTACATCAGCTGGAGTTGAGAGGCAGTAAGTTAATCTACATCAGCTGGAGTTGAGAGGCAGTAAGTCAATCTACATCAGCTGGAGTTGAGAGGCAGTAAGTCAATCTACATCAGCTGTAGTTGGGATCAGCACTTAATTAGAGTCGGATCCTGCCGGAATAGGATCTGACTTTGTTTGTTCTGGCACCTATTTTCACAGATCCGGTATGTCTTACGTTATGATTTGCAAATTGTTTCACTGTAGACATTCTAATAAAAGCGATCCACATTAAATCAAATTGGCTCCCAAGTGGCGCAGCGGTCTAAGGTACAGCATCTCAGTGCAGTACATCTCATTACAGACCCTCGTTTGATTCCAGGCTGTATCACAACCGGCCGTAACCCTAACCCGGGCAAATGGCCCAGCATTGTCCGGGTTAGGGTTTGGCCATTGTAAATAAGTTCTTCTTCTCAACTGACTTGCCCCATGAAGACCAGCATGTAAAAGCATGGTGATCCTTCTATTATAAGGGCACAAGGGGAGAACCAAATGCAGATGCAGGAGGCAGATGGTTGAGTTCCAATATTTATTATAACAAAAGGGGTCGGCAAAAGGCAGGTCGGGGACAGGCGAGAGTTCATAAACCAGGTCAGAGTCCAAACAGTACAAGGGGATAGGCAGTCTCGAGGTCAGAACAGGCGGGTTTGGCGTCAGGACAGGCAAAGGTCAAAACAAGGAGGGCTAGGAAAAAAACAGAGACCGGGGAAAACAGGAACTAGGAAAAATGCTGGTTGACTTGGCAAAACAAGATGAAATGGCACAGAGAGACAGGAAACAGTGATAAATACACCTGGGATATTACCTGGAGGTGGTGGAGACGAGCGCAAGGACAGGTGAAACAGATCAGGGCGTGACCTCTACACTACCGTTCAAAAGTTTGGGGTCACTTAGAAAAGTCCTTGTTTTTGAAAGAAAAGCTATTTTTTTGTCCATTAAAATAACATCAAATGTATCAGAAATACAGTGTAGACATTGTTAATGTTGTAAATTACTATTGTAGCTGGAAACGGCAGATTGTTATGGGAATATCGACATAGGCGTACAGAAGCCCATTATCTGCAACCATCACTCCTAATGTGCCATGTTCCAATGGCACATTATGATAGCTAATCCAAGTTTATCATATTAAAAGGTTAATCGATCATTGGAAAACACTTTTTCAATTATGTTAGCACAGCTGAAAACTGCCGAAGTGATGAAAGAAGCAATAAAATTGGCCTTCTTTAGACTAGTTGAGTATCTGGAGCATCAGCACAGAACAGCACAAACTGGCCCTAACCAGAATAGAAAGAGGAGTGGGAGGCCCTGGTGCACAACTGAGCAAGAAGACAAGTACATTAGAGTGTCTAGTTTGAGAAACAGACACCTCACAAGTCCTCAACTGGCAACTTCATTAAATAACACCCGCAAAACACCAGTCTCAACGTCAACAGTGAAGCGGTGACTCCAAGAAGCTGTCCTTCTAGGCAGAGTTGCAAAGAAAATGCTATATCTCAGACTGGCCAATAAAAATAAAAGATTAAGATGGGCAAAATAACACAGACACTGGACAGAGGAACTCTGCCTAGAAGACCAGCATCCTATCCCTCTTCACTGTTGACGTTGAGACCGGTGTGTTGCGGGTAATATTTAATGAAGCTGCAAGTAGAGGACTTGTGAGGCATCTGTTTCTCAAAATAGAAACTCTAATGTTCTTGTCCTCTTTCTCAGCATTCTGATGCTACAGATACTCAACTAGTCTAAAGACTGGTGGATTCATCTAGTGGCTGTAGCTACTGTTGTTATCTGGACTTGTGAAGCCATCTAGTGGCCATGGCTGTAGTTGGTTTTGTTATCTGGACTGGTGGATCCATCTACCTGCTGTAGCTATTGTTGTTATCTGGACTGGTTGATCCATCCAGTGGCTGTAGCTACTGTTGTTATCTAGACTGACAGATCTGTCTAGTGGCTGTAGTTAGTGTTGTTATATGGACTGGTGGATCCATCTAGTTGATGTAGTTAGTGATGTTGTCTGGGCTGGTTGATCCATTTAGTGGACATGGTTGTAGTTACTGTTGTAATCTGGACTGGTGGATCTACATAGTGGCTACAGTTAGTGTTGTTATCTGGGCTGGTGAATCCATCTGCTGGCCATGGATATAGTTAGTGTTGTTATATGGACTGGTGGATCCCATCTAGTCGATGTAGTTAGTGTTGTTGTCTGGGCTGGTTGATCCATCTAGTGACCAGGGCTGTAGTTAGTGTTGTTACCTGGACTGGTGGATCCATCTGGTGGCCATGGATATAGTTAATGTTTTTATATGGACTGGTGGATCCATCTAGTGGCTGTAGTTAGTGTTGCAATCTGAACTGGTGGAGCTTTCTTGTTGCCATGACTGTAGATAGTGTTGTTACCTGGACTGGTGAATCTTTCTAGGGGCTACAGTTAGTGTTGTTATCTGGACTGGATGCCATCTGGAGCCGTAGATGTAGTTAGTTTTGTTATCTGGACTGGTGGATCTGTCTAAGGGCTGTAGTTAGTGTTGCTTTCTGGACTTCTGGATCCATCCAGTGGCTGAAGCTATTGTTGTTATCTGGACTGGTGGATCCATCTACTAGATGTATTGTGACGGCCCTGAATTTATCTGAACCATCTCAGCGCTTCTCCTGCCAATAGGGCGCTTGCTCTTTAATTCTCAGTTAAATAGTGCTTCTTCTTCCAGTAGGGCGCTTCCCCTTTAATGACGAATTAAATAGCCAGCCTCAGCTGCGCAAAAGTGGTGTTGTGATGGAGACCCGAATGAGGATGTGTTCAACCCTCAGTTCTGAAGCTTCTCTATTTCATTTGTTTTGTTATATTTAAAAGTGTGCTTTTGTAGCTTAATAGCAAGTTTACCCAGGATCGGATCCACTCTTTGTGTCCGTTGGACTAACGTAAACTCACTCACTTTTGTACATCGTAATGTCAATACCATTGTTAAGCACAATTTCTCACAATTTCCAACAGAATTAATTACATGTCCCCCACGCTGCCCGTTTCTGCATAATTCAAGAAGAGAATGAGCCCCGTCAGGTCTTTAAAAAAATGGCGGGTGGGGAAGCAAAACTAATGCGTGATAGTGTGAAGGAGAGATGTGTGGGAAAATTGCTTTTTTCACTCGATCTGTCCAACTTATCACCTTATCGCCTCTAAAATGTCAAGAAAACACTATAAAGAGTTAATATAATGTATCATTACATACCTATTTGAAGGTTTGTGTCGAATTTGAATCGGGTTTTTAGGGCGGTGCTAAAGTGATCTTAGAAGTAAACAGCCTATTTGAGAATGATGATCGCATGCAATGATGACGCAAAAAATTACTAGGTATCCCCCCTTACCCCCGTCACTGTCCATTTCTTGTTTTTAAACAATGAGACAAGTGCTACACCTGGTGGAGAGAGATTGTAAGACAGAAATAGTTGCTTTATGTGTGCTGTATGTTACATCATGACACGTCACAATGTAAGTGAGGGTCAGTTTTTTAAACTTTTCTCCAATACTATAGAACCATTACCAATGTCGATCAACGCTTGAATATTAACCTAGTTCACACCCCCGATTTTGAAGTCAACACAGTCGCTACAGTGCCATTAGTTTTCTTTGTAACCTCGTTTAAATGTTGCGGTTGTGCACATTTGTACTGAATGGGGTGAGTTTACGTTACACATCTCTGTTGTTCTTTGTGGCCTTTCTCCGCTGGAGATCTGTTGTCAGATTGGATTTTCTGACTGACCACAACCTTTTTGTATATGGTATTTCATTTGCTTTTGTGAGATGTATACTGTGATGATTTATGTAGTTAGATGTAGTTGAGGACAGATTTGATACGGTTTATGGTTGTGTGGTTAAAGAATTGTTATTTTGATTGTATGATTGATACTGGGTTTACGCTACACTTGTATGAACGGACAAACATTGTGTGACTAAGGTCACTTGAGTTCCCTGAACTCCTTTACCGGGCTGGACTCTTTTAGGCTCAAGGTACAGGACTTTTCTGGAGGAACGAGAACTCGTTATTTGTTTTATGTGTGTGTGATCATTTATGTTGCTAATACAACCCAAACAAAGTTTGGGGGTTTGGTTAGGTTTGGGTGTTTGGTGGAGCAAACAAAGAGACACAGAGGAAGGCAGGAGAGAGAAGCTATGAGCAGCAGACCAAGACGCGACTGTGGGCTTTGTTGTAAACAGAATATAGTGCAGCTAGACCGAAATTTCAAGTCTGTACATGCACTTAAGTTCGGTACTATGGAATGGACGAATGCTATGCAATTTAGCCGGTTTTCGACTGAGAGACAGCAGCCCGAATCAGTGCTTGAACTGCGGCCGGAGGACCCTGTGATTTTGCAGTGTTTACAAAGTGAGTTGTCCGTGGAGCAGCAGCTGGTGGACGAGTGGGATCACATGGCAGGTTCTTCGGCGGCGGTGCAGCCAACCAGTCAAGTGGATATTGAACTGTGCTCGGAGCCAAGGGAGCAAGGCTGCGTCGTGGCGACTTTCACTGATAGCGAGAGTGATGAAGACGGCGGTGTGCCGTCCCGAATTCAGGTTTGGAGTAATGCCATTTTGACTGAGTATGAAAACTATATTGTGGGTGTACACCCTTCAGTTAAACGAATTGACAATAGTCGCACCAGTATGTCCCGAGTACGGCAATTCCTCCACATTATGTCGGAGGGCAAGTCCGATGAAGGACTGTGTTTTCTGGATAACTACAGACGTGTGTCTGATTGGTATGCTCAATGTGACGGCCGTGGTTTGGCACCATCCACGTTAAAAATGTACCGAGCCGATGTTAGAAGTTTCCTCAATTATCTTATTCAGTTCCGGCCAGATGGTATGCAAGCTAAGGTCGTTGCAATTCGAAAGATGTTACTCTGCTTGGCGAAGATGGACAGGGAGTCACGGCAGAGCCAGGCAACGCATAGGTCAAAATTCCGCCAACGCTGCAGGGACGAGGTGCTCAGCGCTGCGGAGTTAAAACGCTTTGTTGAGCTAAACAATCAAGCCATTCCTTCAGTTCTAAGTAGGCTGGAGGAACGTGCCACATGCTCTGACAGGCGTAGGCTTGCAGCTCTCATGTCCAGCCTGTTGGCAATATTTAATGGCACTCGACGATCCCCAGTCACACTATTTAGTGTGAGTGATTTCAGTGAAGTAACCCCGGAAGGTGGGGGTTATCAGATGTGTGTAGCTTCCCACAAAACTAACTATAGCTTCGGGGAGTGCAGAATTGTTCTATGTCAGGAGGAATACACTTGGCTTCAACGATTCCATCAAATCAGGCCTCATCTGAGTGGAATGACCTCAGACACAGAACTGTTCTTTTTCACATCCTGTGGTCAACCCTACGCTAATCTGTGTGAGTATGTGGGGAAAATCTTTGCAGAGTTTGGCATTGGAAGGAAAGTGACCTTCGGTACAATTCGACGCAGTGTTGCCACGTTGAACTTTAACCAAGGCTCAGTTACAGACCGGGGAACTGTTGCTGACCATATGTGTCACTCTCTGGAAACGCAGTCACGTTACTACCGGTACCATAATTTGCCCCAAAATGCCAGCCGGGCCCGGACACTGATTGAGGGTCAAATAAATCCATGATTAACTGATTAAATAAAGCATATTTGTTTGAAATTCACCCTTGTATTTGTGTCATTATGCATTAAAATGATTAAAAATGTGTTTCATTTTGGGTTACCAGGTGTCTATTTTCAATCACCAGTTGCACATACATAGTTTTATTTTAGAAAAGTTTGGACTTAGTCAATTTTCCAACATCTTTTAGATTCATCCATATAATCATAGTAATATTACTTCCCAGAATGAATCTGTACTACTTTTTAAAATTGAATAGATGTCGCCAACTGTACCATCTATCAGTCTCCAAAGTGGGCATTAATATCAGATTGACCGGTAAGTGCATTTAGGAGAGTATTTTTAAGTTACCAGGTTCCTACCTTGAAACACCTTGCGAGGTGACTACTTTAAATGAGGAGATTATTTTTGGGTTACCAGGTGCACGGCTATTTATTTTTCTGGCCCAGTCAGTTATTTCAAAAACATATTAACCATACTTCCCGAAGGGCTAGAGGTCCTACATACACTCTCTCTCAATGGGCAACAAGTAGAGCATGTAAAAAACAAAATGCCCTGGTAGGAACCTATGTTTCCAGTAACATGCACTTTTTTGGCCCAAAATCGGTAATTTTCAGAAAATGATTAAAAATACTTCCCGAAGGGCTAGAGGTCCCATATTTCGTGTCATACCCACTCTCTCAATGGGCAACAAGTAGAGCATGTAAAAAACAAAATGCCCTGGTAGGAACCTATGTTTCCATTAACATGCACTTGTGTAGCCCAAACTATAAACACAATTTTCTATTAAAAGTTTCTATACAAAAACGGTTTTAATGACATGAAAATGTCCGTCTATGTATGCCCTTTCGTTTAAAAAAACCCATCCAGATTGGACATGTACTTTTTGATTTATTCACGTTTTGGTGTTTTTTGGATATAGCCCAAGATTGCGGCGCACACAGTAATAATATAATAATAATAATATAATAATATAATAATAATAATAATATATAATAATAAATAATATATGCCATTTAGCAGACGCTTTTATCCAAAGCGACTTACAGTCATGTGTGCATACATTCTACGTATGGGTGGTCCCGGGGATCGAACCCACTACCCTGGCGTTACAAGCGCCATGCTCTACCAATCGAGCTACAGAAGGACCACCCCGACAGTATTTAATTTTTCAGGTTCCCAGGTGCACATTTTCAATCACCAGGTGCACGGATGTATAGGGTCCCCCATGGATAAAGGTCCGTGTTAGGGTGCTCCATAGCGGGCATTAATTTTTGGAACACCGCTAATGTAATTTTAGGTTCCCAGGTGCACTTGGTCCATTTTGGGTTCCCAGGTGCACATGGCCGTTTCGGGTTCCCAGGTGCACGTTTTCAATCACCAGGCACACAGAGGTAGCTCCTAATCCTCATCCACCGAAATGTCACAAAGTGTCCATAAAGCACTCAGGGAGGGCCCCCACGGATAGAGGGCCGTGGTAGGGTGTTGCCAGAGTGGGCATTAATATGAGAATGACCGAAAAGTGTATTTAGGAGAGTATTTTAATTTTCGGGTTCCCAGGTGCACGTTTTCAATCACCAGGTACACGGATGTATGAGGGCGCCCACGGCTAGAGGGCCGTAGTAGGGTGCTCCTATAGCGGGCATGCATGTCAGGAACACCGGCAGGTGCATTTAGGACCATATTTTAATTTTCGGGTTCCCAGGTGCACGTTTTCAATCACCAGGCACACAGAGGAAGATCCTAATCCTCATCCACCGAAATATCACAAAGTGTCCATAAAGCACTCAGGGAGGGCCCCCACGGATAGAGGGCCGTGGTAGGGTGTTGCCAGAGTGGGCATTAATATGAGAATGACCGAAAAGTGCATTTAGGAGAGTATTTTAATTTTCGGGTTCCCAGGTGCACGTTTTCAATCACCAGGTACACGGATGTATGAGGGCGCCCACAGCTAGAGGGCCGTAGTAGGGTGCTCCTATAGCGGGCATGCATGTCAGGAACACCGGCAGGTGCATTTAGGACCATATTTTAATTTTC